>NC_092238.1:35344248-35439248 GCF_036320965.1 Panulirus ornatus | reverse complement strand
GAGTGGAGAAGGTGTTCTGTTTGCAGAAGGAAGGAAGGCCGCGGAATATGTACGTGTCGGGGTAAGGGATAAGAGTTTGTGGGAAGGGCAGAGGAGCGGGTGACATCTGGAGGAGGGAATAGTAGTGTCTGTATCTGTAGAAGGAAAGGAAAATGATTTTAAGTGGGTTGTGTGCGAAGAGACAAGGAAACAGCGAGTGCATGTGATGGGGTCACAAGGTGTTTTTCTGTGAGGGGAAGTAAGATAAGAGAGGGTTAATTAGTAAACGGGTTAAGAAAAGAGTAATTGTGGGGAGTGAGGGTTGATAGGGCGATTCTGTGGGAAGGTGCGAAAGAAGTGAGGGGTGTGCGTGGTGAACGCTGGGAGAGGGACGATTACAGGGAACGTGAGATTAATAGGAGGAGGACTTATAGAGAGAGAGAGAGAGAGAGAGAGAGAGAGAGAGAGAGAGAGAGAGAGAGAGAGAGAGAGAGAGAGATCCGAGAACAAAACTTTGCCATTAGTCAGTGCTCGCGCGTAGTACTCGCCGCATGTCGTACTTCGTTAACGATGCCGTGTGTCTCTGCCGCCGGTTTCTTCACCAACCGTCTATGTTTCTTTCAACCGGTTCTGTCCTTATCTCGTGCAGGTTTCGTCTCTCGCACAGCAGCATATACAAGTAGCCTACCCGTCTCCCTCGTATTGGGCTCTCGTATATTTTTGTTTGATATATTTTTCCTGCTGCGTTCTACAGTGAAATTGTTGCAGACTTGAGTCTGGTTCCCTCCCCCCCCCTTGCCGAGACGCTTGAAGTCCAGTCCCATACGTGTTTCGTTAGATCATTTCGTCGTCGTGCGTAGATCATCGTGTATCATCAGTCTCTTCTTTCGTGCCGCTGATCTCGATTTCCTTCAGCCGCCGCCGGTGTTAATTCACGAAATCCATTCGTTCCGTTCTCGCTTGCGAAATCTTTCGTGATTCTCTCCAGCTCATTTATTTCCCCCCCTCCGTCGACGACCATAGAACATTGGGTGGGCTGTGTGATGATGCACTGTTTGTGATTGATGTTATAGTGACGGGTGATCACAACCCCAGCTGTACATCCTCTTCTCCTCCTCTTCAAACGTTGTTACGTCTGCTACAACAGTGACTTTTCCTGTTGGAAAATCTTCGATCCGTCGTCCTAGATTTCCTTTGATATTCTCTTTCGATAATCGGATGATTTTTCTTTTGTTTGCTCTTTCACTTGCTTTCTGGCACCGTCGAGAAAAAGTAGGCAGTTCAATCAACCTTTTCATTAGGGTCTACTGAATTCTCCTGTGGTGAACAGAAAGACGAGTTCGTGGGCTTTCATGGGACATAGCTCTATCGAGAGTTTACTGTGGCCTTCCTTTATACATTTATTAAGGATCAGGCGTTCCTGTGCCTTCCTCTCTTACTTTTAAAAGATCTGATTCCATGTGATCTCAGGCTAAGTGGATCCCATACTTGGTTCGGCATTAGTTTCGATCCTCCGTTGTTTTTAAGGCGTCACTGACGTGTGTCGCTGTTCTGATCTACGCTTCTTGTGTGTGTGTGTGTGTGTGTGTGTGTGTGTGTGTGTGTGTGTGTGTGTGTTTTGGTGACATCATCGGGTTTGGCTACTGTCATCTTCGTTTTTTTTCTTTTTTTTTTAAAGGGAAATAGCTGGAATTCCATCGGGTCCTCCCTGTTATTGCGACTGATAGTGAGAGACAGAGATGTATGATGAGAGATAGCAGCTGATAGTGAGAGAGATAGAGAGGTGTACGTTGGGTTAGATAACAGTGGAAATGCAGATGAAACGATGAATATGACAAAGCTTGAGTACATAAGGAGGGACTCGGTGGGAGGAGGAGGAGGTGTTGGTGGTGATGTGATGTGTCGAGGGTAAAGTCACGAGAAGAGGGGAAGGGGACGGGGTAGTGTGTGTGTGTGTGTGTGTGTGAAAGGGAGGGTGAGTGAGATGGGAGACGGGACGACCAGGGGAGGGAATTTAGGAGTCCAGGCACCTTCCTGCTCACCGTAAGCTGATTACCTTTAATGGTCACTCCCAACCAGCCTTCGAATTCCAAGCGACCCCGCACCCCAACCCAACCCCCCCACATTCTCTCTCTCTCTCTCTCTCTCTCTCTCTCTCTCTCTCTCTCTCTCTCTCTCTCTCTCTCTCTCATTAAGATAACTCCTCCATTCTGTGCGTGTGGTGTGTGGCCGGCGTAATGTGAGAGAGGGATGGCTGGAACTCTCACCTTTACAGCGATGGCGGAGCTTCAGGGTTGGTGTGTGTGTGTGTGTGTGTGTGTGTGTGTGTGTGTGTGTGTGTGTGTGTGTGTGTGTGTGTTTCCACCGCTCACCGGGTTTATTGTGTTCACTTGGACGGTAGGCTGGGCTCCGGCTGCCTCTTGTTTTTGTGTGTGGCCACCTCTCCGCGCTTTGTTTTGACCCCGCAGTCTGTGATTCTCTCTCTCTCTCTCTCTCTCTCTCTCTCTCTCTCTCTCTCTCTCTCTCTCTCTCTCTCTCTCTCTCTCTCTCTCTCTGCCTGTCTGTGGGTCCGGTTATGTGTGTGTGTGTGTGTGTGTGTGTGTGTGTCCTCAAATGTCTTGTCTCTGTAACTGTTTCCGGCATTGTTTGTGTGTGTCGCTTGTTGCCGCCCCCCTCTGTCCTCTCCCTGAAGTTTCTTTCCGTCAAGTTCTTTTAATCTTTTTGTCTTGAGCTGTCTCTTCTGCCGTGCCTAATGTGGTTTGTCTTTTTTTGTTGTATTTGTTTTTGTTTCATTCTCTCTCTCTCTCTCTCTCTCTCTCTCTCTCTCTCTCTCTCTCTCTCTCTCTCTCTCTCTCTCTCTCTCTCTCTCTCTCTCTCTCACATCGTGTTTTCCCCACTTGTTATTTACATTTATCCTCATTCACTGTAGATTTCTCTCTCTCTCTCTCTCTCTCTCTCTCTCTCTCTCTCTCTCTCTCTCTCTCTCTCTCTCTCTCTCTCTCTCTCTCTCTCTCTCTGTGTGTCTGTAACTCTGATATATTCTATCCTCTGTCATTCTGTCATGGGTATGTACATGTATCCCCTCGTCCCTCTCTTCGCTATCCTGTTTGTTTGTTTTTTCGAAATTTGGGACAGGCACAGCGTTAACCTCGGAACATGACCGAAATGTACACATGTTGTTGAAGTGTTTAATATATATATATATATATATATATATATATATATATATATATATATATATATATATATATATATATATCTTTCTTCTTTCATACTATTCGCCATTTCCCGCATTAGCGAGGTAGCGTTAAGAACAGAGAACTGGGCCTTTGAGGGAATATCCTCACCTGGCCCCCTTCTCTGCTCCTTCTTTTGGAAAAAAAAAAAAAAGAAAAAAAAAAAAAAAAAAAAAATATATATATATATATATATATATATATATATATATATATATATATATATATATATATATATATATATATATATATAGTCAAAGCAAATTTCTGATTAGTATGCACACTCCAAACCACAGACTCATCTGAATGATACATTAAACATATTCTACAGGAACCAGTAGTCACCAGCACATAAAGCTGGTGAGCATGTAATGCAAGACGTTATTAAGAGCAGTGTACACTACAGCAAACCAAATGATAATCTTGTCATCCACTACAATATTCCCAGAGTGAGGAATTACATCTTGAAAAATGATTTGACGCAAGATAAAAGCCCCTGAAGGCCACCAGTAATATCGTGTAAGAACTTGATTGTCCTCACGAAGGCTGTGAACCTTCGCTCTGGTAGCTAGGTTATATTCACCATAACATCTTTGAGTCGTAGGTATACCAGCAGGGAGGTGCAACTAAACCGAAGTTAGAAGATGATCACACGGCCTTCTCTTACACGACTGCAGGTGGAAGAGAACACGTAGATTCACAATCATGCAGCAGTCACAAAAAATTACAGCTAACAGTACAATCATGCAGCAGTCACAATAGATTACAGCTAACAGAACAGTCATGCAGCAGTCACAATAGATTACAGCTAACAGAGCAGTCATGCAGCAGTCACAATAGATTACAGCTAACAGAAGCAGTTTTTGTCTCAGAGATTTTCCTCCTTTACTCATCCACTCCGCAAAACAGACCAGATCATAAGCCAGTGGTTATTTGACTCCTCCAGTCATCAAAGAGCACCGTAGAGGAGCGCCCACATCCCAGACTTGGCATCTGATGCCCAACACACACTGGCTGGCTCCCAGCCTCCTCTCGTAGAGATCACAGCTATATCATCAGGGCTTGAGTTCGCCTCTCTATTTTGCACATCATACTCAGTGTTTTCAAGATTTTCTTAAGTGCGGCTGTGTTTGATTAGTCCGATGATGCTGTGAGAAGGACGAAAGTTCATTGTGAAGGTTCTGGAAATATTGTGAAAATAGCATTTGGGGTTTTACGTTTCCAGCTTACTCAAGAACAAATTAGAAATTAGAAAAGGACAAGAAGAAGCTTGTTAGTGCTGTGGTCTTGATATATATATATATATATATATATATATATATATATATATATATATATATATATATATATATATATATATATGATTGACAAAGGGTAAACTGAGTCTTTTATTTTGTCAACTTTTTGTGATCTTATGCTATGTTGATTACCATGTATGAAGTCGGTATTCTTATAATGTTTTTTTTAATGGTATACAACGAGTCTTAACTGGTTTAATGAAGATTGTAATATAATACAAAGAAGGACATCCAGAATTCATGTCTGGTTGATTACTAGATCAGTATTGTCTTTCCCCAAAGCGGTTGTCTTTTTTTTTCTTTTTTTGTCGTCGTCGTCGTGGTATCCCGGGACTGGTCAGAGGAGGGGGTACTTATATTTATATATACAGACCACACAGACCCAAAGTAGATACACAGACCACACAGACCCAAAGTAGATACACAGACCACACAGACCCAAAGTAGATACACAGACCACACAGACCCAAAGTAGATGCACAGACCACACAGACCCAAAGTAGATACGCAGACCACACAGACTCAAAGTAGATACACAGACCACACAGACCCAAAGTAGATGCACAGACCACACAGACCCAAAGTAGATACACAGACCACACAGACCCAAAGTATATACACAGACCACACAGACCCAAAGTAGATACACAGACCACACAGACCTAAAGTCCAGAAGAGAGAGAGAGAGAGAGAGAGAGAGAGAGAGAGAGAGAGAGAGAGAGAGAGAGAGAGAGAGAGATTCTTTGTATTCCAGTCTTGATTGATTGGACCAGGATCGGGGGTTGGAGACCTGTAGCTGGGATGGGTGTTGTCACCGCTGGTAGAGAGCGCCGATGGGCCTTACCTTCCCTCTCCTCCACCTTCTGTCCCCAATAAACCGGAGGGCTTGACACCGCGTCCCGCTCTGGAGAGTTCAGACGGGAGCACTCGACAACAGGACCCCTGCCAAACTGCAGCGGTGTGCTGAAAATCCTCTCCTCTTACACGTTCGAAAACGTCATGCATGGTTTCCGATATACGAAGAGAAAATGGAGTGTGTGGGACTCTACAACTATACTATTCTTCTTCTTCTTCTTTTCTCCTTCTTCTTCTTCTTCCTCTTCTTCTTCTTCTTCTTCTTCTTCTTCTTCTTCTTCTTCTTCTTCTTCTTCTTCTTCTAATTTCATAGATGGTGTATTGGAGTTGAGCAATACATACGAGGAAGAGGAGGAGGACGAATATAGAAAGACAAGATTGACGTAATAGTAGTTAGCCAGGGAGGGTGGTGTCCTTCGTCTGGATGGCAAACGATTCTTAACCTACAGGGAGGTTGGAATGTCCTCCCCCACCACCCTCTGCAGTCTTTGATGACACTGACCTCCCCAGGGCGGCCCGGCTGTGCAGCGTCCCCAGAAGGGAGTCATCTGCAGCCGAAGACACTCCTAGGCTTTTGAGATGAGTGTCTGATGTCCCAAGGTTTCGAACTTGCCTCATCTGGATTCTGGTGTAAGTTCAGCTCCGCTTGTTGCTTGTGGGTCACTGATCTGTGGCCGGTCACCCACACTGGCCCTGTGAACTTGCGCTCCGTCTGAGGTCAGCGACAGAGAATGCCTCTTGGACTCCCCTCGACCACCAGCGCCTAAGGTGGTTGTTGACGATGTCATTCCGCCATTCGTCGATATCTCCTCCCTAGTTGACGATGATTCATTTAAGATTCAAAAGGTAATTCAGCAGAACATTCGAACGGGATTAGTTTATTTTCATATTGGAAAGCATCCTTTCCGCTCAGGGTCTCTGGCCTTGTCAAGGGGTTGTTATTTTTAGTCTTGAAAAGTGCAGAAGGTCGCCTCTGGCTGTCATGGCTCAGAATTTATTGTGAAATCCTATTAAGGAGGACGACCAAAGGACCCGCTCACACCCAGAGCAACGGCAGGAGGCCCCAGGCCATTGTGGGGGAGACTGCAGCATCACGGGGCATCAAGAGATCAGCCCCTCCCACCTCCTGCCACATGATGGCTTCCAAGAAAGATCATCATCAAGGACTTTATATATATATATATATATATATATATATATATATATATATATATATATATATATATATATATATATATATATATATATATTGGTGTGTGCTTATTTCAGCTTTATTTTTTCACAAAATAAAGAATACATCGTGCGATACGGCAGAAATTGTTCCTCATTTGCATATCATGGTAAATATAAAGCGAGATCTCGCGATCTTTTTTTCTAATTTTCCATGAGTATTTTCTTTTTTGCGTGTGTGTGTGTGTGTGTGTGTGTGTGTGTGTGTGTGTGTGTGTGTGTGTGTCTGCTTTACAACACCATTTATGTTTATTCATACCTCGTGTTCTGATAAGCGTTTTGCAATGTTTATCCCGACATGAGTTGAGAAGGCTTTGGAAGCGCGGGAGAATATTAGGAAAACTAACCCTTCCTTAACCCACTATACTGTGGCCCACGCCCCTTGAACCCCCTATGTAACCCCACCATGTTAACCTCAACCAGATGCCAGGGGCGCCTCTGTTGATAGTGTCCTTTAAATTCGCTCATACTATTGTAGTGATACACACACACACACACACACACACACACACACACACACACACACACACACACGCGCGCGCGCGCGCACACACAGTACTGTAAGATTACGTTTACCTCCTTTTTTGGATATCGCCTCCCTCTTCTCTCACTTACTTCTCCTCTCCTTCTCTTTTTTACCTTTTCCTCCTCCTCCTCCTCCTCCTCCTCCTCCTCTTCTTCTTCTTCTTCCATCCCACTACGCTGTTTGATGAATCTCGTCCGTAGTGCATCTTCAGAGCCCGTGGGTGATGGCAGGCCAGTGCAAGGTTCTTTACTACAGATAACCCTCAGCTCCCCGCTTGCCTTTTGGCTTACCTGCAGTCGTTTTCCCCCGTACCTTCCAGGCGGTCAACCTTCCAGCCTCTCAACCTTCCAGCCTCTCTGCCCTCCAGTCCTGTAGATTCCAGATTCCACGTTGCTGTTAACTTGGGCTTTCTAACGGGCAGCTTTCCTCTTGGCCAGCCTGGTCTGCTGCCTCCTGCCTCCTCTCCTGCCCGCCTTCCCTCTCGCTCAGGGTCGCTCCACGACGGACGAGTCCAGACTGGGGTACGATAGTGGTGGTGTGTGGGGACTTGGGGGGGGGAAGGGAGTCAGGCGGGCGTCCGAAGTCCATCCAATTTGTCCCGACCTCTGTATCTGTAGGAACCATCAGCCAGCGTTGCCCCGAGCCACCTGGGACCCCGGCCTCCAGAGGGGGCATGACCCCCCCCCTTCCTTCCCCCCGCATCCCACCCCCAAAGGGCTTCGTTTCCCCTCCCTCTCTCTCTCCCACCTCCCAGAATCTCCCCCTCCATCTGAAGCTGCCCCACCACCCCCTCTCCCAATCCCTTTTCCTTCTCCTCTCCCAGGCACAATCCCTACCAACAGTCTGTTACCTCCCTGACTCCAATCCTTCTCGCTCCTCTGGTGCGAATCCCCCCCCCCCCCCCTTCAGAATGCTGTACGGTGCGCAAATGGACTGATGACTCTTCTTAACTGTCCAGGGATTTTTGGAGAGCATTAGCGAAGGAGGGTTTTCGTTCGTACACAGGAAGTGTCGAGCATGTTTAGTGTTAAATGCTGGGAAGAGAATGAAGTCGATGGTGAAGGATATATTGAAATAAGGAGATTGATTGTATGCCCGATATATCATGATATGTTTTGATTTAAGTCAGGGTTGATGCAACATGGGAAAGTTTCACATCAGTCAGAACTTTGGGGGTCGAGGGTCAAGGGCCCAGATTCATCAGGTGGCATTCATCATGGGACCACAAGACCAGAGAGGAGGGACGCAAGTATTAGAGAAACACGTTTCCCCAGTTTCTTTGATTTTGATCTATTTTTTCCTCATTTTGCTCTTTTTCGTTCTCGAAGGATCTTGGCTGATGGCGGGGAAATGGAATTTTGAGAAGGGTTTTATTTGTGGTCTGCATTATCATCCAGATTTATCTCGGGTATGACATGATTATTTTTTGAGATCATCTTTGCATTCTTTTCATGCTCGACAATTTTTGTTTCTGGCCTTTGCTTGTGTATGTGGTTACTATTTATGTGTTGCGGGGGGAGAGTTGTACACTCGTGTTGCTCCGTCTCTTAACAGTATATATATATATATATATATATATATATATATATATATATATATATATATATATATATATATATATATATATATATCTGTCTTTTTTCATGCATATTCGCCACATCCCCTTTAGCGAGGTAGCGTCAAGAACAGAGGACTGAGCCGAAGAGGGAAAATCCTCACTTGGCCCCCTTCTCTGTTCCTTCTTTTGGAAAAGTGAAAACTCGAGAGAATGATTTCCAGCACCCCACTCCCTCCCCTTTTAGTCGTCTTTTACGACACGCAGGCTCACACGGCCAGCAGATAGACCCCGTTGCTCAAGAATGTGGAACGAAGGGTATTCGAGTACATGGTATTCGAATAGTCATTTTCCTATTAGGGGCGATCATAGCCTAGCGGTAACGCTCCCGCTTGCCACAGGAGTCCCGGGTTCAATCCTGGCTGCTGGAGGTTTGTATGATATATATATATATATATATATCATATTGTTTTTTATCAGTTCTTTGTGCCTGTTTAAATGCACTGATCAAATTTAAGATATGTTTTAGTTCTGGTCTAATGTACACTAAGAATAGCAAGCTGTACATATTTTTATCTGTATATATATCCCTGGGGATAGGGGAGAAAGAATACTTCCCACGTATTCCCTGCGTGTCGTAGAAGGCGACTAAAAGGGGAGGGAGCGGGTGGCTGGAAATCCTCCCCTCTCGTTTTTTTTTTTGATTTCCCAAGAGAAGGAACAGAGAAGGGGGCCAGGTGAGGATTTTCCCTCTAAGGCCCAGTCCTCTGTTCTTAACGCTACCTCGCAAACGCGGGAAATGGCGAATAGTATGAAAAAAAAAAAAAAAAAATATATATATATATATATATATATATATATATATATATATATATATATATATATATATATATTTTTTTTTTTTTTTATTATACTTTGTCGCTGTCTCCCGCGTTTGCGAGGTAGCGCAAGGAAACAGACGAAAGAAATGGCCCAACCCCCCCCCCCACATACACATGTATATACATACGTCCACACACGCAAATATACATACCTACACAGCTTTCCATGATTTACCCCAGACGCTTCACATGCCTTGATTCAATCCACTGACAGCACGTCAACCCCGGTATACCACATCGCTCCAATTCACTCTATTCCTTGCCCTCCTTTCACCCTCCTGCATGTTCAGGCCCCGATCACACAAAATCTTTTTCACTCCATCTTTCCACCTCCAATTTGGTCTCCCTCTTCTCCTCGTTCCCTCCACCTCCGACACATATATCCTCTTGGTCAATCTTTCCTCACTCATTCTCTCCATGTGCCCAAACCACTTCAAAACACCCTCTTCTGCTCTCTCAACCACGCTCTTTTTATTTCCACACATCTCTCTTACCCTTACGTTACTCACTCGATCAAACCACCTCACACCACACATTGTCCTCAAACATCTCATTTCCAGCACATCCATCCTCCTGCGCACAACTCTATCCATAGCCCACGCCTCGCAACCATACAACATTGTTGGAACCACTATTCCTTCAAACATACCCATTTTTGCTTTCCGAGATAATGTTCTCGACTTCCACACATTCTTCAAGGCCCCCAGAATTTTCGCCCCCTCCCCCACCCTATGATCCACTTCCGCTTCCATGGTTCCATCCGCTGCCAGATCCACTCCCAGATATCTAAAACACTTCACTTCCTCCAGTTTTTCTCCATTCAAACTCACCTCCCAATTGACTTGACCCTCAACCCTACTGTACCTAATAACCTTGCTCTTATTCACATTTACTCTTAACTTTCTTCTTCCACACACTTTACCAAACTCAGTCACCAGCTTCTGCAGTTTCTCACATGAATCAGCCACCAGCGCTGTATCATCAGCGAACAACAACTGACTCACTTCCCAAGCTCTCTCATCCCCAACAGACTTCATACTTGCCCCTCTTTCCAAAACTCTTGCATTTACCTCCCTAACAACCCCATCCATAAACAAATTAAACAACCATGGAGACATCACACACCCCTGCCGCAAACCTACATATATATATATATATATATATATATATATATATATATATATATATATATATATATATATATATATATATATATTATCCCTGGGGATAGGGGATTAAGAATACTTCCCACGTATTCCCTGCGTGTCGTAGAAGGCGACTAAAAGGGGAGGGAGAGGGGGGCTGGAAATCCTCCCCTCTCGTTTTTTTTTTTTTTTTTTAATTTTCCAAAAGAAGGAACAGAGAATTGGGCCAGGTGAGGGTATTCCCTCAAAGGCCCAGTCCTCTGTTCTTAATGCTACCTCGCTAACGCGGGAAATGGCGAATAGTTTAAAAGAAAAGAAAAGAAAATATATATATATGGAAGATGAACACCTGGGTTGGTTGTAGGCTGAATTCCACGCCTAAAATTCGACCCCATGTTGGCCTGACCCCGGGCGGGCCCTTGGTGTATGTGTGTGTGTGTGTATGTGAAGGAACCCACTTAGGTAAGTAAACAGACGAACGAATTGATTCAAAGTGAACGAGAACCATACAAAAAATATATACACCGGTGGCGTGCACACACACACACACACACACAGAGAGAGAGAGAGAGAGAGAGAGAGAGAGAGAGAGAGAGAGAGAGAGAGAGAGAGAGGTTCTCCATTAAGATCCCTCGTCTGGAAATGCTACAGGGAAGGTGAGGGCCTTGACTCCATAAATATGCAATAAGAATATACCAGACTTTCCTCTCTTTGTGCAGGGTCCGTCCCACTCCCCAGGAGGGGGAGGCAACTGGCGGTGTGGGAGATAAGGAGGGACGTGGGGGCACACCCTGGGGGGAAGTAAATAAAAATGGGGAAAAAAATGAGAGGGAGGGATAGAGATGGGAGGGAAATGATGGGAGACACATGGGAAGGGGAAAGGAAATGAGGCACATTGTGGGGAGGTCGGAGGTCAGGAGGAAAGGAGGTGGTACAGTTAGAGAAGATGAAAGGGGGAGGTGGGTTGCAGAGGATGGGATGGAAGAGAAAGGGAGGTAAAGTAGTAGCCGGGAGGGTGGATTGGCCAAGGAAGGGTAATGGAAAACGGGGGCGCAAGGAGTGGGATAGGAAAGGAAGGAACAGAGGTTAGGGGTGCTGGGGGTTGGGATGGAAGAATAGGGGATCGAAAGAAGGGGCGAAGGGGATGGGCTGGGAAAGGAGGGGATGGAAAGACCGATATAAAGCAGGAGCAGGAAATGAAGAAAAGAGTTACTTAAGGAAAAGAAGAGAGGCATATAAGAGGAGGAAAAAGGAAGGAAGGGGAGGTTTAAGTTGGTCGAGAAAGGAAGAGGAAAACAAAGAGAGGATAGATGGAAGGACAATGAGAGTAGAAAGAGGAGAAACAGATATGAAGGGGAGGTAAAGATGAAGCGAATATCAAGGAACAAAAGATAAGCAAGTATTCTTGTTTACATGCGAGAACGTAAAGCTAGGAGAAAGGAAGATGGGAAAGGTTGAAAGAGATGTAAGGAAAATGGAACGTGAGTTAAGAAATGATAATTACGAAGGATCAAGCAGTCTTGATTGAAAGATATAAAACGTCACACCTGACGAGCGGAGACACGGGAGAAAAGGAAATAGCCAGTTGGGTAGTTAAAGCTTACGAGCAGGAGAGCCAATAGGCTGGGAGATACGAGAACGGCCGGTGTCTGCTGTCTGTGGCATGTGTACTTGCTTCCCACCTGAGCCTTTCACCATCCAGGCGCTCTCTCTCTCTCTCTCTCTCTCTCTCTCTCTCTCTCTCTCTCTCTCTCTCTCTCTCTCTCTCCAACGCAGAACCATCGGAGGCTTCATGAAGAGGTAGAGGCACTCGACAGCCAAAAACTTAATCTTGTCCACAAGGGATACGCAACAAGGACACACACCCTCTCTCTCAGGCCAGTCAGTGTACGTAGGTTAGACAGTGTCAGGATCTCTCGGGGTTTTTTTTTCTTCCCCGCCTCCCATTTATGTGGACATTGTTGGACGCTGAGAGAAATATCTGCGGTCGTCCTGGTAAAACTAATCTCGCGTCGCGAGCGGTTTGCCCTGGACAGTAAAGTCGCCTCCTGGAATGGAACCTCCAGCGACGCACCAGCTTTTGACGTAACTGGTCTGCAGTTACGTCCCTGTACCCTAGCCTGAGCGTTGTGTGTGTGTGTTTGTGTGTGTGTGTGTGTGTGTGTGGGTGTGGGTGTTTGTGTAGGGGGGGAGGGTGATATTTGATGATTTTATATTGAGAAAATTTTAGGAGGAAGTGAGTTTCTTTTCTTTTTTTTTCGTTTTTGTATTCGTTTGCTCGCGCGGATGTATTCCCATCATGTGTTTTATGCTGCACGTGCGCGCGTGTGTGTGTTTGTGTGTATGTGTGCGTGCGTGTGTGTGATTTCTAGATACATCTAACTTTTAAAAGGGCTTATCCTCCCGTACATCCTCGCTTTTAAGTGTAGAAAAAAAAAAAAATATATATATATATATATATATATATATATATATATATATATATATATATATATATATATATATATATATATATATATATATATATATAAAGCCTTTTATAATCTCCTTCGTATTAGATGATTCTGGGACAATAACAGGAGGCAAAAACATTCATTTCTGTTCCCGTTCCTCACAACTGCGCTGTAGTTGACATTTCCAGTGACACGGGTTCGATCCTGTGTTTCCCGAGAACCAGAATCGCAGAGGTGAACACAAGCTCTCTGGCATTTGTAGAGTTGGTCTCTCGTGTGTCCAGTTTTCCTGGAGCAGACAACCCTCAAGGAAAAAAATAAAGAGACCATTCATTTCAAGGGACCATTAAGGTTTTTGGACCATTATGACTTAGGGACCATTATGAACTGGGGACCTTTATGACCGAAGAACCATTAAGACCTAAGGACCATTAGAATCTAAGGACTTTTATGACCAAGAGACCATGAGGATCCAGGGTTCATGAGGAGCTAGGGTCTTTGAGAGCCTGCGATCTATGAGGAGCATAACCATGAGCACTTTGGATTATGAGGTCTGAGGGACCACTAGTACCATGAGAGCCTAGGGATCATGATGGTCTGAGGGACCAATAGGATATAGGGACCATGAGAACCTCGGCATCATAAGGACTCAGGGACCACCAAGAACTAAGGACCATGAGAGTTTTTGAATGATGAGGACCATGACGATTAGAGGAACGAAGACTGGGGACCTCTGAGGCTCAGAGAGCCGCGAGTGCCCCGAAGGAACTCCTGACGCCGGTGCGACTCGCCCATCCATCCTCCTAGCGTGATGAAGAGAACCCTGGCTTGTGTCCCGACCAGACCACCTGGAAGGAGAGAGAGAGAGGGAGGGAGAAGCTGCGTGTGGCGGTCGGTATGGGATCGTATCGTAAGTTCGTGTGCGTCTGAGAGTGACACTAAGAGGAGGTGGCTGTCTGTTGTTGAGACCTTAGGACTGCAAGTAAACGATCCTGGACGACCACATTGAATGGGACTCTTCGTCTCAATTCCTAGCATTGTGACCAGATGTCTTTGTCAGTGTTGCTGCTCTTCTCATTATCGTCGTCTGGCCTTTTTCTTTTTTTTTCTTCTCTAAAGTGAAGGATGATAGTGTGAATAGCGTTCTTGACGAGTGGAGTCCGAGATGTGTTGTGAATTGTTTATCTGTGTCGTATATGAAGCGTCTTTCTCCTTTCGAAGCCGCGACGCACACGTCGCTCATAATCTTTCGTGTCGGCAAACCTGTTGTTAATCATCCCCCTCCTCCCACCTGACACGAAGCTACACGTGGTCGTGATGAGATCGTGCCGCCACCGCCTAACCAACTTACCCACCGCCTCGACGTTGACGACGTGTGGTCCTCCTGACCTCTCTACAGGTAGCGAGGAAGTAGAGCGACGTGACCCACAACGGGAGGTTGACGACGAATCTAGGCTAGGCTGCTTCCACTGTTCACGTCTTGCCTTCATCCTCCTCCTCCTCCTCCTCCCCCGCGAAGGGAACAGCGTCAGTGAACTTGCGAGAGACCATACCCAGATGATGCTATCGGTGTAGCCGACGCCGATTTGCCACATAAATAACCGTTCATCAGTCAGGCAGTCAAGCAGTCCATTGGCTCTGAAACAGAGGCACACGCGCCTTGCACTCGAAAACGTCCAGTGTGACTCGTGGCTCGCCACTTTCTGCCAAGGGGTCTCGTCTCCCATGGCGCCCTTCGGCAGGACCTCCCTGTGACATTGCCAGTGCCCATAATCCACATCATTTCTGACATACACTACTCTTCCTGCCGTACTGATACAAACCCAACAACTGACGCACAACCTCCAAACTATGGAACCTCAGCAAGCTGCTTCCCTCCAGCCACACCGGCTGTTAAGTCACATGACCTTGGAAACACTTACTCACGGCTGCTGCTCGACTTCGGGGACCTTGGCATGTACGCGACCTCCCCTGTAGCTACACCATGAGACCCACGCAGCGACTCGCCTCTCCTACAGGATCCCTGACACACCTGCAACAAAGCCATGGGATCCTTGATGTTCCTGCGTTTGTCATCTCACCTCACCCGATTTCTCCCCTAATCCTGCATCACAAGCAGAAACTCGCCTTGAAATAGAGTAGGGGATGAACTACATGCATGGATTCCTGACCGGCTCACCAGCAGAAAGCAGCGCTTTGCTTTATATTGCAATGCCTCATACCGAGTGAGCGTGACTGGCGATGTGCCGCAGGGGTTGGTCCTTGGCCCCAATCTCTTCAGTATATTCATTAATGGTCTAGATCTGGTTCATTATACTCACTAATGATCTAGAGCGAGGGATCGTATCTAAGGTCTCAGGATTTGCCGGACAGTACAAAACTAAGAGGTAGAGAAGTAAATAAGCAAGACTCTGAGATAATTTGGAGTGATCTTAACCAAGTAGCAGATTAGTCAGACAAATGGCATATAAATCCAACATAGAGAAAGGTAAAGTAATCCATATTGGGGATAGAAATACTAGATACGACTCAGCAACAACCCAAAGTATGCAAAACAGTGTCTAGCAGCAAGTAATTGAAAGGAAACAGATGGATGGCTAGGTCATCATAAAGAGGAATATGAACTGAAGATGATTTCCACTCCTTTGGTAAAGACCACAGCTTGAACATGCCGTCCAATGCTGGTCCCCGAGCTGCAAAAAGCACGAGGAAAAAATGGAAAAAAGTACAAAGACTAACGACAAAGCTGAACCCGACTCTGAGAAATCCCTCGTAAGTAGAGAGGAATAGATTATATCTGTGTTCTAAAAGGCGTAGACTCGTGGGAACACAATACGAGTTTTCAGACTTTAAGATAGACTCTTGGAATACAAGAAAATATTGAAGGACATACAGAATAGAACTTTCAGCTAAATCAACCCAAGTGTGGATCTGCATCTAATTATTCCACTTATGTATATTCGAATGCTCATGTATTTCTACTCCTGTATCCATAGTTCCATTCATAGATGTTTCTTTACTTTCGCTTATGCAGGTGGGTGTCCATAGTCTTGCTCATGCATACGTGCGTCTTGAATTCTGCTCATGCCTTCAAGTGTTCTTTGTTCTGGCCATGTTTGCGTATGTCCATAATTCCGTTTCTGTGCGCAACTTCAAAATTTAATCCACTTTTTATCTTCGTTCTGCGTTTGACCTCACGTGTACGCATGATCTAAGCTCGGCACACGCACATCTCTGTTCGTAGTTTGTTTATCCGTGTGTGTGTCTGTGTCCGTAGTTCAGCCCAGGTGTGCCTGTTTCTGTAGCTCGGCCCAGGTGTGCCCGTGTCCGTAGCTCAGCCCAGGTGTGCCCGTGTCCGTAGCTATGCCCCGATGTGCCTGTGTCCGTAGCTCTGCCCAGGTGTGCCCGTGTCCGTAGCTCAGCTCAGGTGTACCTGTGTCCGTAGCTCTGTCCAGGTGTGCCTATGTCCGTAGCTCTGCCAAGGTGTGCCCGTGTCCGTAGCTCAGCCCAGGTGTGCCCGTGTCCGTAGCTCAGCCCAGATGTGCCTGTGTCCGTAGCTCTGCCAAGGTGTGCCCGTGTCCGTAGCTCAGCCCAGATGTGCCTGTGTCCGTAGCTCTGCCCAGGTGTGCCTGTGTCCGTAGCTCAGCCCAGGTGTGCCTGTGTCCGTAGCTCTGCCCAGGTGTGCCTGTGTCCGTAGCTCTGCCCAGGTGTGCCTGTGTCCGTAGCTCAGCCCAGGTGTGCCTGTGTCCGTAGCTCAGCCCAGGTGTGCCTGTGTCCGTAGCTCAGCCCAGGTGTACCCGTGTCCGTAGCTCTGCCAAGGTGTGCCCGTGTCCGTAGCTCAGCCCAGGTGTGCCCGTGTCCGTAGCTCTGCCAAGGTGTGCCCGTGTCCGTAGCTCTGCCCAGGTGTGCCTGTGTCCGTAGCTTAGCCCAGGTGTGCCTGTGTCCGTAGCTCAGCCCAGGTGTGCCCGTGTCCGTAGCTCAGCTCAGGTGTACCTGTGTCCGTAGCTCTGCCCAGGTGTACCTGTGTCCGTAGCTAAGCCCAGGTGTGCCTCTGTTCGTACATTGTCCAGGTGTGCCTATGTCCGTAGCTCTGCCAAGGTGTGCCCGTGTCCGTAGCTCAGCCCAGGTGTGCCCGTGTCCGTAGCTCAGCCCAGATATGCCTGCGTCCGTAGCTCAGCCCAGGTGTACCCGTGTCCGTAGCTCTGTCCAAGTGTGCCTGTGTCCGTAGCTCTGCCCAGGTGTGCCCTTGTCCGTAGCTCAGCTCAGGTGTACCTGTGTCCGTAGCTAAGCCCAGGTGTGCCTCTGTTCGTACATTGTCCAACATGTACCTCTTTTCGTAGCTTATTTTAGGTTTGGCTGTGCCCGTGGTGTGACACGCACATGCCAGTGTCCATATCTCGGCTTGCGTACTTCCTTGTCCTTAACTCGGCCGACGTGCGTCCATGCACATAACTCGACCGACGTACGCCTGTGTCCGTAACTCGACCGACGTAGGGGCATATCCGTAACTCGACCGACGCACGCCTGTGTCCGTAGCCCGATCGACGTACACCCATGGTTCGTAGCTCGGCCGACGCACGGCCGTGTCCGTGGGCCGGGCCGAGGTGTATACGTGTATCGTGCTGAAGGTACCCACCCAGGCCAGGCTGGGCCAGGCTGGCCCGGTTCTGCATCAACTAACTGGATTAACTTCTGGAATTTACGATCTAACTTTTGATGAGTTTTGTCCTTCGAGTAAAACAGTTGTAAGTGATTTACAGAAGCCATTCATCTCCCAGGACGAGTGTAAATCATACTGTTCATAGTGCTTTATTTTTGTGAATTTTACATTCTCTTCTTTCGTGGTTATGGTTTATATATATGTATTTGGTTTTATCCCCCTGGGTTTAGGACAGAAAGAACCTCCTGCGTCTCACAGAAGGCCACTAAGAGGGGCAGGAGACTAGGGGCTGGAAATCCCTTCCCCCCTGTATTACTTTCCAGAAAAGGGGAAAGAGGAACCAAGTGAGGATGTTTCGTTTCGAGGCTCAGTTACCTGTTCTTAATACTCTCTCTCTCTCTCTCTCTCTCTCTCTCTCTCTCTCTCTCTCTCTCTCTCTCTCTCTCTCTCTCTCTCTCTCTCTCTCTCTCTCCTCACAAAATCTCCTCTGGTTGCATTCCTCGTGAGATTTTCCCACAATTCGTCCCGTCTGTGGTGTCGTGGATTCGCATAATCCTCGCTGCACTCAGCATCTCCCGTCCACCATCATGGTCTCCCACCCCTCATTCCCCCTCTACCATTATACTGATCTCCGCCACGCTGGGCCGACAACGCTCCTAGGGCAGGTGGTCTCCTCTCCGGCCGTAGTCCACTCCATGTTGAGGTGTTCCACTCTGACACGAGAATCATTTTGTCTCTTCTCGTTCTGATAACTTCATCCTAAATCCACATTTACAGAGCCCTGTACTACCGCACTCCGGTGGTAAACGATCGACCAGTAGAAGGCAGTAGTTGACTGAAGTCTCGTAGAGGCATTGAGGATTTTCCAGAAGGAATTCAGCATTAAATTTAGCATTAGTCTACTGTCTTCTACTCCCCAGTCCGACTTCTCTCCATACAACCCTCAGCGTTGTTGTCATCGCATCCCCCAGCCCTCCTGTGGTCCCCAGCCAACCCTAGTCATTTATTTCAGACCAATGTTACAGGCCTCAGCCAACATACGCAGAGACGTTTTTGTTTTTATGTCTTTTTTTTTTCTTCTTCTTCAGGCTTCGTCATTTGTTTCCCACCGCCCTTAGTAAGAAACGCGGCAGTGCCTTATTACTGACGTCTTCCCCCCCTCTCTGCTTCTTATGATCTACGTCTCCTACATTTGATTGTTCTTTTTTTACTCACTTCCTTTTACTTCTGATTCCGTTTCATTTCCCTCCTTTGGAGCTCTTGTCCTCGTTATTATACACTCGCTTGAGATCGCTATCCTTTCGTTCACCTCCCTCACACTCCAGGTACCTGCCAAGCTTAGCTCGCGTAATCTGCAAGAATCAAGAAAGTAACCCACGATTTGCTCGTTCGTAACTCCTCCAAGACCTGGAGGCAAAGGTCACGGAGTTTGACCTTTCCACCGTCGGCTCTTCCCCCTTCTCAGCCAAGTGGCAGATGGTACGCATTCTCTCTCTCTCTCTCTCTCTCTCTCTCTCTCTCTCTCTCTCTCTCTCTCTCTCTCTCTCTCTCTCTCTCTCTCTCTCTCGAACTTTGATTCCACGAGACTTTTCACTTGTGGACTCGGACGAGTCCCCTTTGGGTCGTGTGGATGGATGGCACTCAGTAGCATAGGTGCAGCCGGGGGACGAAACGAAGAACGTAACACCTTGTTGTGGGGAGGGAGGGACAGTAGACATCGACAGAGGAGGGAGAGTGAGCCAGTTAGGGGGAGGGAGGGACAGTAGACATCGACAGAGGAGGGAGAGTGAGCCAGTTAGGGGGAGGAAGGGACAGTAGACATCGACAGAGGAGGGAGAGTGAGCCAGTGGGGGCCCCGAGTGAACTCCACCCTCCCCCCCCAAGAGCGAAGTTCGAAGCTCGTGAATATATCCGACGAGATGATGTCACGCACGCAAGGCCGCCATCCACTGTCACCCCCGTGGCTGTCACGTCTGTCACCCCCGTGGCTGTCACGTCTGTCACCCCCGTGGCTGTCACGTCTGTCACCCCCGTGGCTGTCACGTCTGTCACTGCCATGTTTGCCTCGTGCATGGACGACCTTTCCAGTTCGTAAATCCGCTGCATTAGTTTACACAGTGTCTTCATTCATTATCGTAACGACGCGTCTCTCTTGCATTAAGTTTTGCCTCATTCATTTCCACTAGCGTCTTCGCAGGCGACACTCAGTCGTTCGTAAAGCGATCTTTTCACTCGAGCTGTATATTTTTTTTTTTCTTTTTTCTTACTGCGTGCGCAGACGCATTTTGCGTTGTACGTCGACGCTTTAGATCAGTCTCCCATTCTCTGTTCTTACGTCTTTTTTTTTTCAGTTTTATTTTATTCATTTCTTTTTTGTTAGCTCATGTTGTAAGGGTTGGTTAGATTCGCCGAATATTAGGTTGGGCCTCTCGCTTGAAACTTTCCTCCTGTCAGGGTGACTCGTCTTCACTCATGCGCTTAGCATTGACCTCTTAAGGCCGATGTGTGACCTCCGGTGACCTCTTACTGGGACGTAGAATGACCTCTCGTGACGTGACGCCCAGTAGCCTTTTAATAGGAGCTTTAATGCTATTTGACCTCGAATGACCTCTTTTGATGTGTGACCGTGAGTCACTTCTTGTAATGTGTGACCTTTAGTGACGTCTTATTATGACGATTTTACTTTTAATGATCCTTTAGGGTTACTTTAGTGCTGTGTGATGTAATATATTGACCTTTTGGGACGACCACATGACAGTTAACCCCTCATCAACCTAATAAAGTGACTGTTAATGCGTGACCTGCAGTAACGCTGTCTACCTCCTGGCCCGCGTGATCAACCCCGAACCCAACCCCACCCCTGGGAGCGCCTCTTTCAGACCTTTCAGTAATTCCACCCGGGAGGTGGATGGCCGGTGGCACACTGTGAGGGTCAGTGATCCACTAGATTCTTCTCTTAAACACACACACACACACACACACACACACACGCACACGCACACGTACGTACGTCACCACGACGTGACATCACGATCCCAAAGCACACCACCACGACCTCATACACCACATGAACCACCACCACCACAGCCACAGTTGGCAGAGGAGGGTCAGTAGCGGGAGACGTATAGACGTGGTATTTTCCTCCTAAAAAGAATAATCAAGCAACTTCTAAGAAACCTTTGATTTTGATCTCAGTTTAACGCCCTCCACAGCCTTTCTTACCAGCTTACCAGCTCCTCCCTCCCTCCCTTCCTCCTACATTTTCCGTCCTCCTCCCTACCCCTCATGCTCTTCCGTTATCTTCCCTCATTTATATATATATATATATATATATATATATATAACCTGGGGATAGGGGAAAAAAAGAATACTTCCCACGTATTCCCTGCGTGTCGTAGAAGGCGACTAAAAGGGGAGGGAGCGGGGGGCTGGAAATCCTCCCCTCTTGTTTTTTTTAATTTTCCAAAAGAAGGAACAGAGAAGGGGGCCAGGTGAGGATATTCCCTCAGAGGCCCAGTCCTCTGTTCTTAACCCTACTTTGCTAACGCGGGAAATGGCGAATAGTTTGAAAGAAAGATATATATATATATATATATATATATATATATATATATATATATATATATATATATATATATATATATATATATATATATATATTATCCCTGGGGATAGGGGATTAAGAATACTTCCCACGTATTCCCTGCGTGTCGTAGAAGGCGACTAAAAGGGGAGGGAGCGGGGGGCTGGAAATCCTCCCCTCTCGTTTTTTTTTTTTGATTTTCCAAAAGAAGGAACAGAGTGGGCCAGGTGAGGATATTCCAAAAAAGGCCCAGTCCTCTGTTCTTAACGCTACCTCGCTAACGCGGGAAATGGCTAATAGTTTAAAAGAAAAAAAAAAAAAAAAAAAAAAAAAATATATATATATATATATATATATATATATATATATATATATATATATATATATATATATATATATATATATATATTTTACTCCCTTCTAGTCCCCAACTTCACTTCTCGTTTTCTCTTTTTTTTTCCTTTTCATCCATCTTCCTTCCTTCCCCTCTCATCTCCCTCTCCTCAACCCCCTCCCCTTCCCCTCTCATCTCCCTCTCCTCAACCCCCTCCCCTTCCCCCCGACGCTTGTCCCCGAGAGGGGGGGGGGGGGGGGGTTGCGGGCTTCCTCTAATATATCAACAACTGATGAAACACGGAACAATAGATCGTATCTGGTAACCCGATAAGGGCGCAATTATCCTTCCAAATGCTGCCACGTGTCGGGCCTCCCTGACGTCACTCACTGGGTAGATGGCGTGAACGCCCAGGGTTGTGGTAATGTGGGAACACCGCCGCGCTTGGCGTTCCCTCCCCTTCCCTCCTTCCTGCGTCTGTGACAAATCTCTCTCTCTCTCTCTCTCTCTCTCTCTCTCTCTCTCTCTCTCTCTCTCTCTCTCTCTCTCTCTCTCTCTCTCTCTCTCGGGAGGGAGGGAGGGAGGGAGGGCCAGCTTTTCAGTGGCTGTCGACTTTCACTTAACTGGTCCAGGTGGATAGCTGTCTTTTACTTTCTGCCTCGCCCACGCGTGTCCACCTGGCTCTCAGTACACGAACGTACGATTTCACATGACGTCACTCACGCGACTCGTTCTTCGTAACTCCGTATATATTCCTCCGATGAGCGAGAAGCGCATTTACCCTTCCTTTTTTTTTCCTACAAACTCTCGTCGAAGGCACTCGTAAGTGCTCTGTCCCTCTCTCTCTCCCTCTGTGTAGCGCGTTAGCGCCAGGCACAGAGGAAGAAATGGACTCATTCGCTGTCATGGGCAATGAACCGAAACCACAGCGTGACTCGGCCCCGTCGCATGGCAGTGTCACATCTTAGGTGCTCAAAGATGCGTGCTTGCTCTCTCTCTCTCTCTCTCTCTCTCTCTCTCTCTCTCTCTCTCTCTCTCTCTCTCTCTCTCTCTCTCTCTCTCTCTCTCTCCAGTGTTAGCTGTGGGATATGATCCGTGGACGTAGATGACTTCCCTCTCCTTGAGTTGTGGGCAGCCAAGAGCTGTAAACAGCGTCGGAGCACTTGAAATCCTAACCTCATTATCGTGTTTATTACTCGCTTATGAAGATAAATATTGTTTATCTTATTGATGGTAAAATCTGAACGTTCTTTATTCGTGTGATTACTAGCCATGTCGTAAAGTTTGCTTGTAGTTACAGTACTGTGATGTTTTTATGATATATATATATATATATATATATATATATATATATATATATATATATATATATATATATCCCTGGGGATAGGGGATTAACAATACTTCCCACGTATTCCCTGCGTGTCGTAGAAGGCGACTAAAAGGGGAGGGAGTGGGGGGCTGGAAATCCTCCCCTCTCCTTTTTTTTTTTTTTTTTTTTTTTTTTAATTTTCCAAAAGAAGGAACAGAGGGGGCCAGGTGAGGATATTCCAAAAAAGGCCCAGTCCTCTGTTCTTAACGCTACCTCGCTAATGCGGGAAATGGCGAATAGTTTGAAAAAAAAAAAAATATATATATATATATATATATATATATATATATATATATATATATATATATATATATATATATATATGCCTGAACCATTCATCAAGAGCGCGGTAGCTATGGTACAGCTGCTCTTCTTGTAAACGTGGTGAAAAGCTTTGGTACAAGTGCCGTTCTGGAGGAAGGTGGAGTCGATGCATGGTACAGCCACTGTTCTTTGAGCTTCCTGTCCCAAAAGCTTACACCTTTGGTCGACCCTCAGAGAGTCTGTGGTTGCGAGTAAGACCTTAAAGGCAACCTCGTGAGCACGACGGTACGACACGCCCCCCTAGAGCATGTCGGCACGCACGACTCTTGAGGACAACGGTTCTTCGACCCTCGAGTATGGTGACACGATCTCAGAACATTTGCACCTTCGTAGGCTTCGGGATGAGTGCCTGTGCACCGATCCTTCCCCGTCTTTGGAGGCGGGCCATTCAGGTGAGCGAGGAATGTTGAGGACGTGCATGGACGTCCGCCCATTTCCACGTACGTCCATGCATTATCATTCTCGTCTCCTCCCATGACGCGCTCGGAAGCCTGCTGCTATATTGTACCCCGAGATGTTACAGCTGCATGACATGGTTCATGGTTTGCACTGCAGAGGGGCTTCCTTCTCGTAAAAGTAAAGGTTTGACTGCAGTCATTTGCATAAGCGCAGGGCGGGCCGGGCCGCCCCCCCTGGGTCGAGGTTGAAAAGATCACTGAAGTAGAGGCCATAAGGCCTGGTCCTAAAGACACTCCTTTGAGGTGCATCCCTCCAGACGAGATGACTTTCGCAGGACTCTCTCTCTCTCTCTCTCTCTCTCTCTCTCTCTCTCTCTCTCTCTCTCTCTCTCTCTCTCTCTCTCTCTCTCTCTCTCTCTCTCTCTCTCTCTCTCTCACGTTAGGCAGGAGTCTTTAAGAGTCCTCCGTCCTGGATAATGGTCACGACGTAGGCGCAGTTCCCGCTGACTGTCACCGCCTCGAAACTTTGAGGAAAGACCGTAAAGACCCACTCGTTGAAAGGAACCAGCGGAGTCTAACGCCATAACGCGCGCCTGATTCTAAGTCCGTTGGGGGTGAGAGAGAGAGAGTTGCAAAGAGAGGTTCAGATCCACTGTTGAGCGATCCATTCTTGAACCTTATTTCTCAGTTACGTAACTGCAGTATACTTGGATTTCTCTCATTTGCACTAGGGTCACAGGGCAGTCCATTACCTTGCGTGGGGCAGCTGCAGCTGACTCAAGTGGGGGGAGGTTGACCCTCATAGCAGCTCTGGCCTGATCCTGTCAGACTCCGTAGATTTACAGGGTCGAGGGACTGGAGGAGAGGAGGAGCGTCGTCCTACTTGAGTGTCACTTCTGTCAGCTCACTCGGTAATAGGAGCTTCTGGTGTGGGAGGGCGCGTTTGTGGGTCTGGAGAGTAAGTAGGTAGTAGGTTAATCTCTCTCTCTCTCTCTCTCTCTCTCTCTCTCTCTCTCTCTCTCTCTCTCTCTCTCTCTCTCTCTCTCATCTATCTATCTATCTATCTATCTGTATATCTTCCTATCTATGTGTCTTTCTATTAATGTGTGTACCTCTCTCTCTCTCTCTCTCTCTCTCTCTCTCTCTCTCTCTCTCTCTCTCTCTCTCTCTCTCTCTCTCTCTCTCTCTCTCTCTACCCATCCACGTTGCTCAGCAGTGGTCCTTTTTCCTCTGTAGCCGCACCTGCCAAACACGACTCTTTTCACGGTGTTCGTATCGTGCCGTCAGGTGGCCCAGCGCCGCCTGCACCTCGTCCATTCATCGACAGACCCACAATTTAGAAGGCTCTTAACCGTGCGTAGGTGGACGCCGCTAATACCGCGCCCAGTCTGTGTATCTAGGCTCATCAGCTGCCTCTCGTCATCACTGCTAACACCGAGGTTTGGTCTGACGGGCTCGCTGACACACGGCCACTTGGGAGTACATCTGAACTGAGGGCATGTGCTTGTTCGCCGAGGTCGTCTTGCGGGAGATAGTGGTGTTGGATTCGCAGGGTCTCCTCCGTCAGGCACGGGGGGCCCCCCTCCCCAATCTCTTAATGACCGCCTGTTCTGTAGGGGTCCCTGCGTGCAGTACGGCACGGGCGGGCTCTCTTGAGATTCGGTGTAACCCGTCGTAGGCCAAGGGGGTTGTTGAGTCAGAGGCAGTTCAGTCGCGTGTGAGTCCAGAGAAGCTACCGAAGATGAGGATCGGGGGAGAGGGGGGAGAGTCCATACGGACTGCGAAGGGGTCGGCTTAAAGTCGCTTTCAACTCTTGCGACGTCGTCGCCACACACTTGTGCCGAATAAACAGAGGGCTGCCCCTCCAAATAGGATTAACCTCACCGCTGAGATGTGCTAGTATGATGCGGCTCTCTCTCTCTCTCTCTCTCTCTCTCTCTCTCTCTCTCTCTCTCTCTCTCTCTCTCTCTCTCTCTCCCTCGAGACATTTTACCTCATTATTGGTATTCAGCGGCGACTTAAGAAGGGCAGGTCGTCACAAGTCCCGCGCTCAGTTGCTCCGTCTTGCGGTTAACCGATCGGAAAATTAGTTCCCATCACTGCCAACTCCTGATGGCAGCGGCACTAGCGGCGGCGACGCCGCTTTGATGGCTTTCTGTGGGTGGCGTGATGGCGGCGGCGGCGGCGGCGGCGTCAGTAAGGCTGCGGCCCCATTGGCAGGACGGCATTACGGCCTGGAATTTATGATTCTTGAGCACGCCATCTTGCAAGGTCCTCACCTCACTTGTGAGGAATCTCTCTCTCTCTCTCTCTCTCTCTCTCTCCTCTCAACACTTGTGACAATATGCAGCTCCCGCGACTCTCGGTTACTGTCAACTGTTAGATTTTCTTGCGGGGAGCGGTACGCCTCGCTTTTCCAAAAAACCAAAAAAAATTTTAAAAAAAATTCAAAAAAAAAAAAAATAAAAAAATTAAAAATAACATAAAAAATAAAAAAGAAGTAAAAAAAAAAAAAAAAAAAAAGAAAAAAACAAAAAAAAAAAAAAAAAACCAAAAAACCAAAAAAATAAATGAATCCAACCAAAAAAACAAACCAAAAAAAAAAAACAAAAAAGAAAAAAAAGGGGTAATTAAAAAAACAATAAAAAAACCCCCCAAGATGGTAATTCCAAACAACCCTACCCACCCCTCTCCTCCTATACATTCACAAACAGCCATAAACGGCCTCTCTCTTTCTCGTTCACACACACACACACACACACACACACACACACACACACACACACACACACACACACACACACACAGCCCTTTTACACTCAAAAACCTTCCACCTAGCCTCCCACACAAATAGCCGTCCCATTCGTCCCTCCCCACCAAAAAGATCTGCACAGCCTCTCACACAAACAGCCAATCCATGTAGCACCTTCCCCTTACACACAGCCATATCATACATCCCTCCCACGCGTGAGCCATCAGCCTCCCTTCCTTACACCTCTTAAGATCCATACCTGGCAGTGGTTCCTCCGGCAGATTGCATAGCTCTTGTGTTCCCCCACAGGACGTTGGAAATTAATTCTATTACACTGGGGCTAGCTGGCTGGCTAGGCCCGGTTCCACCCCTCACGCGTCGAGGTTCTGTGAAGCCATTTGCAAGGTGTGGGAAGCAACAGGATCCGAACCCTCAACACAACCAGTGTCGTCAGTGGGGTCTAATAATATGACGTCCCATCTTCTCGCAGCTGGCCAGTTTCCACCTCATCACAGTTCTCACCTTATAAGATACCAACCTTAGTACATTATTCACAGTATTACAGTTCTCATTACATTATTCACAGTATAGTTCTCACGTCATTACATGATCTACATTATTATAGTTTTTACCTTATATTATCCGCCTTATTAATTCTTAATTCTCACTCTTAGTACCTGAACTGACCACATTCCTCATTCTATTGCAACTCTGAACTTATTACATTACTCACCTTATTACGCCAGTCCCTTGCACAAGTTCTCTTTGCTTCAGAATCTCACGGTGCTCGCTCTTTCGTAGTTTTAATTTTGACCCCATGAGCACGACGGTACGACCCTTGAGCGCGACGGTACGACCCTTGAGAGCGACAGTACGACCCTTGAGCGCGACGGTACGACCCATGAGCACGACGGTACGACCCTTAAGCGCGACGTTACGACCCTTGAGCGCGACGGTATGAACCTTGAGCACGACGATACGACCCTTGAGCACGACGGTACGACCCTTGAGCACGACGGCACGACCCTTGCATATGTTATGACCTTTAACCTGGCTTTTAACTCGTCTTGTTCAAGGGTCGTACCCGTCTCCAACGACGGGTTCATCATGGAGAGCATTATTTGGACGTCAGCCATTCGCCTACGACGGAATGGGCCTTGAGCACGACGTAGCAGTATGTGAGCCTTGGGTTTGACGGTCGGAATTGCGCGCTGAAGAGGTTAAGGAAGTATTCCCTCATTATTTATTCATTATTTCTAAAGATCTCGTCATTATACCAGCTAAAGGTATCTCTAGATATCACAAACAGAAGGGCTGGATTGGTACCTGGTAGACACTTGTCACGACCAGTGAGAAATTGCGATGAATAATCACGGCTAGAGATAACCGAAGAAGGCTTCTTATATTGGTCCTCAACACGCCAGGTACCCGCACTGTAAGCGTAGTCCATAGGTCTTTCCGGTCTGGTCTGGAATTCCAGTAGAGGTATTACTACTCAGGAACTTTATAGAGTAACCTAAAGAAGCTTTACCTAAGCATGCCACACCCACCACAAACTCGGCTGAACCTAAGCTTAGCCAACTGGATTCAACATGGCTTACACTAATCCATCCTCACCTAAGCCAGCTTGACTTAACCCAGCCACACATAATCTGATTCCGTCTACCCTGACCCAAGACAAGTAGAAAAAATTATGCAGTCTTATCCCTGCCATCCCACTTCAACCATAGCAAATCTGCCCACCTCATCCAGACCGAATTGACGTACCCGTTCCCTCTCTCTCCGACCCGACGCCAATAAGCGCCACGCAACCCTATCAGATTTAACTGTCCTGTTTTACTCAGCCTAAGCTCAGCCTCACACTTGCGTAAGCCAGGAGAACCCGGTGGCTCTCGGCAGTGGTTGCCGAGCCCGACAGACGCATGAGTTTACTTGTATTTTACGTTGGCAAGACTGGTGGAATGGGGAGGGTGAGTGGGAGAAATGAGGAGAGGTATGAGGGGAGGAATGTGCCGATCACTGTAAAGGAACCCACGGCAAGTAATTGAAGGTGACCTTGATTATGAGTGAGTTAGGAATGAAGACGAGTGCGAGTGTAAGAAAGAGTAGTGGGACAGGAGTGTGAAAGGAATGAGGCTAGTGAAAAGGATGAGTATGAGATGAGTGACAGATAGTTGTGGGTGGCGGTCAACGACTTGGCGAGGCTTGGCTGAGCTCATGTAATCGGAGGGAGAGTGCAGGCGTCCTAGGGGGAACGACTGTAGCCCCCTATCCCTCCTGGCTGAACTGGGCGTTGGTGCTCGGAGCCTACTGGTGGGGGACGTGATCCACGATGCTTCAGGACAGAGGAGTGTGTGTGTGTGTGTGTGTGTGTGTGTGTGTGTGTGTGTGTGTGTGTGTGTGTGTGAGTAGATGGATGGGTTTTGTGCAGTCGTCTAAAAGGCGTTGTTAAGTATAACGTAGATGGACTTAACCTGAGCCAGAGGTCTCGTTTTCCTACCTGCATCGTGTCCTCTTCTTCTTCTTCCTTCTCCTCCTCTTCCTCCTCCTCTTCCTCCTCCTCCTCCTACTCTTTGCATTCTTTAAATTTTGTATCTGCTATTCCCATCGGGGGTGTGGGCAAGAGAGGGAAGAAGGCGTAATTACCTCTCTGGCATTTAGTGATAAGGTATCGCCTTCCAGCGAGCAATTTAGATGTTTGATTTACCACAAAGGGGGGTTGGTTTTGAACAGCTAATTTATATTCAGAATAAAATCTAGATCTCTTAATTCTCACTCACAGGAGAAGTAAGATCAGTTAACCAAAGTTTGGTTGCTTCAGTTTAAGCAAAAGTTTGTCGTAATTTGGTTACTCCAGTCAATAGTTTCGAGGAAATTGAGTATTTATTTTTTGATTCATTTCATGGAATTGTGTAAGTTAAGGACGAAGTCATGAAAGCACACGAATCTTCATAGGGAAAAGGCAGATGAGTTCATCCCCATCGTAGCAGCATTGAAATGCATCAGTATGAGTGTATAAAGCCCTTTTTACGGTTCTCTAGACTCTTGATGTGTACATGACACACATTTTTTTTTTTTTTTTGACATGTAGGGAGGTGCACACACAGTTCCCTCCCTTGTCTCAGATTTTTTTATGGATCGAAATTCATCCACTTTCTCCAGCATATTTTTTTTCAGTTCTCCCCCAACAGTTCTCTAAGTATTATATATATATTTTTTTCTACTGAGCTCTGTCTCTCCAGAAACCCCCATCCAACTCACCCCAAACCAAGTTCTCCTCGACTGACCCCCCCTCATCTCCCTCAGCATCCCAGCAGCTGGTTCCCCATGCCTCCCAGCCCCAGGCGCGTGCCCAGCAGCTGATTGATGACTGGCCTCACCGCTGTGACGGACTGGCCGGGATGACACCTCAGTGGTTTGTCAGGAGGCGTCACGCTCGCCGCTGCTGTTGTTCATATCCCCCCCCACGGACGCCTGCACCGATTCTGTCAACCACCCGGGACTCGCTCTCTTCCCTCCCTGTCGCATGACTGAAGGACCCTGACGTTCCTCCAGCCATTAAAAAGCATTCGTCTTCCTGCGGCCATTCAGCTTCCCCCGCTGCATCGCTCCCCGTTGACCATTGAGGATCCCCTTTCCTCCCTCTTAGCCATAAAAGTCACCCGTCACTCAATCTGACCACCGAAATTCTCCTCTTGTTCCTTTTGACAATTACAAGTCCGTCCCTCGTATCTCTAAAACGGACCAGTAGAATTCCCCATTTGTTCTTGTGGACGTTAGATCCTGTACCTTTCTCTCTGGCTGCACATTAAAAATTTCCCATTCGTTTCCCTCCCCGACTATGAAAAGTCCCCTCCCTACCTTATCTCAGACTGCCCGTTAAGATTTATCTTTCCCTTGTATGACCATGAGCAGCCCTTTGATATTCTTCTTCTTTTTTTTCGGTCTACAAGCTTCTCTCTCTCTCTCTCTCTCTCTCTCTCTCTCTCTCTCTCTCTCTCTCTCTCTCTCTCTCTCTCTCTCTCTCTCTCTCTCTCTCTCTCCTTCATGAGAATATCATCTGCTTCTAATTGCTTTCCTTTCATTTCTTTTCCTTCCTCTTCCTGTAGGCTGTAAGCACAACGCCTACAAGCACGCGTCATCTCGTCTCACCTCGAGATGAGCTCTTTTGACGGCCTCGTCCACCGTCCCAGTGCAGACCAGACAGGCAGATAAAGGGTATATATACAAGAGAAGAAGAGAGCCAGGGATGCCAGGAGAGCACACACACACACACACACACACACACACACACACACACACACACACTCAAAACAAGGTTGTACTTTGACAAGTGACAGTGACGTTAACAAATACACCATGGCAGACAGAGAAACAGACAGACAGACAGACACACACCCGTCCACCGCCACAGCCAGCCATCCTCATCCTCCCGTTCGTTATCCACCAGCACCCTCGCCCCACCCCCCCACTTCCCCCACGCTTCCTCCACTACCCACCCACCCCACCTCGCCAGTAGACCAATTACCATATTTATTTGGGCAGACAGTTGGCCGGCCCTGGTTTATGGTGGGGGGGAGAGGGCTGGGGGGTCATCTCAAACGTGAATTAATGCACACGGTTGTGAATAATGGCAAAAGTCCTATGTTTATATTAACTATGATGGTCTTGGCTGGACGGTTTGCGACGCGGGAAGTCCGTAATTTCGCCTGGAATTGAGGCCGCTGCTTTCTCGGGTATACCTCGGGCTTCTGTGGTTAGTGTAGTGTGGTGAGTAGACTTGTTTTGTGGTGGAGGGTTGTGTCCGTGGCGCGAGGGAGTCTTCCGGCTTAGTTCCAGTGGTGATGGAGGAAGTGTATCTTCTGGGGAAGGTGGTGTTCATGGTCGGAGGTTGAGGTGCCGTTGTCTGTGGTGGTGGTGGCGGTGATGGCGGAGGAGGTATGAGATGGTGTCGTAGGGAATGGTGCTGATGGCTGTGGTGGTGATGACGGTGCTCGTGGTGGTGACAGAGGTCGCGATGGTGGTGACATACGGATGGTGCGTATGGTAGTGGTGTTGTTATGTCTGTACGTGTCGTGTGGCTCTCCAGCTGTTGAGGTCATAGAATAAACCATCAGAACCTATTGAATATCTGCAGTTGGATCTAGTTCGATTTGTTTCAGCAATGGGAAGCATTCGTGTCCACCAACGAATCAGCCACTTTCGGATCTGAAGCTTTGTAAGTGGGTAGTGAGCTAACCTATGATGCTGTCCTGATATTCGGCCAAGAATTGGGATCTCATGCCCAGTATTGCATGCAACACTAGGTAAAGAAACCATTCCACTGTAAAGAAAAAAAGACATAGCGTAAAGTCGCTGTAGCGTATTACTGGTGTAGACAGACGCGAACGCTCATAAGAAGACGATCACAATTTTGACAGAGACGACCAGTCACCGATGCAAGTTCTTCCCCTCTGCCGTCGTGTTAAGCCCTGACGACCGACGTCGAATTGACGCAAGCATAGGAGTTGGAGCGGCTGGTATACCTGAGAGGTAAACGTCTAGTCTAGAGCTGGTTCCGTCCTCTTGAGACATACTTCGAGTCGTGGATCGAAATGTCTTCCCATTCTCCTGCGTCAGGTGGTATTTGAATGCCTTTTATGGTGATTTAACTGAACGATGCCTCCTACTGCCAGACCTTACCAGACTTGCCGACAGACACCTCAGAGGAACGAGTGTCAGTGACTTAGGTCGGTATTAAGGACGCAAAGAACCGAAGGGACATCCGGGACTGGGTAATCACATGCCGCCATGGACTATCTCATTTCTCCCCTCCTCCCCGACCGTACGTACACACGCACACACGTTGATAAACACTTCTGAACACACACACACACACACACACACACACACACACACACACACACACACACACACACACAAACCCACGAGACATTTAGTGAAGGACCAATGCAGAGTTCAGGTTATGTAGACTTACTATGGCTTTATGATTATTAGTTTCCTAAATTTAGTGAGGGTATGGTTGAACACTTAACCAAATACGTATTCCAAAGCTGGTAGAGTATTGGGTCGGCTTGTGTACGGTGGAAGTGTACATGAGGATGACCTTGTGATTGTGTATGAAAGAGGAGGAGGGCGCCACATGACCCGACAGGTCACAGTCCTTGAAGTATTTGGGGGTTCGTGATGATGGTCGATGAAGAGGGCGGGGAGGTGGCTGTCTGTGATGGAAGTTCCGTTCGACGTCCATGCTCGTGTGTGTCTACCAGTACGGACGATTGGAGTGTGTGGGGTTAGGCAGCAGACGGTGGAAGTGGAAAACGAATCCGAATATCGAAGACAGAGTATGTCGGATGGCTAGATAATCCGGATAACTCGGGTTAGCGTTAAAGGAAAAGGATCAGCGATGTTTTTGTGTCTAAGTGTCTGGGTAGTGGAGTGTGGTGTAATGGGTGACATTCCGCCTTCCTGCTTCCGGATGAGGGAGGTGGATGACCTGCTCAGCGGCCGTGAGCGGTCTCCCGGATCCACACTTCCGGATGAGGGAGGTGGATTACCTGCTCAGCAGCCGTGAGCGGTCTCTCGGTATCCACACTTCCGGATGAGGGAGGTGGATGATCAGGCGGGCGAGTGTGAGCAGTCTCCCGATATCCACACTTCCGGATGAGGGAGGTGGATGATCAGGCGGGCGAGTGTGAGCAGTCTCCCGATATCCACACTTCCGGATGAGGGAGGTGGATGATCAGGCGGGCGAGTGTGAGCTGTTTCCCGGCGTCCGCATATCCGCGCATCTCCCCATCGTCTGCCGCCATTGTTTGCCCGGGCGTCCGTCTATCTTAACTATGATCTGGACGTATCGTGGGGCCTATCACCCGCCCCCCTCTGATTCATACCTGGTTATCTGCACGCTCCCCTCTCTATCTCTCCCTCCCTTCCCCTAAAGCCACCACTCCTCTTCTCCCCTCCCTCACTCCACCCCTCACCGCTCATCTCCAACTCTTCCCCTCACCCACCTCCCTTGTGCCTCGCTCCCCAGGGCTCGCCGCTGCATCTTCCTTCCCCACTACTGTCCTTCTCGCCACTGACTCCTCTCTCTTGCCTCCTCCTTCACTCAACTACCTCTCACTTCCCTCCCTTGCTGCCAGCCATCTTTGCCTCTTCATTCATCCACACGTCTCCCAGTTCTCTCCCTTTTAATACCCAGATTTCCCCACCCTCACCCCACTCCTTACACACCCACTGCCATTTTCTCTCATCCTTCCTTCCTGTGTTTTTCTTTCCCTGTTTATCTACTAACCCTTTCTTGTCTCGTTAGTTTACCTCTCTCACCTTAATTGCCTCCCCTCACTCCTACCTGTCTTTTTCCTCGTCTCTCCTTCCCTCTCTTACTCCTTCCTTTGTCTTCCCCTCTTCCCTGCTTTCTTCTGCACCCTTACGGTCCCTCACTCTTACTTCTTCCCTCATCAGGATTTTTATTGTCACATTTGGTTCTCCCTCTTTCTGCTCTGACTTTTGCCTCTCTCTCTCTCTCTCTCTCTCTCTCTCTCTCTCTCTCTCTCTCTCTCTCTCTCTCTCTCTCTCTCTCTGATTCCTCTTACCTGTCTCTCCTTTCTTGCTCCCTTTCCTCTACCCTTAGATTCTACTTTACCGCTGTCTCCCATCCCTCCCTGTTTTTCCCCTTCCTCCTACCATGTATCGCTCACCATCTACTGTCCCCCCCCCCTAAACCATCCACACTACCTCCCTCCCTCCCTCCCTCCCTCCCTCCCATTATCTGCAGACCTGGCCCCTCGCATCACGCCGGGGTGAGGAGGGAGGGAGGGGTCGAGACAATAGAGACAGACCTACTAGCTTGTACTTTCGACCGTCAGTCCCAAGTAAGAACATTTCGTCCCACGTAACAAACATGCAAGCTGAAGGGATGAAACGAAGGAACATCAAACATCAGAGAGTTAGATACAAGGGGAAGGAGGTTAAGAGGTGGGGTGTCCACCTTGCGGAGACGATGCGAACTCGCAACGAGGTATTTTTTGGTGTTTGGTCACGACTGCAAAGCGTTTTATGTCGTCCATAAAGAGCTTATGTTATAGTAGTTTATGAGGTATATATATATATATATATATATATATATATATATATATATATATATATATATATATATATATATACACACACACACACACACACACACACACAACTTACCTCCTGCCCTTCTTTCATGGGGCTACAGCGGCGCTCAGGAAGTTGGCCGCATCCACCGGTCGAGACCTCAGTTCATCAGAGGTTTTTGATGTGTGTGCGTCTGTTTGCATAGTGCAAGGCAATTAGAGAGTAAGTGCTTGGTGTCTTCTTTATGGTAGTTACATCCTGGGCATGAATCGCTGTGAGAAATATTGATACGATGTTAGTGTGTTGTGGTGGATGGATGATGATCAGAGCGTGAGCGGGATGATATTACCCGTGTGTGTCTAGGGAGTGTGGTCTCTGATGGGTGTATTTTTGGTGGTTTGGAGTTCAAGACTGAGTTTGGAGGTCAGTTGTTTATTGCGGCATTTCCGTGTGTATGTGGTGTGTCAGTGTTATATTTCCTGGGTTAGGGGGTCTGTGAGTAGAGGTTACTGATGTGTGAGGCGGGTGTAAAGCTATTTGTTCATTCTTTGGGGGAAAATTGTGAGTTATACAAGTGGTTTGGGCGGGGTGGGGGTCGTATACTGCTGTTACATAGCAGTAAGTGCTGGGGGGAGGCAACGTTTCTGGCTCATGATGGTGGTGTTGCTGTGAAGGTAACGTTTCTGGCTCATGATGGTGGTGTTGCTGTGAAGGTAACGTTTCTGGCTCATGATGGTGGTGGTGCTGTGAAGGTAACGTTTCTGGTTCATGATGGTGGTGGTGCTGTGAAGGCAACGTTTCTGGCTCATGATGGTGGTGTTGCTGTGAAGGCAACGTTTCTGGCTCATGATGGTGGTGTTGCTGTGAAGGTAACGTTTAGTGTTGTAGTTCCCTATGTTTACGCGTGTCCCTGTGACACGTGGTCACCGGCCCCCACCCCCTCCTCCAGTCAGCCCCACCCACTTGTTTACACGTGTCACTCTCCGGCTTGCGTCTCCGGAACGATCGTTAGGCCGGGAATTGGCAGTTGGTTTGTTTACTCAGAGCTGGCCAAATGGCTCGTGTGTGTGTGTGTGTGTGTGTGTGTGTGTGTGTGTTCAGAGAGACATGATGCTCTTCAGGAGAGAGTGTACGACACTTGCTTGGTGAGAATGTACGACATTGCTTGGTGTCTAGGACAGCCACAAGTTGTTATTGTTTGGAGTTGTTTGTTGTTGATGGTCGGCAGACATGCAGTCTCTCCTTTTGTTTACTTAGGGTAACAACCAACGCTCTGGTGCGCGCGCACACACACACACACACACACACACACACACACACACACACTCTCTCTCTCTCTCTCTCTCTCTCTCTCTCTCTCTCTCTCTCTCTCTCTCTCTAATGGTCATGACCCATCCCAGGCTACTACAAGAGGACGCTGACGGTACCTTTCAGACCACAAAGCAAGGAAACTCCCTCACAACGGACACACCCGCACGCTCAGAGTGTTGAGTGGCGCGCGCCCTCACCGTATGACTGACCACCATGTCTGCCGAAGCCCAAGAATGACTGATTTCTTCCTAGGAAGATCTTGGGGAGATTCTTATCATTGTTATCTTCATTATTATCTATTGACTCTTTTTGCCGTGTGTATTGTGTGTGCGTTATCACCTCCCTGTGTATGAAAGGGAGAGGATTTTACACTCGTGGGGTTACGTCTGTTTCGTAATCACCTAATTTTACCGTATGGTGAGGGAGTTTTACACTGGTCGGGACCCATGTCGTGAATGTTCTCTACTGGCTTACAGTTTCTTAAACTTACTTATGCTGTCTGCATTAACCATGTCCTCGCTGTGTGTGTGTGTGTGTGTGTGTGTGTGTGTGTGTGTGCAGAAAGTCGTCGGTCATAGCGATCATTGCGTACTCGGGAACGATCAATCAACCCCTTGAAGGGCACGGTACGACCCTTAAGGCTCAGGTCAGAGTGCTAGGTTATCATACCCCAAGGGACATACTGTCGTGCTCATGGAGCTAGGGGCCCAGGGATCGTTAGAGACGTTGATTCGGCCAGCCAGCGAGAGTCGTCGGGTGATTAGGGAGAAAGTAATTATTTCCTTGTGGTTGGGTGTCAGGGGGGGGAGAAGATTGGGGGGGAGGGGGTCACTGGCGGCAGTGTAGCAGTAACCACACTGCTCTGACAGGGTGTACTTAGTGTGGTGGATTGATTAGGGGATGTGTGTGTGTGTGTGTGTGTGTGTGTCAGGAGACATTTGAGCTGCTGTGCTGATGGTGGCAGATAATGGCTGTCTTTGATTGATGCTCAACACTTTAATCTGTGGGTAAGACTTTGCCAGGTCGCACCCACTGTGGGGTCTTATCTATGACGGCCCATTCCCCGGGTGCCAATTCTAGCACAGGTCGGGTGTGTGTGTGTGTGTGTGTGTGTGTGTGTGTGTGTGTGTGTGTGTGTGTGTGTGTGGTTTAGAGGTGCAACACTGTGATGTGGTGCGTGTTTTCGAGACGCCGTTACCGGCAGGGGGTGGGGTCCATGGGTGACTGAATATATGGTATCTCTCTGAGCGCTCGTGTGTGTAGTGTGTTAGATATGCTTGCATCTGATGCATCTGAAATGTGCTGGCATGATTACCTGTTCAGGAGTGATGGAATATTCTTGTGTAAGTTGGTATTTGTTAGTATCGGAATACCCTTGGGTGTAGATTAAACTGGCGAGGGTTCGAATATTTGGTAACGTAGCATTCTTCTATTTGATAACGTAGCATTCTTATATTTGGTATGTGGTGGCGTGGTCGAGTGTTTGGGGAATGTTGGAATATTGTATTTCAAATGTGGTTGGTGCGGTTCGATATTTGGTTGAGCTGGGATATTCATAGGTTTCTGGAATGTGGTGGTGTGTGTGGCTGATTTGTTCGTAACTTGAGTATTAGAATGTGTGTGTGTGTGTGTGTGTGTGTGTGTGTGTGTGTGTGTGTGTGTGTGTGTGCTGGTGAAGGAAATATTTGGGGTGTGGCGAGGATGAATGAGACGCGTTGATGTGCATAAGTTTTATGGTCTGATACTTGGCTTGAATATCTTTTGCCATTTCATTCAAGACACTATTGATATATATATATATATATATATATATATATATATATATATATATATATATATATATATATATATATATATATATTATTCATATAAATAGAATGTATTACAACGTGAGGAAAAACCCGGAAGAATTTCATAAACATGATGCAAGAGAGAATCAAAGATTCTTTTGAAGATATCTAAGGAAAATGGTGACATTAAAGAATTAGCTCTCTAGTTAAACAGGTGTTCGACTCCTCAAACGTACCAGTGCACAAAACGTATCCTCGGAGACAGATAATGAGAAATTCGCCAAATGTAAATAACATTTAGAATTATGAAATGATTAAAGTATCTAGAGAAGAAGTGAATCCAAGTAAGTCACTTGGTTCTGATAGCATCTCTCCCAGAATATCGAAAGAGGTAAGTGGGACAGAGAGCATTTCAAATCGCCAAAACATCCAAGATGCCGCTGAAATATTCGTAATATAACGCCAGTTTTTTTTCCAAATAAAGTAAGGAATGCGCTTCAAGCTGCTACCCTCCTCCTTATCTCCTAAACATCCGTTTTAGGTAAGATATTAAAGGCAATAATTCGGGTTAAAAGCGTCGATTTTTTTTTTATTATGATAAACCATTCCCGATAGTTGACTTCCGTCCGCTCCGTCATTTTGCCGCGATCGTAACGAATCCGTAGAGTCGTTCAGCCATGCGCACGATCACTGGGGATCCCAAGATGTATATATCCTCAGATGTGACTATATCTAAGAGGTCGAACGGACTTAGATGAAACACCCGCGGCACAGGAAATTAAAAGCGAGCTTGGATAACGGACTGGGTAACGTACGGAGAAGAGAGAGAGTGGTAGTAAACGGCGGAGGTATCCTGCTGGCTTGCTCACCGTGACGAGTGGCTTACCACAAGGCTCAGGCCTAGGACCCCTCACCCTTTATTTATGCAGTCTTCAGAGATCTAGTTACAGGACGCGTCGCTAGACTTGCAGAATTTGCCATAACACGATATCTGGGAGTCACTCCCGTTTGAAAGAAGACTGCATAAGGATTCAAAGTGATAGGGTAGCTAGAGACATGGCAGATTAGCTTGAGTGCAGAGAAATGGAAAGAGATGCTGTTTGACCAATAAAAAAAATGATAATAAGAATCACGAATGTAATAAGCTAGGTTATACATCAACAGAAATCGAAGTGCCAGGTGAAAATAAGCCAATTGGTATTCAGTTACGGACTGCAGTACAGAAAGCAGTGCCCAGCTGCATAGGATATAGCAAGCAGCGTTAGGTTGCATGGTTAGAAAGAACAACTTTAGAACGAGGGATACAGCACTTACTCTTTACATGGCTGTATTCGGACCTCTATCCATAGTCTTCGCCAAAGGGCCAAGAGAACCGAGAACGAATACAAAGAGGAGCAACGAAACCAATTCGGTCGCTCAATAATATACCCAACGAAAGAATACTCTTGAAATGTGAAATTATTTTCTCTAAAAGAAAATTGCACAATTAACGGATCTGTTAAAGTTTTCGAAATACTAAAGAATTTTGACAATACAGTTCATGGCAGTTCCACTTTATCAGATAGAGGCTCGACTACGAGAAATAACGATATGAAGTTAATAGGAAAAAGATGTGATGCTAAAGTGGGCATTTTTTTTTTTCTCCTTTTAAGAGCCATGGAACATTGGAATAGTGTACCATCAGATGTTGACAAGGCGGAGACTATCAATACGGCTTGACAAATACTTGAGCAATATTAACTATTGGTCATTAAATTTCTACAAGATGGACAAACGCATTTTTTTTTTAACTTCCTGTCAACACGTATTAGTTAAGGGTATTTTGCCCATAGCCTACGGAACTTCCATGGCTGGCTACGTGGTGTTCCTTCTTGGCTCCCTTCTTGTCGTCTGTTTGTGCCAGAGGGAGTGGTGGGTGGGAGACGCCCTCTGCCAAACTTGAGAGTAACATTAAGAATCGTCCAACTGATAAAACCTTATCGTGGACGAAGTGGTCTCGCGTTATCATCTCTCCTCGTACACATCCTTCTGATACGATGGGGAGTTATGTGGTTTTGTATCGTGCTTTCGAAGGGTTTGAAGATTTTGTTGTATTCGTTTTCACACACTGGTATTGCATCGCAGTGTCTGTAGGGGTATGTGGGACCGCTCACTGGTCTGGTACTCTGTGGTATCTCTTGTCTTCACATCGCCGATGGTTTGTTGGAGGTAATCTTGTTTGTTCTTTGTGGTATTTATTTTTTTCTATGTATTGTTGATGATTTGTTAGATATAATGTTTTCTATGTATATTCCCAATGGTGTGTTGATCTACTCTTTTCTATATGTATCCGATTGTTTAGTTTAGCTGGTATTTTCTATATTTTCGAATGGTTTGCTGAATATAGGCTTTTCCATATGTTGCCAATGGTTAGTTTGATCTAGTATTTCTGTACATTCCTTTTGGTTGGTTCGTTTGGTTCCAGTATAGAGTTTGACGTATATACCCAGTGGTCTGTTGGACCTGATGTTTTCTCTACATATCCTTTATATCGAATAGCTCTCTCTCTCTCTCTCTCTCTCTCTCTCTCTCTCTCTCTCTCTCTCTCTATATATATATATATATATATATATATATATATATATATATATATATATATATATATATATATATATATATATATATATATATATATCCAATGGTATCTCCATAGTCCTGATGACTCGTTAGGGTGGGAGATCTTCTTTCCCCAGACGGACGAGGAATACACCAACACCACCACCAGCACCACCACCAGCACCAACACCAACAGGAGGGAAACAGACTTTGATCTCCCTCACTACCAACCCCCCCAACTATTTACACAATCATCTTCCTCCCCCCCCCCAGATGTACATGAAAGGTGAGCTGACTCACCATGTGCATACAATCCCGAATACACCGAGAGTCGCTGTATTAATACACCGAGTAGGAAGGCTGATCGAGGCGTAGGGGGAGAGAGAGAGAGAGAGAGAGAGAGAGAGAGAGAGAGAGAGAGAGAGAGAGAGACTCTTAGGTACCGTATTTTCTCTCTTGCGAAATACCATCCCTGGATGACATCTTCACAGGTACCTGACCACCATTAGAAAACCCTCACATACACCAGCACGCATGTTGTAGAGCACAGATGCTTGTACGAAGTGCGCACGTCCACGCACGTGCGGCTATTTATAACTGAATAAACACGAAGACATGCCTTCAGACAAAGCACACACACACACACACACACACACACACACACACAGACAAAGGCACGCACACATCCACCGGCACAAAGGCAAACAGATAACCACTCACCGACAAAATCCTTAAGTACACATATTGACAAATTCAAATTTACTTGGACGCAGTCGCGAGGAGAGAGAGAGAGAGAGAGAGAGAGAGAGAGAGAGAGAGAGAGAGAGAGAGAGAGAGAGGGGCCGGACGGAGGTAGATAGAGATGGGTAAGTGGGTGCAGTGAGAGAGAGAGAGAGAGAGAGAGAGAGAGAGAGAGAGAGAGAGAGAGAGAGAGAGAGAGAGAGCCCCCCTCACTGACATCAAACGCCAGCGAATCCCTTACGTGGAAAACGAAAGTAATTCCCCCCAACTGAACCCGAGGTCTGAGGATTCAATCGATTCAGGCAGCGTTTGTGGGTCGTGGGCCTCGGCTTGAGCCAAATGGTAATCATTCAATCAGTTCAGATCACCAGAACCACGCCGGTAGCCCCCACTCACGGCGCTATTGAGCTTCAGGGGGTCGCTGGCTGCTGGTGCTGCTGCTGCCTTGCCATTTTGGTTACCAGGGGGATGAAAAAAAAGAGAGCAAGAAAAAACTTTCCTGAGGGAGTGAGGAGAGAGGGAGAGGGGTGAGAGGGAAGGGAGGGAGGGTGCGGAAAGAGAAGCATGGAGTTTACGATGAAAGATGAGGTGGGAGTTAGGTAGGAGTAGTAAGGTGAGAGTGGGAGGTTGGGAAAGAAAAGGTGAGGAAGAAGGGAGAGAGTGTGTGTGAGGGAACGAGAGAGGATGGGAAGTGGAAGGAAGCAGGAGATAACTGGCAATGGATAACATAATGAGGTGGGAGAGAGAGAGAGAGAGAGAGAGAGAGAGAGAGAGAGAGAGAGAGAGAGAGAGAGAGAGGATAGATCGAGTGGTCAGTGAGTGGGTATGGCAAAGGTGGATGATATAGAGGGAAGGGATGTGCAAAGATGGAGATGTGACAGGGAGTGTTTCAGCATAATTAAGAGAGGGAAAATTAGAGAGATGAGAGGAGGAGGTTGGGAAGGAGAGAAGCAGGCCTGAGGGTGAGAGAAGGAAGGGAGAGAAACGTGAGAGGTGTGAGCAGGTAGACGGAGGTAGGTGGCAAGATGTGGAAGATCACACTCACTAGGGGAGAAGGGGAGGGAGCGAACGGACCCACTTAGAATAAAAAGAGTAAAGGGAGAAGAGGATGAGGAATTGTTCACAAAGAGTGAGGAAAGTGGAGAAGATATATGGACTAAGTAACAGGGAAAACACTGATGAAGACGAATTGTAGAAGAAATAAAACGGTAGAGAGGAGGAGAGGAAGAGAAGATGAATGTAGGAGAGGAAGAGATGAATGTTGGAGAGGAAGAGAGAGCGAGAGTGGAGGGATGATGGAGTACAACATGAGGAAGACAAGTGGTCAGGAAGAGTGAAAACTGCACCACAGAGGGAGGGAAATGTACACAAAGGCAAACGAGTGTACGAAGGCTAGGAGGCAGCCACAGCTCGAGAGATAAGTAGGAAGAGAGAGAGAGAGAGAGAGAGAGAGAGAGAGAGAGAGAGAGAGAGAGAGAGAGAGAGAGAGAGAGAGAGAGAGATAAGATATCAGTAGCTCTATTCATGACGTATCCAGCAGAAGAAAGGATAGTAGGAAAAAAAATGGGCATGTTGTCAGATACAGCACAGCCACCTAAACCCTCCTTCCCATTGGAAGCAGAGTCGGAAGGGATCCTGCCGATTTTCCCGGGCGCTGCAACGCTTTTATGTATATATATTCGGGCAGATTTAAGTGAGGGAGGCAAGGCGAGAGATGGTGTGAAGAGAAGAGGTAGGAGAAAGAAAAAAAAAAAGATGTTAGGTGTAAGCTTCATGTGTAGAGCGAGATGTAAGACCAGAGCGGCAGCCTATTCTTAATGAGACAGAAATGAAGACCAGCCAGCCATCCGGACAGAGATGTTAATGGATCTGGGCAGCCAACAGCCCAAGTGATGAATATACGTGTTGTTGTTTTCGTTGACAAGGTTCATCAGGGAAGAATATCGACAAAAAAATTATGGCAGCGCTAAATTAAGGGTATTTATCTTTTTTTGTTTTTTTTTTTGTCTCATTTGTTGAATTTCAGTACAAGGTGTGAGTGTTTGGGGGGATGGGGAATGATGATGGGGAAAGGGTGGGGGGAAGCGTACAGGTGGGGGTTTGCCTAGTGCTTCTCACGGTGGATGACACAACAGCGGCCCCGAACAGGGTTTTATTTAGCACCGGTAAAATATAACTACTGAAGTTGGGAAAAAGGTCATAAAAAACGGGGACTCCGAGATGACGGCTGCCGCGTAGAGAGAGAGAGAGAGAGAGAGAGAGAGAGAGAGAGAGAGAGAGAGAGAGAGAGAGAGAGAGAGAGGAAACTAAGTAAGCAGGAGAGAACTGTGGGGTAAATTGGTCGCGAGAGAGAGAGAGAGGGGGGGGGGGAATAAGCGTATGCATTTACAAGGAAGTGATTAGACGACAGAGGTAGTGTATTAAAGGTTGAGTGAGAGAGAGAGAGAGAGAGAGAGAGAGAGAGAGAGAGAGAGAGAGAGAGAGAGAGAGAGAGAGAGATTACGACGACGTTTTTGCCCAAAAAAGCAAGGCTGGCGCGAAGTGCTCACCGCGGGGGAAATCTCGGATAATGGAGAAGGAGCCATGTGAGTTACTACGTGTGAGGTAGATGGAGGGAGTGGATGCTTGTAGACTGAAATCCAGCTGCCCACGCGTGTGGGTGTGAGGCGTAGAGGGAAAGGCCTGTGGCCAAAGGTGTGGAACGTGACAGCCACTGAAGTGGTAGGTTCGTTCACTGACGGTGCCCAGGCGGGAAGGACAGACAGGTAATGAGGTACCTCCCTAGTTCGTTGGCTGCCAACCAATACATTCCTACAAAGGGGAGAGAGAGAGAGAGAGAGAGAGAGAGAGAGAGAGAGAGAGAGAGAGAGAGAGAGAGAGGTGGCTTGGTCGAGTAGAAGAGACGGTCGAGGTGTTTGTTTGTGTGCGGCTGTTGCCAGAGAAGATAAACACCAAGTTAAGGAGAAAATCGATACCCCAGGTCACGGGAGGGCACCACTGCCCATTATGCACAGATTTCTATTGATTTTGCGTTATCGCCGCGGTGGGTGGGTGAGGGAGGGAGTAAAGGAAAGGGGGGCGCCTAATGACTTGTAATGGTCGTGGGCGTCGAGAAGCGGGAGATGGATGCTCTATCGCTATCATCGCCGGCGATAGATGGGGCTATGCTCGGGGAGACGGAGCGATTTATGGATCGAGGGAGGTGAAGGAATGGCGTGGGTTGATGCGTGTTAGGTGAAGTCAGGCGTTGGGGATCACCTTCACCTACTAGGGTGTTTGCTGTCTATTTAGGTGGCCATCAACGTCACCTTCAGAAAAAAAAAAAAAGGCGGCCAGCGAACCTACACAAACACTGTCGTGACGTGATGTTGTTTGATGGACCCAGATAACCCCCAAACATGTCCCTGATGGTGAGACGCGTCGCCCTGTATTAGGGGAGAGGGGGAGATTGGTGGGTGGGGAGGTGGCGGAGCTGTGGGGTGGTACGGGGTGGTAAGGTGGAGAGGAAGTGCATGGTGGAAGAGGGAATGGTAAGCAAGAGAATCACAGAGTTGATGTAGAGACAAGGAAGACGCGACGGAGGGAAAGGTTGTGGGCGAGTGGCTGGGGAGAGGAGGAGGAGGAGTAGGAGAGTGCGGTGTAGGGCGGACCCCATGAGCCATACAACATCCCCTCCTCCCGGACTCGCAGTAATCACAGGGACCCTGCGGCAACCCGTGTTCATGGTATCGTTCGCGCAGAGTGCACCGGCGATGGTGTGTGGAGTACAGTGCTTCTTGAAGCAGAGCTTGCTCTCTCTCTCTCTCTCTCTCTCTCTCTCTCTCTCTCTCTCTCTCTCTCTCTCTCTCTCTCTCTCTCGCTCTCTCTCTTTCTCTCTCTCTCTCTCTCTCTCTCGGTATAGCACCGTTTACACGCACTATTACAACACTTGAGAGAAGAAAACTTTCGACTCTTGGTTCACGACCCGTTCGTCAGTTGGGAGAGACGAAGGCGTTCTTGTGGACGCTGTCCTCTCAACCCGAGAATTGAATTCAGGGTTTTGTGGGTAAAGAGTTGAGCCGTAAGTCAACTGAGTTACAGCTTGTCCTCACGTGACATGTCGGGCGTGACGAGACGAGGAGGGAAGAGGTGAAGGGAGGGTTGTAGGAGGGTAGGGGAAATGTGTGTGTGCCTGTGTGTCTGTGTGTGTGTGTAGTGGCTGTCGACAGAGGATTTCGCCTGTATATGTTTATAATTATTTTTTTTTTCATTTTGGGAAGGGGCGTGTACACACATCTCTCTATACATGTGTTTTATACATGCATGATCTTGGTGTTATGTAGATGAGCAGGGATCAAAACATTTCTTTAACTTCCACACAGGGGTCCACAACCTCTTCTTTTTGCGAATTAACATCCTTAACTGTGTCTCGTCCAGAATGTGGCTTGTTAATGTGGCATGTCCCAAGTCATCACAGGTGTTAGAAAAGACACCACTGGTGTTGAAAGAAAATAAATGCACCATACGTGTCATTTAATGCCAGCAGAGTTTTTTAGAAAATGACACCACGGGGTGGTGATCAAAGACACCACAGATGTTGATTAAAGATACCACAGGTGTTAATTAAAGACGCCCTTAGGTGTTGGAAGTTCTGGTCTTTGCTCGCCTTATCTTTCCTGTTCCCACGACTCTCCCTCCCCAACCGCCATGCCGGGAACTGCTCGCTCAGGCCATTGCGTCCCCCACCTTTCCCCTGCTCCCGTTCAGTGTCCCTCCTCCCCCTTATATTCTGTCTCTACATCTGTAAACAGCCATTCTGCTGGCGAGACGATCAGTGGGCCGTCCCACAGGTGTGTGTGTGTACATACCTGAGCCGTGGCCCTGTGCTTGCTCGCTCCAACAGCCACTGCTCCCAGCTCACAACCCCTTTACTACTCCCTCACCTCCTACCGACCTTCTCAGCTTCCTCAAGCCTCTCTGCTTAATGGAATTCCTTCCCTCTGCATATTTGTTCGCTTTAGATATGTGTTTTTTATGTAAATGTTGTTCATTATACACTCTATTTAGATTACCAGTTCACTTTAATAGTTGAAGACGAGGTGTGCTTGTGCGTGTGCGTTTGTATGTGTACGATAGGTGCTGCTCTGTTGACTGGGTTAAGCTGAAACTAAGGAAAATATACTTGTGCAGTCGATGTTTTAGTCTGATAATTTTTAGAAAATATTTAAAAGATTTTAGATAATAGAGAGTGAGTTGGAAACGTATGGCAACTGGGGTTCAATGGCGTCTTCGACCGCCATATTTCAGTATATTGAAAAATTATTAGGTAAGGGTAGTATGATGTCACTGTTACGCTGATTTATTTCCTGTTGTAACATATTCGGTTGTCATTCATCGAACTCGCTCCCCAAGCTCAGTGATATCAAGTATTTTCTTTCATCGATGAAGTTTACACTGGAGGATCTATATGTCCTGCCATTTTTCTTATAGTTAATTAACTGTGTGGTATATGGATGCATTTCGAATATCTTTAAAGATTTAGTCCTTTGCCCTACTTGAAACACCCTGATATCCTTACACAAATTCGCTCCAAAACTGCCTCACTAAAAACACTTGCAAACTCCATCCCCCTCCTCCCCTCCTATGGCGCCACAACTTGTGACGCGATGAAGCTGCCTTATCACGCGCACGACGATATCCCCCAAGATTCATCCCCTTTGTCGGCCCGTCAAAAGACCTACATGATACATATCCAGTTAAATCGGAGCCGAACACATCAATAAATCGATAGGCATAAACCGGGTGATATATATGTGTGTGTATATATCGGAGACGGGCAATAAGTTCGGGCAGGTGTGTGAGAGCGCGGGATGGCGGGAGACCTGGGGATTGGCTGCCTGCCAGGCTGACGTCACCGATAATGACCGTTTTCTTTGCGCGGGTAATCGAAGGTGCGTCCCTCCCTCCCTCCCTCCCACCTTCCTCTCCTCCCTCTCCTTCAGGTGAATTTGGAGCGGCAGAGGAGCCCCTTGTTGCCTGGCTAGTGTTGGAGACCTTTTTGATGTTATTTCCCTCTCTTTAAGGTGCGTAGCTTTGTTCTGTCTGATACTTACAGAGAATACCAAAAATGCAGCCTCCTGTGGTGTTGGGTACTTGAACAAATTAAATTCGTAATAATATCATATAACATTACCATTCACATTATAAACTGCACTACGACATTCATGTCCTTACTTCCCCTTCCCGCTCGAACTGCGAGTTATAAACTATTTAGCTTTTTTTTTGCGGTAGAATTCAAATTAAAGTTTTGGTCTGAATCATTTGCACATCAGGCGTTGCTCTGTGGATATAAAGGGACCTTGGCAGGTGCCACATCCTTGACAGTTATCATGAAAGATGTAGGTGTCGGGGACTGCGCGACTGCTTTAAATCAACACGCTTGATGGAGTACAAAAGCCGGGGCTAATGCTGTCAAGAGGAGTGGCGTGTGTGATTTCGCGATTTGGGAGTTCCTGTGAGGTGAAGCGAAACCGTTAGATCTAAAGGGAAACCCGCGGTACTTAAAACTAAAGAGAGAGGCTGGGAAAGCCCGAGAGAGACCGTAGCAGTTGGGAAGAGACGGGGAAAGCTAGTGAGGTAGGTAAGACTGTCTAAAACGTCTCGAGAATTGAAGTGAAACTTGGTCTCAAGACGTTGAGGAAGACGGGTTGAATTTGAAGATGGTTCTCGGAAGCTTCGGAGACGAGAGAAGGCGAGTGGGTTGAAGAGGTGACCGCTGGAGAGGTATGTTGGCCGCCGGGAGCTACAGGAGGTCGTTGTCAGGTAAAGGTGGCAGAGGAAGCTGAAGAAAAAGACCATGGAATGCCAAAGAGAACTGCTGAAAGCCGATGGGTGGTAAACTAGTGCCGACCGAAGCTATAAACGCCCAGTGGAAGCTAAAGTGTCGTCGAATGTCTTCGTAAGAACCAGTGGTGGACTAGAGAGGAATAATGTAACTTGAATAAACTTTAGTTATAGTAAAGGTATAAGCTGCAAGAGGCGTGTGGCAGCTAAAACCCACCGGAGACTCAGAATAGATAAGTTTTAAGGGAGAGGAAGTTGGCGGAAGGAGATTTTAAAAGGAAAAAAAAAAAACAAACACGAGAAACGTAAAATGAAACAGTAGACAGGAAAGAAGTGAAACACAATCGTTTCGTTTATAGAAATAAGAGCGTTAAAGGCAGTGGTAACCTGATGGGAGTTAATCGAACAACAAAGAGTTAAAGCTGAAAATACAGCGTCATAACAGAGAGAGAGAGAGAGAGAGAGAGAGAGAGAGAGAGAGAGAGAGAGAGAGAGAGAGAGAGAGAGAGAGAGAAATATGGGAGTGGGGGGCTGGGTTAGGTGGAGTAGGGAGAGGTGACATTGGCCGGCGTGGCCAAAAATGCTGCAACACTCTCCGTCCTGACGATAAATGGCTTTGAAGTCCGCAGGTCAAACGGACACAAGTTTGTGATTTAGGGAGATGAATTAGCATCAGATTTCCCGCCACATGTATATATCTTCGGGAGAGTCTGGGTCGACAATATTTATCATTTATACGTAATCCTCTGGGGGGAGGAGGGTACTAAGTTGCCGATCTTCGCCAGAGAAAGTTTTATTACTACTACTACTATTATTATTATTATTATTATTATTATTATTATTATTATTATTATTATTATTATTAATATTATTATTATTATTATTATCATCATTATTATTATTGTAATTATTATTATTATTATTATTATTATTATTATTATTATTATTATTATTATTATCAAACAATGAATTACAATTATTACTTACGGATCACGGCACTTTTTGGGGTTGACGGGTCGTTTTGTTAGTAAAAAGATCCTATATTCTTGACACGATATCTCAAAAAGCGACTAAAAGCGTAGGCGTCAAGATGCCTTTACGCTTGCCATCGCTTTGTCACGGAAGACGATAAAGAAAACGGGAAGGAAAAAAAACACCGCGAAATATCCTGCGAGCAGCGCGTCCATTGCTCAAAGTGAGGGGGGGTCCGGGCCTGACGGCGGACGCCTGATCGCTATATAATTGCCAGTTTCCGGTTTAACAAATTGGTTATCTTGTGCGGGAGAAATGCTTGTAGTTCAGGCTGGTTACACGGTAGACTTCCTCAGATTTGTTGGGTGTGTTTCTTTTTTTTTCCTACGTGATAAACTAAGTTCTGTTTGGGATTAACCGCTGGAGTGGGTGAGGTTAAGGCTCGTTTCATGACGGCAGGGCAGTGTAGGGAAATGTTGGGAGGGAGAAAACAGGTAGGTTAAGTTGATTTGAAGTTAGTGTCGATGAAGGTTTGAGTTAGATAGTAAAGTGAAGGTTGTACTCTACTGAATCAGGGAAAACTTAGCAAGTGAATAGTAAGATAAAGGAAGAGTAATGTGAGGGAGAAAAGTGCTCGATGAAGGCACATTGATCAATGAGTCTGCAAGGTAAAGGATAATGTTAAGTGGACAGAGAGGAATAACGAGTAATTGAAGTGTGAGTAAAGTTAAACGAGAGGTTAAGATGGGCTGCGGTATTTTTCAACCCCATGAGCGCGACTGTACGTTCTTGAGTGACGATCAAATATTTGAGCACGACCGTACGACTCTTGAGTACGACGGTACGACCCTTAAGCATGACCGTACGATCCTTGAGCACGGCGGTACGACCCTTGAGCATGACCGTACGATCCTTGAGCACGGCGGTACGACCCTTGAGCATGACCGTACGATCCTTGAGCACGGCGGTACGATTCTTGTGCTTGACAGTACGATCTTTGAGCGTGGACAGTACGATGCTCTCTTAACAGGGTACGATTCGCCAGCACCGACGCTACGATCCTTGAACACAATCCTGGACGACCCATAAGCTCGACGGAACGACTCATGTAGTATCATGCCTCCACATCTGACCTTGACCTTCAAAGTTCGGATCGAAGACGAGGTTATCGTGCCCAAGGATCGTACCGTTGTGCCCAAGGATCGTACCGTCGTGCCCAAGGATCGTACCGTCGTGCCCAAGGATCGTACCGCACGATCGTGCGCAGGGGAGGGTTGAGGGAGAGTGGATACCAATTCGTAATCACCTGTTTGCAGGTCAGTTTGATTCCAATTATTAGGAAGATGAAGGAAGAAAATGAAGGAACCTTAGAGAAAACGGTTTGTCCCCCTCCATAGGGAAGGCAGAGTAGCCATGAATGCAGCGTAGCAAGACATAGTTAGTTAATTGATGGTGTTATACACACGATATAATACATTTGGTACTGATGAAGTAGTTACCTGTGTGTAATTGATGGTGTTATACACATGATGTAATACATTTGGTAGTGATGAAGTAGTTAACTGTGTGTAATTGTTGTACTCTTGTGCTCCCGATTATCATTAATCACCTAAATGTCCAGATTAAATGCATGTTACAGTAATTATTGATCAGGCAACTTAGTCTGTAATGATTGGCCACGAATATTAACCCGTGTGACTCGCAGTTTGATGCCAATTAAGCTTTAATTCGTTTCATTGATATATTTTGTGTCTGCTAATACTAAACTTTGCCAACTTTTTGAAGTGAGTTCAAAGTTTAGATTAGAATAAAAGAGATTGATTAAAAAAGTTTATGTTAGGGTTTATTAAGTGTCTGATAGTTTTTGCTATTTAGAATCGCTCAGACCTTACTCACGTGAGGATTTCAGAGTGTGATATATATATATATATATATATATATATATATATATATATATATATATATATATATATATATATATATATGTATAATGTATATATTAGTGTGTGTGTGTGTGTGTGTGTGTGTGTGTGTGTGTATGTGTGTGTGTGTTGTAGAGATTAATAGGATGAGAATGTTTACGTTATGAGGTAAGGAACCAATGAGCGCTGTAGTTAGGTTAGCAGACTCGTTGCGGGATAGCCTCGGTTGCTCTTGATCCATGCGTTACAGCGGAGTGGCATGTTGCATGCCGGGATATGTAATGACAGCCCCGGTTGTATCGGGTCTGGAGAATACAGTGAATGTAGTGGTTCAGGATGATCCTTTTTCTTTTTTGCCATAGCCGACATGGTACGGGCAGAAGTCTGCCCTAATCAGACAACCATGTCGGTTGAAAACGGACAAACTGAATCCATTTGAGAAATAGTATACGAAAGAGATTGTATTTTCGGTCCATTCTGTGCCATTCTTAGCGGTATTAGGATTGCTGGGGAGGAGGGAGCCCTCTGTTGGAGCTTGTTCTGAAAGTCGAGCACGAATTCACGGGTCGTGCGACGGATCAACAGTCTAACTTAGGCGAAAATGCAGAAAGCATCTGGCAGTCAGTCAGTCAGTCAGTCAGTCAGTCAGTCAGTCCCCATGTCCCACCCGCTCAGACCGCTGGTTAGTCAAACAAGGAGAGAGAGAGAGAGAGAGAGAGAGAGAGAGAGAGAGAGAGAGAGAGAGAGAGAGAGAGAGAGAGAGAGAGAGAGAGAGAAGGGGAGCAGGAAAGATAATAAACAAAGCAGACCAGTGATTATGCAGATTTCTCTATTGTAGGGGAGTATAATATGTCTGTGAGTGGACTGGCGCGACGTGTGACTGTCCTCCAAGGACCAGAGAGACGACCTAGAAGAGGGCCGTATGGGAGAACCGTGTCACCTGTGGCCAGCCTCCCACACCTCCACTGGTACTGCGATTACATCAACAGCTCTTGGTGACGTTTGGGACCCGTATCGTACTGTGTGTGTGTGTGTCGTTCATTCCGATGTTATTGGTGTTCAAGGTCTGTGTCATCTGTGTGATATAGACCTCTTGGTGACTGGCAGGGTCTGTGTTTTCTGACCTTTCCTATTTGCTCTGAAACTCTCGTTGATATTCATGCGTTCTTCTCTTTGTCTAGCAGTGTATGGTGTACTTACCTTTGTAGTTAGTACGTGTTTGTGTGTGTGTGTGTGTGTGTGTGTGTGTGTGTGTGTGTGTGTGTGTGTGTGTGTGTGTGTGTGTGTAGTTTGATGGCTTGTGTACTTGTACGCCTGTCGGTGGGTTTGTGAAATCGTCCGACTCGATGGAGACGTACTGTAGCTATGGCCTTCACTTGGAAACTGGCCATTCATTACTTAGAAGGGTTACCCCCACATCTGCTTTTGGGACACACACACACACACACACACACACACACACACACACACACACACACACAAGCATTTTCTGTATATATATATATATATATATATATATATATATATATATATATATATATATATATATATATATATATATATATATACATACATACATACATAGATTTTTTTTCGTAAAGAGAATGCGTAATGACTGTACGAACTCACCGTGAGAGATTTGCAGCGGATTACCTGACTGAACTTTTACATTCTGAATACCTTAATGATCCTGAGGGAGAGTCTCGCCTCGTAAGACAAGAGTTGAATATCATTAATGACTTTATTACAGGAAATGGCACACCGTCCCCTCATCGCGGTGTCCCCCTCCTCATACACTGGTGTCTGTTTTCACTAGTTTTTTCCCTCCACCTCCTCTCTCTTCCCTAATTACTCTCATTACTTCCCTTCTTTCTTCACTCTGCTTTCCCCTTTGCCGTAACCAGAGTTACCCTCCTTTCACTGCTTCACTTTTCCCTCCTACCACCTTTCATTTCTGCCCTCTTTTAAGTACCTTTTCTTCCTCCTGCCACCCCATTCTTCCCTCTAATTTCCAACAGTTTTTATCTTTCATTTTATCCTTTATTTACTTCCTCCTTCAGTTTCCTTCCCCCTTACATTCCACACCTCTTGGTTCTTTCTCCCCTGCATATCCCTTTTTCCCCCCCAAATACCCATTTCTCCATCTCATCTTTCCTCCTCTTCCTCATTCTTCCATTATTCGAGATCGTCCTCGCTTTTTTCATCATTCTTTTATTCTCTTGCTGTATCTATGATTTCTTGCGAGGACCTCAGCACCTCCCCCTCCCCAGAGAACGAGGCCATAAGACAGGTCACCCTCCCTCCGTCAGGAGACGTCTACTACAGCAGTAGTATCAGCGCCCTCCACTTCCACAGGAATCTCATTTATCGCGGCACAGTATACTCCCTCCTCATGATTTACGGGAAGATCAATGCCAGTCACATCTAAGGGGCTGGGCGGGGAGGCGCGGAGGTGAGCATAGTCGTACGTGAGCCGAGACATGAAGGCTGTCGGTGTGGATATGTCCCGATGCCTTGGTGAGTGTAGGTGAGTTAAGACACACGACCGGTGAGTGTATGTATGCTCAGGTGTACCTCGACGGGTTGTCTTGTTGTCTCGTATTGATCTCCTTTGTGGACTTGACCTTCACCCAGAGCTGGCGAAGTAAATAAGCCGGAGATAAAGACGACCTGCGAGGTTACGTGAGGTCGGTGACCTGTATATACACAAGATAGAAAGCTGACAGCTTGTTTGAATTAGCCATTCAAACAAAGTCCCTTGTACTCAGTTACGTAACAGTTCGAGAGTGAAGGTATAAAACTTCACTAACAATCCTTCCTTTCCCAAGATTGGCTGGACTGAGCCTTTATCACCACCATACATCTACAGCTGTATCCTTGTGTGAGCTTCTGGTTGAACGTAGCGTGATTGTATGTCTTATTATCAACTGATTAGCATGACAAGTGTTCGTGCAGGGTGAGGAGTAAGCACGTCAACGTTTCCATCACATGCTAGCAATACTTAAATCATCACATTTTGTAAGTGACACAGACCACCAAATGGGATAGGGTCCTGTCCCCCTCAGCGCCTGTATTACAGTTCCATAATCCACAAGAGCTCGGTGTAAAAAAAAAAAAAAGGACGGTGGTTCTCATCAGTAAAGTCATTCAGACCAAGCCAGCCAGACCCGAGGGTCACATCTACAGCTACCATTACTCCTGTTCCATCACCGCCTCGCGATTGGCAGGCAAGTGCGTGAGACAGCGATGTCATCCGTCATCTGGCTGCTGCTGTTGCTGCAGCCCCTTCCTCCTCCTCCACCTCCTCCTCCTCCTGTTATGCCTCTGTCCTATGGTTTTCTGCCCCTTCCTCCTCCTCCTCCTCCTCCTCCTCCTCCTGTTATGCCTCTGTCCTATGGTTTTCTGGCTCTAATAATCACGCCACCCAGATATACCCCAGAGTCATTGGGTTGACGGAAGGTCAGGGGTATAATCCAGGCTTTTAGAGTGATACAGGTGTTATGAACTGTGTGATTTGTAAATGAAATGCTAGAGGTCAGTAAACTGAGTAATGATAAATAAATTACTAGCGGTTAATCAACTGAGTAATGATGCATATTTTAGTCATATTACCTTAATCTACATGTTAATGTCAGACATTGACTTAGAGCATGAGACTTCTATCTCCCACGCACTACAGTGAAGATGAAGTTTTCAATCTTGAGAAGATAGCACAGGTTAAGATGAGATAGTTTATTTCCATATGACATAAAACACTAAACCTTGTAAGCTAAAGTTATATACAGATGATTCATTTCGTTGTGACTCGATTGTGGTTTCACTCAAGGGTTCAGAAGGCACAAGTCTCACAGAGTCTCAGGAACACCCATGGCACGAAGGCTGCTCCGGTCCTTCTGTATCGAGAGCCAGAGACTTGAGGTCTCGATACTGCTTCGACTCGCGCGTCTCCTCGTTGCTTCGTGGACTTCACTCGTGTCTCAGGAGTTTTGTTTGCTATTGTTAACATTCTCTAGCAAGGAACCGCCTTCTCTCTCTCTCTCTCTCTCTCTCTCTCTCTCTCTCTCTCTCTCTCTCTCTCTCTCTCTCTCTCTCTCAACAGTCGTTTCTCTCGATACCGCAGGTACCGAAGTGAACTCGTGTGTAAAGGGGGTAACGAGGCGCTAAGATGGTTGATACAGGTGGACTAGAATACCGCGTTAATCTTACACGGTTATAAGGTGAGCATAAATGTACGAGAGCCGAGGGTAAGACGTACGTTCATACGCTAAGACATCAGGGTAGTGAGCCTTGGTGAGTGTGCCGGTTATGTCGAGGTAAGTGCATCAGGTGTACAGTGAACCCTGGTGAATGTATAGCTCAAGGTACGTGACTACTTAGGCTTGTTCTGGAGGTCCCTCTTACCTCAAGTGGCTTCGCCCTTTTGAAGGGTCGCTTATTACTTCATCTGTCGTATATTTTTCCCCCCTCTTCTTCTTCTTCTTCTTCTTCTTCTTCTTCTTCTTCTTCTTCTTCTTCATCCACATTTCCTTTTATGTTGTTCTTGATATCACTAATCCAAGCATTTCATCACCTCATCGTGTTCTCATCTCTTTGTGTCCTCACCCCTTTTTATTATCATTATTTTCATTATCATTCTTCTTACCTCTCTAATCCTTGCTAGATTGACGTACAAGGCCCTTATTCTCTCTCTCTCTCTCTCTCTCTCTCTCTCTCTCTCTCTCTCTCTCTCTCTCTCTCTCTCTCTCTCTCTCTCTCCCAGTAAACTACCACCACTTCCAGCCCAGAAATATAGCTCCAGGGGAGGTGTCTTTGGCCCCCCAGAAGACAACGTGACAGACACCTCCGGACCGCCTCTCTTGTCTGTATTCATTTGTACAGACAAGAGCAAGTGTAGCCAACGTCCCACGGGCCTGGCCGACGGAGATAGACCGGGGGGAGGGTGGGAGGTGCACGGAAGGGAGAGAGGGAGGGAGTGAGGAGGTGGAGGAAAGGTTGGAGGCAGAGTTCGGTGAGGAGAGGAACAAGAATGGGAGGGTGATATGTTCGTGGATAAAGTGAGGGAATCAACAGAAAGTACCGACGATGAGATAGAGCATCAGGCACGGATAGCACAGAGAGAGAGAGAGAGAGAGAGAGAGAGAGAGAGAGAGAGAGAGAGAGAGAGAGAGAGAGAGAGGACAGTAAAGCAGAGTGTCGTCGCGGCCACCACTCCCTCTGGCACATTGGCCAAACCGGAGACTTACGGTAAGAGATGACTATTGAGCAACAGGGTTGAGTGACGTGGTCATTTCACAGGAAGGGATGAATGGAATACACGTTTCCTGGTCTAATCTCACCCGCGGGTTACACTGGGTAGGACGTGCCTTACCTTTCGATGTGTCGGAGACAGTTGTATGCTATATTCCATACTGTCATTCATGAACGGGCTGATGCATTGAAGATTACAATCAAGTATTTGTCTACCCTTAGTCGCGAGTAATATTGTGGATGTTGTTAGGTGATTCGAAGTCTGTTAGATCTTCGAGTCTGCGATTCTTTTTTTTTTTAGGGAAGATGATTACAGATATTTCTTAATACACAGTTTATTTTCTGAGCGAGGGATTTGGTTTTGTTGCTCTTCTTTGCATCCGTTCTGGTTCATCCTATGTGTTCTCTGTCTGTGGCGTTGTTAGTACAGTCACTCATTTTGTGGCCATTGTTTCCCCCTCTATGAAACCTATAGAGCGTTGAGAGAGTAGAGGTGATATTCAATGTAAGCCAAAGCCCTTAAATGGAGGGAGAATGTTTTTTTGGGAAGGGCAGCTCACGGAATAGTGGGGAGAACGAAGTATGGGGGAGTAGGAAGGATGGTGACGGATGTGGGAGATGGTGGGGAGGAGGAGGAGAAGGAGGGAAGGAAGAGGAATGAGGAAGGAATGTTAAGTCAGTTTTTTAAGGTAAAGGAAAGGAAGAAAATGAGGAAGAAGAAGAAATCTAGGAAGAGTATGAAGTGGAGAAACAACGGAAAGAAAACGGAGGGAGATGAAGGAATGGGAAGTAATACGTCAGCTGGTGAGGCGGAGGTGAGGAGGGAGAAGTTTGTTGTGTGAGGGAGCACCCCCCCCCCCCCCTCCAAGCGCTGGCTAGCCTGATGATGGCACTTGTTATCTCTAGCTTCGTCACTCCTTATCTGTCTCCTCCTCCTCCTCCTCTCTGCCATTACTGTCCCGTCTTTGACGTTCTCACTTTCGTGCAGATTCACTTTCTTTTCCTCTAAACATTCTCTCACATTTCTCACACCTCTGGATCGTCTTTCTCACTCAAAGCTTTCGCAGTTTGCTGACTTTCACACACGTCTCCTTCGTAAGTCTCACTTCTCATTCTCACACCCCTCTCACCTTTTGACTGTCGCTCATATTTTCATATTCGCTCACCTTCATACACACTCTCTCTCCTTCGTAAGTCATAGACATTCTAAGTTTATATAGTTTTCATGACCCGTAATCACCTGAGGGTTTTTTCTTTATTCTTTTTAATTAAAAGTGAAACGTACCTTTGAGCTTGGAGGTGATGTATGCAACTCATTGTATTCATTACACTTCTTCGCCCACACCGGCGAAGTTAATCTTCAGGAAAATGGACCCCATGACTTATTTCACGCAAGTTGACTTGAGAGAGAGAGAGAGAGAGAGAGAGAGAGAGAGAGAGAGAGAGAGAGAGAGAGAGAGAGAGAGAGAGAGAGAAGGGGGAAGAGAGAGAGAGAGAGGAGATCAATTTCAATCCTTCGAAGCGGAAAAAAGTTAACTGCCTCTTTTATCAACACAAGTCATTCGGGTCGTGGTGTTTTGTGGTCGTTTCCACTGTCATCTGACAGAAGTTTGCTCGCCAGGGTAATTTTCTCAAACTGGTATCTCAGCTAACGACCTCATTCTTTGTCGGGAGCGCCTCTTTCTAACCATTGGCCTTTGTTAGGCAGGTGAAAGACTCAAGGGAAGACACCGAAGGGAGGCGTTCCTAGGGATGCGCTAGAGGGTTGCACTCGAGCGAGAGACACTCAAAGAGGACGCACTCAAGGGATGGTTGCAAGGGATTTTACACGTATCTTACCGACAGACACTCGTAAGACGCACTCCTCATCCGTAGGAGTAACAGTTCTTGTGATGCAATCGCGTCATTTACTCAGCTGGTGTGTGTTATGTACGCATCATCAGGCGTCTTCACAAGGGACAGTCTCACAGGATAGACTCGAGGTACGTACTCACGGAATACGTTCGGGAAACCACTGACGTGGTGTCAGCACTAACTCTTACGGACGCGTCTTGAAGGATACACTTACAAGGGGATGCACTTACAAGGGGATGCACTTACAAGGGGATACACTTACAAGGGGATGCACTTACAAGGGAATGCACTTACAAGGGGATACACTTACAAGGGGATGCACTTACGAGCGGATGCACTTACAAGGGGAAGCACTTACAAGGGAATGCACTTACAAGGGGATGCACTTACAAGGGGATGCACTTACGGTACAGAGTCGAGAAAGATCGAGTTTAAAGAGCACTGCAAGATACTGTTTACAGAGAGGACTCCAGTGTTGTACCACCACTTGCACTCGAGACCTTAACATTACTCAAGTGGTTGGTTAGGTTGCGTGTTCAGTCACATTACAAAAGAAGCGCTCACGAGAGACATGTAGACTTGTGTGAGGTAGAAGTAGAGTGGATTCCAGGTCTCAGTCGCTGAGCAGACGGATCCCTCCTGACGGTCGATTGAAGGACATTTTTTGACTTGGTTTTAGTCTTAGTTGATGATGTACGTACTTATTGTTGCAGTCTGTGTTCAAGTTTCCTCCCTGAGGTGTGTCAGTTTTCAGGGATATTCTCGTACATATACTATTTTTGAACTTCCAACAAAATCTCTCTCTCAAATGCTAGTATGACGTTGATGTGAAGTATATCTCTTTTGAATTATGTGAGAAAGGTCGGTTTGATTATTTCTATCCTTTATATATATATATATATATATATATATATATATATATATATATATATATATATATATATATATATATATATATATATAACCCGTACTAAGCTGGGTACTCTCATTTATTGACCAGCCCTGAGGAAGATGAACGGCTGTATTGGTTGAGGGCCGACTCCCGAGCCCAAGATTCGAACCCGGATGGTGAGCTAAGGCTCACCTGCCTTGTATAAGAGACATTAATAAGACACATCTCGCATCAGCATCATATGAGAGCCACAACTGAGACATATTTCACTCCACTTGCCCGTTAAAAAAAAAGAGATAAAAAAAAGCACGGTAAAGTGCATATCCGTCCTCGTAAGTTATATAAGCGTCATTTGATAAGACATCTCTCCCATCTGTCCGCGTCGGAAACGCTAAGTGAGAGCGAGGGACGGAGTGAGGAACATTTCTCATCGCGACGGCCTTGTCTCGCCGTCGGTGTGTTTGTTGACGTTGTGGGAGGGAGGTACTCGCGAGTAATTAGCCTTCTTTGCTGTTCCTGGTCTCTTGGCCTCGCCCGCTCGTTAGGACCACGAGTCGTTCTGGTCGTCCCTCTGGGTCATCATCTACTGACGGCGAGCGCCTCAGTGACCCACACGAACAGTAGATACCGACCGTGGTGGTAGATCAGGTGTCCGGGAATGCAAATGACGATGTAGTGCCTGGATAAGGACACAGACGACATATGGTATGCCATACTCACATGACACACTTCCATCACGCACATGACACCCCAGTACGCAAATGACGCACGGCCAGTACGCACATGACGCCGCCAGTACGCACATGACGCCCACGCAATACGTAAGTAAGAGCCGCAAGATACGTACATCAGAACATGACACGTATTGTACTAAAATTTACACTACGCACACTGACGCAGCACAATGTTCACAGTGGTGCACATACCTGAGTAGCACACACACACACACACACACACACACACACACACACACACACACGGGGCCATCAGAATGCAGGCCCCGTAAATATTGCAGTGACCACAAATCCCGCTTTAACTGCACTTTGCTCAATATTCGGATGGCCACAAATTTACTTGATGTTAGGGACGTAATGTGGCATGGGAGACCTGGAGTTAGATTCATTGGTAGTGTCTTTATTTTTGCTTTGTTGTGTATATATATATATATATATATATATATATATATTGGAAAAGATCACAATTTTGCGCGTGATCAAGTATTTTTTAAGAGTCCACGGGGACTTTTGGAATATATATATATATATATATATATATATATATATATATATATATATATATATATATATATATATATATATATATATTCCTATGAGTCCACGGGGAAAATGAAACTTGATAAGTTCCCAAGTGCACTTTCGTGTAATAATCACATCATCAGGGGAGACACAAGAGAGAAATATGTCAGTTGATATACATCGAAGAGACGAAGCTATATGTATATCAACTGACTTATATTTCTCTCTTGTGTCTCTCCTGATGATGTGATTATTACACGAAAGTGCACTTGGGAACTTATCGTATTTCATTTTCCCTGTGGACTCATAGGAATATCTTGATCACGCGCATAATTGTGATCCTTTCCAATATATATATATATATGTGTGTGTGTGTGTGTGTGTGTGTGTGTGTGTGTGTGTATACAATGTTTTTGATTGGTAGGAAACTGATGGTTTTTCTTAGTGGTTTGTTTTGTGTGGTTTGCAGCTTTGTTTTGTTTATTTTAGAGAGGGTTGACAACCAGGCAGGAGGACGCATAGTTTGGGGTAGAGTAGAGAAACAGATAATGCTCGTAGATTCCTTTCCTTGTTCAGACGGACACATTGAGTGAATGAGTGAGGAAAGGCTGACGAAGGGGATATATATATATATATATATATATATATATATATATATATATATATATATATATATATATATATATATATATATATATATATATATATTTTTTTAATTTTCCAAAAGAAGGAACAGAGAAGAGGGCCAGGTGAGGATATTCCCTCAAAGGCCCAGTCCTCTGTTCTTAACGCTACCTCGCTATCGCGGGAAATGGCGAATAGTATGAAATATATATATATATATATATATATATATATATATATATATATATATATATATATATATATATATATATATATTTATTTCAGAGGTGAAGGGAACATGGAGCAGCGGGAGACCATATTGGGGGTGGTGGGATGGAGTGAAAAAGAATTGGGTAGATCGGGGCCTGACTTACGATGCTTCGACTTAGGATTTTTCGACTTTACCATGGTGAAATATTCAACGCTTATTATAAGATAGGTTTTGTGTTAGATGATTTTGTCCAACTGTAGGCTAATTTAAGCGTTCCGAGAACGTCTGAGGTAGGTTAGTCTAAGCTGTGATATTCGGTAGGTTAGATGTACAGTATAAAATGTATTTTCGACTTAGGATGAGTTTGTCGGAACGTAACCCCCCATCGTAAGTCGAGGAGCATGTATGTATGATTACCCCAGGACTCCCTTTCCTTTCTAAAGAAGATTTTAGGTGTTACCCAGAACTCTCTCTCTCTCTCTCTCTCTCTCTCTCTCTCTCTCTCTCTCTCTCTCTCTCTCTCTCTCTCTCTCTCTCTCTCTTTCCATCTATCTGTCTATCTATCTATCTATCTATCTATCTATCTATCTATATATATATATATATATATATATATATATATATATATATATATATATATATATATATATATATATATATAAAGAGGAATAAATAGATATACCAGTGTGAGTGGGGTTGGTGGGTCAAGGGGCATTATTGGATTATGTAGTGAGTGACAGTCGTGCACAGAAAAGGTAGGAGCTGACCGTGGTGAGAGAGGAGGTAGGTGGAACGTCTGATCATTTCTTGGCAAAGTTAAGGGTGGAAGAAGTTGTGAATTTAGGAAAAGAGGAAGTTACGCATGTGTGGGAAGGAAGTGACGATATTCGGCAAGTTAGAGACAAAGATACGTTGAGTGAATAATGGCTCAGAGTGCGCAGAACTAAGGGGAGTGGAAAATATCTAGAGAAGCAGTTGTCGAATGTGCAGATGAAGTGTATGGCATGCAGAAGTTTGGGGGGTAACACAGCTTGAGGCCTACGGTGATGGTGTGATGGATTGGGTCGAAGTGATATACGGGGAACGACTTGCAGTAACTGGGCTGAAAAGGGCGTATGATGCGGTCAATATCAACTACGGAATGGTCTCTGAGACTTAGCTGTGGATTGTTGGCTCTGGTTTCGTTACATTAAACATAATAAAGATTGAATGTGTGAAAATGAGGCCATTGTGTTTAATTATAACGAAGCTAGAGCAACCATCCACAATAAAAGTCTCACAGACTATGCCATGGTTGATCTTGACCGCATCATGTGCCCTTTTCAGCCTAGTGACAGTATGTCACTCCCCATATATCACTTCGTTCCAATCCAATCCATTCCATATGTTTGTTCCTGATTCATCGTTGCTAAGACGGGGACACTTGCACGCGCGCACACACACACACACACACACACACACACACACACACACACACACACACACACACACACACACACACACATACATACATTTGTCATAGAATGTGGAACGTGCTCAGAGATGCGAATGAGCTTATCTTAGTTATTTCGTAATTAGATCAATTGATATGAATTATGAATGATAAACTGTAGACTATTTATTATTATGCCATGCACCCTACACCAGGGCTAGTCCTCCACACAATACTAAGAAGCACATTGCACTCATTCATTCGCTGTCTGTCGTATTCAAGAGAGAGATAAATGCTTTATTGGCAGCACAGTGAGTTGGCAGGGAGGGGTAGGGGGCCGGTGGATGTTAGCATACATCCTGCGTTATCTGTGCGAATGAAGAACATATTGGTCTTGGGTTACCTGTGCGAATGAAGAACATATTTGATGCCAACAGTGTATGAATGTTGATAGTCCCATTGAACAGGCCGGAGGAGTATTTCTTCTCTCTCTCTCTCTCTCTCTCTCTCTCTCTCTCTCTCTCTCTCTCTCTCTCTCTCTCTCTCTCTCTCTCTCTCGGGTAACGCGTCAGTTACATCTCCAGCGTCAGTCATACCAAACGAGCAAGGGTTAGAAAGGTAAGAGATTCTGTCAAAACTCGATGCGTCGTAATGGCGAGCCTGCGCATCATTTCAGCTGTCTGTACAGAACGAACCTCAGCGAAAGTAGAGCGAGTGTAAATTTTGTTCTCTCTTCTTTTTTGTCTGTGATGCCAGCCATGCGTGTGGGCAAATGGCTCATTAAAAACAGACGGGTTAACAGTGGTAGAGGGAGAGGAGGAGAAAAAAAACTAAGAACTCGCCAGATGTCGTCCCTTCACCCCGATGTGAACATTAGAAACGATCACTACCGCTAAGTACCGGCAGATCTTCTTCTGTCTGGATTGGAGACGTATTCTTACGGGACATTTCGATCCGTCACTTGAAATAAAGTTAACACAGACTCCCTCCCGAGTGAATGCTTAGAGAGATACAAGTCAGGCAAGTCAGCTGGTGCCTCTGTTATTTGGCAGTGGTATGATACGTCTAGACTACTTGAATACGAGGGTACGGCCCTTAGATACGAGGGCACGACCCTTGGATACGAGGGTACGGCCCTTGGATACGAGGGCACGACCCTTGGATACGAGGGCACGACCCTTGGATACGAGGGCACGACCCTTGGATACGAGGGTACGGCCCTTGGATACGAGGGTACGGCCCTTGGATACGAGGGCACGACCCTTGGATACGAGGGCACGACCCTTGGATACGAGGGTACGGCCCTTGGATACGAGGGCACGACCCTTGGATACGAGGGTACGGCCCTTGGATACGAGGGTACGGCCCTTGAATACGAGGGCACGACCCTTGGATACGAGGGTACGGCCCTTGGATACGAGGGTACGGCCCTTGGATACGAGGGTACGGCCCTTGAATACGAGGGTACGGCCCTTGAACACGAGGGTACGACCCTTGAACACGAGGGTACGGCCCTTGAATACGAGGGTACGACCCTTGAACACGAGGGTACGACCCTTGAACACGAGGGTACGACCCTTGAACACGAGGGTACGACCCTTGAACACGAGGGTACGACCTTTGAACACAAGTGTACAAACCTGGAACACGAAGGTACGACCCTTTATCGAGTGTGCAACCCTTGAACATGAGGGCACGACCCTTTATCACGAGTGTACGACCTTTGAACACGAGGGTGCAGCCCTTGAACACGAGGGTACGACCCTTGAACACGAGTGTACAACCCTTGAACACAAGGTTACGACCCTTTATCACGAGTGTACGACCCTTTGCCACGAGTGTACGACCTTTGAGCACGAGGGTGCGACCCTTGAACACGAGGATACGACCCTTGAAAACGAGTGTACAACCTTTGAACACAAGGGTACGACCCTTGAACACGAGTGCACGACCTTTGAGCACGAGGGTGCGACCCTTGAACACTAGGATACGACCCCTGAACACGAGTGCACAACCTTTGAACACAAGGGTACGACCCTTGAACACGAGTGTACGATCTTTGAGCACGAGGGTACGACCCTTGAACACGAGGATGCGACCCTTGAACACGAGGGTACAACCCTTTATCACGAGGATTCGACCCTTGAACACAAGGGTGCGACCCTTGAATACGAGGGTACGACCCTTGAGTATAATGGCCTGCTGACGCCATCATTCCCAAGGGTCGTACCGTCGTCCTCAAGAAGTTAAGATGGGATCAGTTGACAATAGCATTTTTAAAGCTCAGTGACCAGCGAACGCCTGATTCCTTGTGACACTTCTTAGACTGTGGCGATTAGAGGCGATTCGAGTAATGTTGATTTATTACAGTCGATAAATACTACAGAAATTACAGTGGCACGTAAGGTGTACTTTACGACATGGGATTCGAGTCTTAACCTGGGAGAAGGAGAACATTTGACTCCCTGCCAACCTAACACTAGGTAGAGCTTCTCTCTCTCTCTCTCTCTCTCTCTCTCTCTCTCTCTCTCTCTCTCTCTCTCTCTCTCTCTCTCTCTCTCTCCTTGTGTCAGTCGCCCACACCAGTATCTTGAAGATGTGCGAAGCACCCTTGCCTTGCCGCCTCCTTTCCCCCCATCATCATACCAATATCTTGTGTACTCCCATTTCAGCACCATTCTCTCTCTCTCTCTCTCTCTCTCTCTCTCTCTCTCTCTCTCTCTCTCTCTCTCTCTCTCTCTCTCTCTCTCTCTCATCATCGGTCTGTTCGTATCCACTCCTTTTTCCTCCAGCCTCCCCCTCTGTGTATATCCGATTATTCTCCTCCTCCTCCTCCTCCACCTCCTCCTCCTCCTCCTCCTCCTCCTCTACCTCCTCCTCCTCCTCCTCCTCCTCCTCCTCCCTCTTCTACCTCTACACCCATCTCTTTCATGATCTCCCCCACCCCTCTTATTTCCCATGTGATCCTCCCCGCTCCTCACCTTTCCCATCCCCTCACCGCTCGCTCTCCCTCTTTCTCCCTTTCCCTGCCCCTCTCCCTCCCCGTTTCCTCTCCCCCATGCCAAGTCCTTGAGTCTAAGGCGGACAAGAGAGCAGCGCGGGAGACGACTCCCTCCACCCGATACACCTGAAGGACCTCTCTCACCTGTGCCACGCCGGGGGGCAACACCCGTCTGCACCACCAGCCCCTGCCCTCTCTCTAGCGGTGTTGTCAGCACGAGCTTCCTCAGGGTCTCTGACTGTGGCTGATTTGACGGTGGCTTTCTTCTGTGCCTTCTGATGCAGTGGCTTTTTTCAGTGCCTTCTATTTTGGTGGCTTTTTTCAGTGCCTTTTACTTTGGTAGCTTTTTTCAGTGCCTTCTATTTTGGTGGCTTTTTTCAGTGCCTTTTACTTTGGTAGCTTTTTTCAGTGCCTTCTATTTTGGTGGCTTTTTTCAGTGCCTTTTACTTTGGTAGCTTTTTTCAGTGCCTTCTATTTTGGTGGCTTTTTTCAGTGCCTTTTACTTTGGTAGCTTTTTTCAGTGCCTTCTATTTTGGTGGCTTTTTTCAGTGCCTTCTACTTTGGTGGCTTTTTTCAGTGCCTCCTATCGTGGTAGATGTTTAAGTATCATCTGCTGTAGCGATTTTTACAGTGCTCCCTGTTTTGGTGGCTTTTTTCAGTGCCTTCTGCTGTAGTGGCTTTTTTTCAGTTCCTTTTGACTTGGTGGATGTTTGAGTGCCATCTGCTGTAGTGGCTTTTACATTGCCTTCTAATTTTGGTGCCTTTTTTCAGTGCCTTCTGCTGTAGTTCTATTCTGAAGGCTCTTAAGGTGCCTTCTGCTGTGGTGGCTCTGTTACTGCCTTGCTTACTGTTGTGTATAGTTCATTTTCCATACGATTTTAACGTGACATCTTCCGCGCATATATTTCTGATATCGTCATTGTATTTTGCACTAACATATAGTCACTACCTTCATTCTTATCGTCACTGGCACCGTCATTACCCTCTTTGAGTGCATTCTTCACTTATTTTGATAACAGTGCCTTCTTCACCATTTTCGCCAGTGCCATTGTTGGTGTTAGCTACAGTGCCTTCCTCAGTGCCATACACAGCATCTACTTATGTAGACTTTTCCAGTGGCTCACTTAATGCTATACTTTATGTTACAGTAACTTCTGTAAAGTTTCTTAATTTCTTTTTTTTTTTTGTACGTATCTTTTTGTTGTTATTGTAGTGATTTGCATAATTGATATCCCAGAATAAGTTTCCTTCTGTAATCATGAGCTAGTACTGTCATCATAAGAGTCATTAGTAGCACAAAATTGTCTTCTGTATTCATTACTGAGTCTTGTTGTCAGTACAGAGGTCTGTAATTAGGAGTTTCTTAGTCTGTATACAGTCACAAGTTTCTCGGTGTCATATACAACCCTTCGTGTCTAATGACGTCAGTCGTAAGCTTTTGTTTTTTTTTTTACAGTCATTGGAGTGTTTTGTAGCTTATACGGTCACCGGGTCTTTTGTAGTTAATACAGTCATGTAGTCTTTGTACAGTTAGTGACTTTTTTTTTCAAACTTACACGGTCAGTCTTATGTAGTTTACACAGTCAATGAGTCATCTGTAGTTTACACAGTCAGTGAGTCATATGTAGTTTACACAGTCTTATGTAGTTTACACAGTCAATGAGTCATCTGTAGTTTACGCAGTCAGTGAGTCATATGTAGTTTACACAGTCTTATGTAGTTTACACAGTCAATGAGTCATCTGTAGTTTACGCAGTCAGTGAGTCATATGTAGTTTACATAGTCTTAATGTAGTTTACACAGTCAGTGAGTCATGTGTAGTTTACACAGTCAGTGAGTCATATGCAGTTTACACAGTCAGTGAGTCATATGCAGTTTACACAGTCTTAATGTAGTTTACTTAGTCAGTCAGATGTAGTTTACACAGTCGCAAATGTGTCCACTAGAGTGGTCATTTGTTACTGGTGTCGCCTGTTGTCTGTAGGGAAGAGTTTGCTTGCAGTAGTTTCTGGCATTCTAGTTTACTTTAGTCATGCGTAACAATGTTGATGACCTGTAGGTAGCCATACACATCCCCTATAGTCGTGTACTCGTTAAAGCGAAGGAAAGTCGTCAGCATTCAAAAGATCGTCGCCAAGTTGATCGTGAACACATTGCTTGGCTCTGAATCCCCAAGTGCCAGGTGAGGAGGCGTTCTCCAGGGCTATGAGGGGCTTGGCCAGTTCGATGACCTCACCTGCTGCCTGCCCCACTGCTTTAATAGCATACCTCAGCAAGCGACGCTGCGCCTCTTGACCATTACCCGAGGTGAGGCCTGCATTTTACAACCTTGAGCGCAGCGTGTTACCCGAATCCCTTAAGTCCCCGAAATCCACGATTCCTCTAATCCCTCGAGGACTTAAAAGTCAAGGTAGCGTCTACATAAATAGCTCTAATGTGCTGTTCTTCGTCGCTCAGGTAAATAAACACGGGGGAGAGTTTTCTGTTGTTGCGTGAGGTACAGCGGCTCTTCGTCTTTGGACGCTGGCAAAACCATCCCGCTGAACGGGGCATTTTACGCACCCTCGCTGCTCCTGGGACATTTATAAGTGTACCATGTCCAGGTACGTGTGGGCTCATGACACCGCTGGTTTTTGTTTTGGTTTTTTTCCCTAACGAACGGCCCACGACGGCTGCATGTCATTCCCTGACGTTCGGTGGTGTGAGGAGCAGGTCTCCTCGTACCGATCACTGGGTGTGACGGTGGCAGCGAGGGTGGTAACGTTAACATGGTCTTTTGCCTGGAGCAGCTGGCCACCATACTCCTCATATATTGAGATGATACTGAACTGTTGGTCCCAAATTCACATGATCAGTCATAAGAAGGCGATATTCTTAACGGAAGATAACACGCTGTGGTAGTCTTCACATAGCGAGGTAACACCCGAGTACTCCTCACATAATGAGGTAATTATAAGGTAGTCTTATACACAGTGAGACAATACCCTGGTAGTCATCGTATATATATAGATGATAGCAAGATGGTCTTCACGTAAAGAGATAGCAACAAGGTTAGTCTTTCACATATTGGCAGTCTTCCCACAAGAGATATCAAGGTAGTCCTCACATAATGAGATAACAAGAGGGTAGTCATCACATAATGGCATAATCCACAGGTAGTCCTTCACACGATGCACTGCACAACAGACTGATTTTACCATCTTGGCCTTATTAGATCACACAAACCCGAGGTTAGATAAGCTAGATTGCTCCTGTAAGCACTCTCGACATTATTATTGTCAGTGTTAAGTGGTGGATAAGGGCTTTTAGATAACCTGGAGGTTGGTGGAGTGAAGTGGTCAGTGGAGGCTATGGCTGATGGATAGAGTGAGTCTTTGAGAGAGGAGAGGGGGAGGTGGTTTGAGATCACTACGGACGGAGAGAGACTTCTTGGGGATAGTTTGAGATACCTGGGGATAGTTAGGAAGTTGTTGGTATATTGGGATCTCCCAAGGAATGGTGAAGGATTAAAGCGAAGGACCATGAATTCTTGACGAGTTCAAGGATTGTCAGGGAACTTAATAGTGTTTCTGGAGTTGTTTTGAGGGACCGATGTAAAGTCTGTCAAGGATGTTTAGAGATTATGTTTGAGGGTTATGGTGTGCTCAGACTGTTTTGGAGTAAGTATGGACTAGATCCGTGTCAAAGTGGTATGCATTTGAATGTAATATAAGGTTAGGATAGGCTTAGGGATAGATGTGAGGTACGTGTCGCAGTTTCGTGGGATAGGCAGTGAGACGGTTGCATAAGGGCTGGGCGCCTAGTGAGTTAGTACGGAGGGCTAGGCAGAGAAGCTGTTCAGTAAACTGGGGAAAAAAAAAAGTTTCGAAAAATGAAAGGTCACTTCTAGGTAGTAGGGACAAACCCTGCAATATGACACGAGTGAGAGAGAGAGAGAGAGAGAGAGAGAGAGAGAGAGAGAGAGAGAGAGAGAGAGAGAGAGAGAGAGAGACAGACAGACAGACAGACAGACAGAGAGAGAGAGGAGAGAGAGAGAGAGAGAGAGAGAGAGAGAGAGAGAGAGAGAGAGAGAGAGAGATGAGAGAGGGGGAGAGAGAATAGGAAATCGTGTAGAGAAAATGTTTAGTTTGCAAGATGAGGAAAATTCAGAAATAGGCAGCCTTATTTTTACAAGATGTAGGAGGAAGAGGACGGATGAGCGTGGATGTTTTACAAGAGGGAGAAGGAAAAGGACTCGTAAATATCATACGACACACAGAAAGCAACTGATAAGTGTAAATGTAACCTGAGGTAGACGAGGGAAGAGGACTCATACTTGCAGATAATCTACGAGAAGCGGAAGGAAAAGGACTTGACTGGTGATCCTTCATGCCACTTGGAACAGACTGGTGAGAAAGGATGGAATCTACAGTTCCTGTAGGACCAGGATAGGGCCACAAGGAGCTCTCCTGAGGGGAGGAGGGAAGGGGCGCCCCACCGTCCGGGGAGGTACTTAACGTGGCAGGCCTTCGGAGGGGGCGTTCTCCCTGGCGTGTTCCCCACCTTGAAGGACCCTTGTGTGTAAATCCGCCATGTTTCGCCCCCAAGAGGAGTCGAGGGCCCTACGGCGTTTAAAACAAGGAGTAGGGAATTAGCATACGCGTGTTGCTCCGGCTCTCTCTCTCTCTCTCTCTCTCTCTCTCTCTCTCTCTCTCTCTCTCTCTCTCTCTCTCTCCAACCATCAGTAAACAACTTTCGGGGATCTGTATTGGGGAATACAGGGAGCAAATTCAAAAGGAGAAAAAGAAGAAGAGGAGGAAGAAGTACTAGATGAGTAGCCAAAACCTTGATGGGAAAGGAAGTGGGAACAGCTGGAAGTCAGGTAGCCGGCGATGCAGGTGAAGTGGTGAGGCGCAGGTGAAGTGGTGAGGAGGAGGTGAAGTGGTGAGGCGCAGGTGAAGTTGTAAGATGTAGGTGAAGTGGTGAGGCGCAGGTGAAGTGGTGAGGCGCAGATGAAGTGGTGAGGCGCAGGTGAAGTGGTGAGACGCATGTGAAGTGGTGAGGCGCAGGTGAAGTGGTGAGGTGCAGATGAAGTGGTGAGGCGCTGGTGAAGTGGTGCCTAGCATGTCACACACACACACACACACACACTTCATGACGTGCGATACCTCCCGGTGGACGTGGCTGGTTCTCGATCGCTGCACAAGCCCTGTTGACAGACTGCTTACAGAAGAAGGTAAAGGTACATTATACAGCCCACATCAAGCATTCCTCTCTTTCTCTCTCTCTCTCTGGTATATCTTGATTGCAGCAGTTATACAGCTATGCTGTGTTTCACTCTGTATCAGCTATGTTAATGCTAGCATTACCCTGCCTTACCGTTCATCTTGAAGTCTATCAAAGCATATTACAGTCTCTGGCTGCCTAGGATGGTATGCGAGACCATAGGAAACGTATTACGGCATATTCTTTATCTTAATGGTTACTTGATTTCAGCCCCCTACAATGGATTCCTGTATTACAGTGTAATATGGATGATTTAACGTTTTCTCTCACGATAATACAGCTGATTTCAGGGAGTTTCATCCCCAGGTGTTGAGTGATTACGGAGATAACGAGCTAATAACAGCTTACCTGGTAATTAACCTGGGGTAATGACATTACTCCCGCCCCGCTGCTCCGACCGCTCGAGACAGTGAATTTGCTTGGTGTCGGGGCAGTGATCAGGGTAGCTTTCGGGGCAGTAATCAGGGTAAGTTGTTTTGGGGTCGTGATCAGAGTAAGTTGTTTTGGGGTAGTGATTAGGGTAAGTTGTTTTGGAGCAGTGATCAGGGTAAGTTGTTTTGGGGCTGTGATCAAGGTAAGTTGTTTTGGGGCTGTGATCAGAGTAAGTTGTTTTGGGGACGTGATCAGAGTAAGTTGTTTTGGGGACGTGATCAGAGTAAGTTGTTATGGGGACGTGATCAGAGTAAGTTGTTTTGGGGACGTGATCAGAGTAAGTTGTTTTGGGCTGTGATCAGAGTAAGTTGTTTTGGGGACGTGATCAGAGTAAGTTGTTTTGGGGACGTGATCAGAGTAAGTTGTTTTGGGGACGTGATCAGAGTAAGTTGTTTTGGGGACGTGATCAGAGTAAGTTGTTATGGGGACGTGATCAGAGCAAGTTGTTTTGGGGACGTGATCAGAGTAAGTTGTTTTGGGGACGTGATCAGAGTAAGTTGTTATGGGGACGTGATCAGAGCAAGTTGTTTTGGGGGCAGTGATCAGGGCAAGTTGTTTTGGGAGAAGGGATTTGAGTAAGTTGTTTTGGAGGCAGTGATTAGAGTAAGTTGTTTTGCGGCAGTGATTAGAGTAAGTTGTTTTGGGAGCAGTGATCAGAGTATGTTCTTTTGGGGGTAGTGATCAAAGTTGTTTTGGGGGTAGTGATCAGAGTAAGTTGTCCTGGGGGGGGCAGTGATCAGAGTAAGTTGTTTTGGGGACGAGATCAGAGTAAGTTGTTTTGGGGGTCAGTGATCAGAGTAAGTTGTTTTTGGCGGCAGTGATCAGAGTAAGTTGTTTTGGGGGTCAGTGATCAGAGTAAGTTGTTTTTGGCGGCAGTGATCAGAGTAAGTTGTTGGGGGCAGTGATCAGAAATGATTGATGAGAATAAAGTAGACAGGAGTGATGCGAGTAAGTAGACAAGAGTGATCGTAAATAATACACATGTGCAGAGTAGATAGAAGTAATTAGAGTAAAGAGCCAGATGTATGATGAAATGAATATTGGGTGGGCAGAGCAAATAGACAGCCGTAATCAGAGTACATTGATGGGGATGATCAAAGTACGTATTGACATGGATGATCAAAATGATCAGAGAACGGAGGTGGATGGAGTGATTCACACACACACACACACACACACACACACACACACACACACACACACACACACACACACACACACACACATATATATATATATATATATATATATATATATATATATATATATATATATATATATATACACACATGTTTACCAAATGACGTCCTAGCTTCGTCTCTTCGATGCATATCAACTGACTTTTATTTCCCTCTTGTGTATCCCCTGATGATGTGATTATTACACGAAAGTGCACTTGGGAACTTATCATGTTTCATTTTCCCCGTGTACTCATAGGAATATCTTGATCACGCGCAAAATTGTGATCCTTTCCAATATTTATATATATATATATATATATATATATATATATATATATATATATATATCTTTTTTTCTTTTAAACTATTCGCCATTTCCCGCGTTAGCGAGGTAGCGTTAAGAACAGAGGACTGGGCCTATTTTTAGAATATCCTCACCTGGCCCCCTCTGTTCCTTCTTTTGGAAAAAAAAAAAAAAATATATATATATATATATATATATATATATATATATATATATATATATATTTTTTTTTTTTTTCATACTATTCGCCATTTCCCGCGATAGCGAGGTAGCGTTAAGAACAGAGGACTGGGCCTTTGAGGGAATATCCTCACCTGGCCCCCTTCTCTGTTCCCTCTTTTGGAAAATTAAAAAAGAAAGAAAAAAAAAAAGCGAGAGGGGAGGATTTCCAGCCCCCCGCTCCCTTCCCTTTTAGTCGCCTTCTACGACACGCGGGGAATACGTGGGAAGTATTCTTTCCCCCCTATCCCCCTATGCCATATATATATATATATATATATATATATATATATATATATATATATATATATATATATATATATATATATATATATATATATTCTTTTCTTTCTTTCATACTATTCGCCATTTCCCGCATCAGCGAGGTAGCGTTAAGAACAGAGGACTGGGCCTTTGAGGGATTATCCTCACTTGGCCCCCTTCTCTGTTCCTTCTTTTGGAAAAAAAAAAAAAAAAAAAAAAAAAAAAAATTACGGTGAATTTTATATGGCATAACTTTATGCAATTAGATGTGAAGGACAGTTGGTGGAGAGGCATGAGTGAGTGTATTGCGTAGGTTTAATGATGTAAAAGACGCGCCACAATGACTTAGGTGACACGGATGCTTATTGAGGGGGAAGGAGATAGTGAGGAGAGGTAGAGACAGTGAGGGAGAGAGACATTAATGAGAGGGAGATATAAACAGTAAGGGTAATAGAGTAATGAGTGGGAAAGGAAACAGTGAGGGGAAAGAAGCAATTAATGAGTATAAAGTATATACAAAAAAGGGAAAGCTGTTGAAGAGGGGAAGAGGGGGGAATACAGCAATGAGGGGAAGACGTAGACAATGAGGGTAAGACACAAGTAATGAGGGGGAAGCGTAAATAATGAGGGTAGAAAGAGAGACCAGTAGAGGGAGGTAATGTCAGCAATGAAGAGAGAAACAATGAGAGGAAAACACAAACAGTGAGGGAGATGAAAAAAAAAAAATAAATGATAACGAGCTATAAACATTGAGGGGAAAGAGAGGAAGCGAGGGGACACGGGGTTAATGAGGAGAAAATATAAACAATGTGGGTTAAAGAGACAATTAATGACAACGAGAAACATCAGGGGGGGGAAAGATTGTGTTGCTTCAGAACCGCAACTGAAGTGGGGAAAAGTGGAAAATGGTGATTGAGGAATGTTGGAAAAATGTATGGATAGTAATGTATGGTGGAATGTCCATCACTAAAAGTAGAGGCAAAAGTGGCGGGAAAGTAAAGAATCGAGAACCGCTTCCTCTTTTTGTTTTTCAACATTTTTTCAGTGGCTTTGAGATATACGATTATTTTTTTCAGTGGCTTTGAGATATACGATTATTTTTTTTCAGTGGCTTTGAGATATACGATTATTTTTTTTTCTTTTCCAGTGGGAAAAATATATTTTTGTTTTATAGTCTGGGCAAGTAAGGTTTTATATGAAGATTTTGAGCGATCGGGGCCTAAACATGCAGGAGGGTGAGAGGCGTGCAAGGAATAGAGTGAATTAGAATGATGTGGTATACTGGGGTCGACGTGCTGTCTGTGGATTGAACCAGGGTATGTGAAACGTCTGGGGTAAACAATAGAAAGGTCTTTGGGGCCTAGATGTGGATAGAGAGCTGTGGTTTTGGTGCATTACACATAACAGCTAGAGACAAAGTGTGAACGAATTTGGCCTTTTTTGTCTGTTTTCCTGGCGCTACCTCGCTGAAGCAGGGGATAGCGATGCTGTTTCCCGTGGGACGGGGTAAGGACAGGAATGGATGAAGGCAAGCAAGTATGAATATGTACATGTGTATATATGCATATGTCTGTATGTGTATGTATATGTGCATATGTTGATATGTATATGTATATGTGCGTGTATGGGCCATTCTTCGTCTGTTTCCTGGCGCTACCTCGCTGATGCGGGAAACAGCGCTCAAGTATGATAAATGAATAATATCATCAGTATTCATATTATTATTATTATTATTATTATTATTATTATTATTATCATTATTATTATTATTATTATTATTATTATTATTTTTATTATTATTATTATTACAATTATTATTATTATTATTATTATTATTATTATTATTATTATTATTATTATTATTGTTACTATTATTATTATTATTATTATTATTATTATTATTATTATTATTATTATTATTATTATTATCATTATTATTATCATTATTATTATTACTATTATTATTATCATTATTATTATTGTTATTATTATTATATCCACAAGGGAAGTAATTGCCTCCCTCCCTCTCCCATGCTGAGCCCAGCCCCTTGGTTCGACGTGGTGGTGCGCCGTACCCAATAAACGCGGGCAGTTAGCGCATGTGAAGGTTGCAAATAAAAACAAAAGTAGGGAGAAGGGAGCCACATAATTAAGGGAGGAAAGGTGGGGGTGGTACTGTGGGTAACCTACCCCCTCTCGCCTGCCAAGACAAAAAAAAAAAAAAAAAGAGAAGAAAAACACAAAGCGCGGGAAGTTTTCCCGCGCTTTGACGTCACGACTCTCTCTCTCTCTCTCTCTCTCTCTCTCTCTCTCTCTCTCTCTCTCTCTCTCTCTCTCTCTCTCTCTCTCTCTCTCAGCCTGTCTATTGTACTCAAACCTGACGTATTAAGGACCCCCCCCTCCCCCTTGTCTAGAAGATTGATCGTATAGATATTTTTTCCCCCAATCTATCCCGTTTTCCCCCCACACACACCAAGTCGCGTAGCTAGTAAGAAGAGAAAAGAAGAATGCATTTGAATAACGAGATTAAAAAGTGAAGGGGGGCGAAAAAAAAAAGAAAAAAAAAAAAATGGCGCTGGCCGACAACACCTCCCGCGCAAGTCGATTCGTCTTTGTCAGTTTTTGGCGGGAAACGACGGGTGCTTCATTACAGGGGCGTTATTCATTCTTCTCCTCCCAAAGTCGATCTCATGATAAAGTACTTCTTGTCATTTTCTGATCTGGGATATATTTCACGAGGCAATGTAAGATATTGTGGCGTGGGCGAAGTGTGAGTGTGTGTGTGTGTGGGGAAGAGAGAGAGAGAGAGAGAGAGAGAGAGAGAGAGAGAGAGAGAGAGAGAGAGAGGGAGGGAGAGAGTTAGTGGTGGGGAGAGGACGAGAGGGAATTAATGGTGGAGACAGATGACAAAAGGTAGTTGGTGGAGTGGTGGTGGAAAGAGAGGAGGATGGGGTATGAGTGGGTGAGTGTGTTGGAGATAGGAAGGCTAAAAGGGGGAGAGGTGGTGGCATCAGAAGGGTTGAAGGGTGGTGTTGGAGATAGAAGGGTTAAAGGGAGGGAGGGAGGAACGGAGGGAGGGAAAACGGAGGTTCTGAGGAAGTGATGATAGGGACTGCGGTGTTCTGAGGAGGGAGGTGGAGACGAGAACATCTCGAAGCCAGTTCAAGATTACCTTGCAGCTCCTGCTGGTGGCCGATGATCGTGTGTGTGTGTGTGTGTGTTGTGACTGGTCGTGTGTGATGAGGGGGAGGGGACACACACACACACACACACACACACACACACACACACATTTTCAGAACCCATTATTACCTTTACCTCTGAGTTTGTAATGTATTCTTTTCGCAAGTTCGTCTTTTCTTCACCGTTCTTTGAGTCATTTGATTGAGCAAACTGCAGATCATTTGACGGTTCAGCTGCGGATGATCTAACGTCTTCCACAACAGATATAGAAAAAAGAAATTACAAATATCGATATTTGGAAATTTTCGATATTAACTTGGTACGTATTCACAAGTAGCCGCGTGCGTGTAGTCTTGATACATGCCATGTATACGCGGTTACTAAAGTGAACACGACTCATCGTCTAAGACGTCCCTGTATTGGTCTCGGGAAAAGGAACGCAGGTTATCTAAATTGCCTTAGGTTATTACGATACGATTTATAAATGATATTTTTTTTCTCGTAAATTTTTGAATGATGATGGGACGGGATGAAGTTGTTCAAGATGAGAATATATCTATCTATCTATCTGTCTATCTATCTATCCATCTATTCATCTATTTATCTATCTATCTATCTATCTATCTAGATCTATATATCTATCTATCTATATATCTATATATATATATATATATATATATATATATATATATATATATATATATATATATATATATACATATATATGACTTGGTATAGGAGGCATAAGGAAGGGTTGTGTGAGGGTATAAGGTGGGGCGAGGCTTGCTACAGGAGGAGGAGGAGGAGGGTGGTGGGTGGTGGGTGGTGGGTGGGTGGCGGCGTTGGTGGTGATATAGGTAATAGTGGCGTGTCACGGGAGATGCATGACACAATCAAAGGACAATGGGGCGGCCCATTTTTGACGGGGGTAAGAGAGAGAGATGTATGGCGGCGATAGTGGTGATAGCGTGTGCATTGATGAGGAGGTCGGCTCTCTCTCTCTCTCTCTCTCTCTCTCTCTCTCTCTCTCTCTCTCTCTCTCTCTCTCTCTCTCTCTCTCTCTCTCTCTCCTACCCCTCCCTTATATCTTTCTTTCCTTTTTGACCCTCCTCTCCCTATAACCTGTTAGCCATCATTAACGGCATAATCTCTCATCTGATCAACCTCCCGATTTTTTAAATCGCTTCCATTACTCTCTCTCTCTCTCTCTCTCTCTCTCTCTCTCTCTCTCTCTCTCTCTCTCTCTCTCTCTCTCTCTCTCTCTCTCTCTCCCCCCTTATATTCGCTTATGGCCTTGTTTGTACATCGATCTTGTGTATTCACCTCCTTGCTCCTCATTCTTAGATTACTCCACATGTTTTGCTACCCTCTTCTCCCTCCTCCCCGCCCACATGCACCTCATCCCCTCATCTACACTTAGTGCCTCTTCTCTCTCTCTCTCTCTCTCTCTCTCTCTCTCTCTCTCTCTCTCTCTCTCTCTCTCTCTCTCTCTCTCTCTCTCCCACGCATCCACAGGTACCTCTCCTCTGTACCTCCCCAGCACCCACCGTGCTCCTGACCGCTCCATTCGCCCAGTCTTGGTCGTAATCACTCTCTGCTTCTGGCCAAGATGCATGAAGATGTACAACATGACCTCCAAACAAACCAACATGACCTCAAAACAAGCGATCCTTCCTTCAGTGAATGCCACCTTACCTCCAACTAAGCCTTTCCACCTACAGACAAGCCACTTTGCGTCCAGACGAGCCACCTTACCTCCAAACATGCCGCCCTACCTTTAGCAAATGCCACCTTTACCTCCAAATGAGCCATCCCTCTCTCGAACAAGCTATCCCGCTGCCTCAGAAGCCCCTCTGACTCACGTCATCCATTCACGCTTCCACGCAAACCATCTCCCTTTTCACGTGAAGTTCCTCTTACCTATCACCCCACTCCCTGCTTCCTTCCCTTCTCCCTTTCTCCCCACCTCTCATTGGCTGACTTCACCCCCTCTCTATCGCCCCCCCCCCCTCTTCCCCCCTCGGCCGGTAACCTGCCTGCCAGCCGGGGTGATCCAAGGGTAATTATCATCTTAATAGAAGACGGGGCGCTAATTAATGACCCTCCCACCTTAATCTTTGAGAAATGGCTCCAGATTATGCCCCAGTGGTGGGCCGGAAATCTGGCTGTGTTTTGTGGCGGTGCTTTGGTGCTCTGCTGAGCTGTGGTGGGTGGTGCTGTGCTGAGCTGGGGTGATGCTCTGCTGCTGAGCTGTGGTGATGCTGTGCTGTGCTTCTCCTGCTGTGGTGTTGCTTTGCTTCACTGGTGTGCTGTGTTTCGCGTAGTGCTGTCTGATGCTTTGATGGTTTGTGGTATGTCTGGAATCGGCTGTTTTTATCTGATAAATATAGATAGTGCTTGTAGATAGGCTTACCCTTGGACCTCTTTCTGAGAAAGAGCGCTAGTGTTACCCAGGGCCTCTTTTTCCAAAGGCTGCGCCACTTCCAGGAGCAGGGAATCCTGGACTCCTTTTGAGTGAGAAGAACTTTGTACAAAGAGTGAGACAGCCTCGCCAAAGTGGCCTATTCATTCGCAGTGTAACCTCATGCACGCGGAGTCCAGCACCGACCTTATATATATATATATATATATATATATATATATATATATATATATATATATATATATATATATATATATATATATATATCATGCTTATCGTTCGTGACGCCTTGATGGATGATGATATTTCTCATACAGAAGCATTTCCTCTCGTCAGGTCTGTATGTGTCTGTTCGTTCGTCTCTCCTTATCACAACAGTATCGTCCGTAAGTAGGCCATCGTTGGCGCTGTTAGGTTAGGTAGTTGGGGGTAGGTTAGCTGGTCTAGCAAGCCGTCACACACCCCCTCGCAACACTGCACAGGTCTGTGAATCACAAACGCTACGTCGGCTTTTGGGAGATGTAGTGGGATGTAATTTTCGTGAGTCGTGAGACATTTATTGAGATGGGAAGCTTGTACACCTGTGTCGTTTGTTGTTAATAAGAGAGAAGGGTTTACCAGCGTGGTAGGGTTTACCAACGTGGTAGGGTTTACCACTAAGCTTGGGTTTATCAGAAGAGGAGGACTTTACCACCACGGTTGGGTTTACCAGCAGTATAGGGTTTACCACCACCTGGAGCCGAGGCTTCCGGGGTACACGTAACCTACAGGTGACTGGGACCTGTACTGCCGTACTCACTGTATAAACTGCAGGACATCATGACACGACAGCAGCCGCCGACAGTGTTTGTGTTGATGTGGCAGAATTCACCCACCGAATATCTCTGAATATCCACGAGTCAAACGTCAGATATCGGCGGTGATCTTTGGAGCGGATGTGGAGTATTCTTGGACTTTCCTCTTATTTTCTTTACATAGGCTTCGACGAGGCTGTCTCTGTATTTGAGGAGGAGGTGATTACAAACAGTGCGTTGGACAACGAGAGTCGAGATCCCGGTTCTTCAATATATTTTGTTTCGTATCTGTGCAAAATCATTACCATTTACTATTATTACCATTATTATTATTATTATTATTATTATTATTATTATTATTATTATTATTATTGTTGTTGTTGTTGTTTAGTTATTATTATTATTATTATTATTATTATTATTATTATTATTATTGTTGTTGTTTAGTTATTATTATTATTATTATTATTATTATTATTATTATTATTATTATTATTATTATTATTATTATTATTATTATTATTATTATTATTATTATAATTATTATTATTATTATTATTATTATTATTATTATTATTATTATTATTATTATTATCATTATTATTATCGTTATTGTTGTGCACGGAATAGAGTGAATTGGAACGATGTAGTATACAGGGAGCGACGTGCTGTCAGTTTATTGAACCAGGGCATGTGAAGCGGACGCGGGAAACCTCATGGAAAAGTCTTAGCTAGCACAGGGCAGCTGAGGAGTGGAATGTGGCCCTTTTCTTCGTCTGTTTCTCACGCTACCTCGCTGACGTTGGAAACGGCGAACGAGTACGAAAATAACTACTATCATCATCATCATCATCATTATTGTTATGATGATATTCTATTTCTGGTTCTAGTGATAATCAGAAGAGCGCCCTGCGTCCATGTTTACGGCGGTCCACAACAGATATGTACAACGGACGATTTTTGGCGACTTGCACCATGAGTGCGGTCATGCCCCGCCGGCTCTGGGATTGATCAGTTGGTCGGTCTTGTTGTGTTCCCTCCTCCGACCCTACTCCTCCCATCCCATCCCCTTCCCCACCCTCCCATCTCTCTCTCTCTCTCTCTCTCTCTCTCTCTCTCTCTCTCTCTCTCTCTCTCTCTCTCTCTCGTCAGATTTCAAACCCTCTCCTATATTATAACCACATCTGTCTTCTTCTTCTTCCTCCCTCACCACTAGTGTACGTATATTCCCTTCTCCTCCCTCCCTCCTAATCTCCCCACTTTTCTAATTCGTCTCCCGTTCTCCCTTTCTTTCCTTTTATAGTTACGCCCTCAGTGACTGCAGTACTTGTTCGCCTGTACACCCCATATTCTATACCCTGTTAACTCCCCATCTACATTTTCCCCATTTTCTATTTCCCTCCCACACACACACCTGTTTTTCCCACTACCCAAACATCATCCCATTCGTCCCTTCCCTATTTTCCACTTACTCTACACCTCTGCCGTATCACACATCCCATACATCCTCCCATGCATCCTCTCTCCATTTTCCCCACACCCCTCTCCTCCGTCGTCCTCCATGCACTTCATGCCCCGTTTGCCCACTTCCCACACTCCCTTCCCTCTCACCAACTCCCTCCCACCGCTCCCCCGACAGCGACACCGCTACATCTCTTCGTTGATCAACGCAAGTTATCAGTAACTGGCTGATCATGCTCTTGTTTTGAGTAACAGAACGCGTGGTGCTGGACGTGCTAATGCACTCCGTGAGGAGGAGGAGAACAACTGTGTTGTTTGGATGCAACACAACGCTTGGGCCAAGATGCCAGCGTTGCTAAAATTCTCCTCGCGGGAGACTGTGAGAAGCTGTCAGTGTTGATGATGATAGCAGTGTAAGCTACGGTGTTTTGTCATCGTCCGAAGTGTCTTTTAAAGTCGCCGTTTCTCCTTTTTGAACCTCGAGGAACACCGACGTTATCTTTGATTCGCGTTGTCTTTGCTTCGTTCTCTCTCTCTCTCTCTCTCTCTCTCTCTCTCTCTCTCTCTCTCTCTCTCTCTCTCTCTCTCTCTCTCTCTCTCTCTCTCTCTCTCTCTGAGCCCCCAAAACCCCACAGCATCACTGACTTGCTCCTGACATTTACTACTGAGGAGCGTCATGGTTATGTATCGTGTTACAAAGTAACTCTCCAGGAATAGGAAATGTCTGCCATTCCGTTTTTCTTCAGCAGTTCCATGCTCTCTCTCTCTCACTGCAGCAGCAGCAGCACTGTTTACTTGTGTCATGACCATAAAAGATAGAAGAGAATTTCGTTAACGTCCCCTGTGGCTGGCATGCATCTCGATCCCAACCACCTCCTCACTGTACAGGATCTGAATTCACGTCCACCTCCTCATTGTACAGGATTTGAATTCACGTCCACCTCCTCACTGTACAGGATTTGAATTCACGTCCACCTCCTCACTGTACAGGATTTGAATTCACCGCCACCTCCTCACTGTACAGGATTTGAATTCACGTCCACCTCCTCACTGTACAGGATTTGAATTCACGTCCACCTCCTCACTGTACTGGATTTGAATTCACGTCCACCTCCTCACTGTGCAGGATTTGAATTCACGTCCACCTCCTCACTGTACAGGATTTGAATTCACCGCCACCTCCTCACTGTACAGGATTTGAATTCACGTCCACCTCCTCATTGTACAGGATCTGAATTCACGTCCACCTCCTCACTGTACAGGATTTGAATTCACGTCCACCTCCTGACTGTACTGGATTTGAATTCACCTCCAACTCACTGTACTGGATTTGAATTCACGTCTACCTGTGCAGCATTTGAATTCACGCTAATGAGCCATAATCTTTCTCCGACGCTCTTATCAGTCATTGCAGGTTAACAAAGCTAGATAAGCTTTGTTAACCTGCAGTAATTGAAACGAGTGTCAGTGATAAGAGACCTTAGCTAGTTCATTGCACAGACTTACCACACCACCGTATCATGATTAGCTGTTTCAGTATTGTCTGTATTACCATCTCAAACACATCAACATTATTTAAGTACGTCGTGCCACTTTACTACTCGGAAAAATAGTGACTTCGATATTTTGTTAAGTGTTCAACGTCCTGAGCAGGACCTTAACCACGACGATATGCTAACCCTGGGCACGACAGTCGGTATACGACGCTTTTTACACGCGATGGTAACAGCCCTTGGGTATGGTGGTGACTTGGCCTAAGGTCGACCTGGCCGCTGAACCCTTAAGGTTCAGGTCAGAAGGCCAGAAGGCCATAAGTCATCGTATCTAAGGATCGTCGCCGTCGTGTTCAAGGTCAGGCAGTACTCTCACGTTCCAGGGGTCTCCATGATATTACTTTTTTTTTCTTTCAGCTGAGCCGAAAGACTCTCCCAGGCGGGTGAGGCCAACCCCCCTCCCTTCCCTCTCCCCCTAGTGTTTGATTAACCTCCCGCCGACCTTTGGCAACAGACGGGGGGGGGGGGGGGGCAGACACTAATAGCGTGAGAAATAGAAGTTAGACATATTTACCGAGAAGCAGATTGGCCAAGAGCAGCAACAGCTGCTTTAGTAGTAAGAGGAAAAGTGATAGATTTGAGATGGGTAAAGCAGCAGGATCTGTAGCAGCAGCAGAAGTAGCATCAACACACAGCTGCCCTAGGCAGCAGCAGCAGCATCGACAAAAATAGAAAATATAAACTCCAGCATTGCCACTAGCACTTGGGACAGTAGCAACAGCTTCACCAGTAGCAGTAGCCCCACTGGTAGTAGCGGCAGGAACAGTGGCAACATGGCTGTCTCATCTTTAGCATCATCCGCAACAGTAGCAGTAACAGCAGTAACACTGCCCTCACTAGTCACAGTGGCAGCAGCAGTAGCAGTATCATCAGCAGTATCGACATCAGCAGGTTCAGCAGGAGTGGCTCAAATAGCGGCATCACCAACGGGAAATTGCAGCAACAGAGGTAACGCGTGACTCTTGAAACAGCAGCATCAGTAAAGGGAGTCACGAAGAAGTCGCAGGAGTGGCAGGACGGATTTGATGGCAGTGACAGCAGAGCCAGCGGACAGGGTTGACGCCGGGAGCAACGGGAATAGTAACAGCAGTAGCGTTAGCAGGAACAACAGCATTGGTGGGATAACGGTAAATAATAGCGGTACAAACACTAATAAATGAAAATGGCTTTTAATCTGTTATCGACAAGGAAAGAGATAAAAGATGCAGTTCATCACTAGGAGCAGCAGAGGATTGCTCAGCAGCCGCTTTGATTCAAAAGCAGCTGAAGTAGGAAGACTTAAGCAGCAGCAGAGGGAGGGATGAGTTAACAGGCCAGAAGTAATGGTAGTTCAACAACACCTCGGCTATTTTGTCCGTATCATAATCAGCCCTTGAACAACATCATAAGTAGAAGCAGTAGGGATATAGTAAAGGTAGTAGAGGCTGGACGTTTCAGCGGCCGGCGACGCTGAGAGGGTCGTCCAACAGTAGGGCCAGAGGAACAGGTCAACAGAGGGAGAAGCAGTTGCAAGTCGTCACCAACAGTAACCTGTGTCACAGTAACAGTAGAAGTAGTAGCGTGTCGGAAATGGCAGCAGCTACTGTATCGGCAACAGCACCTTCAAACAGAGTTGTAACACCATTCGTAACTTTATCTACCGAAGCACCACCGGCTGTATGAACAGTAGAAGCAACAGTATACTGACGGGGCAGAAACAGCATCAGCAGTACACGGAGGAGGGACAGCACTGGCAGTACACGGAGGAGGGACAGCACCGGCAGTACACGGAGGGGGACAGCACTGGCAGTACACGGAGAGGGGACAGCACCGGCAGTACACGGAGGAGGGGCAGCACCGGCAGTACACGGAGGGGACAGCAGCAACAGCAGCAGTACACGGAGGAGCAGCAGCAGCAGCAGCAGCAGCAGCAGTGTCCGTCCCTCTGGCTAAGTGGGAAGAAGAACAATATTAGCCGGCATGCCATAAACCAGACACTATTAGCTTAAAAGCCCACCAGCGGCACCCCGTCTCCCTGTGGCCCATCCCGCCGACTCTGGCACCCACCGCTGCCTTCTGCTGTCCTTGCCGCTGCTGCTGCTGCCACTCCACCCACAGCACGGCTGGCGATGACCGCGTTAGCATATAATTTACAACGATTCACATGCAGCTGTCCAGCCAGCCTCATCAGCCGGCCGGGACTGCCCACACTGTCCGTCAAAACACAGCCATTTGTAAGCTCCTCAACTAAATGAACAATCTTGGGTATGTTGCGACGCGACTGTTGGGCGCCAGTCCCTCAGTCACAACTGGATTACACCGCCGCATATGTCCTTGTGTAACCTGTTCACAACACTCAGAGTGCTCGTTATTTATCCCCCTGGAAGTTTATATTGTCTGGGTCTTGCCTGGAAGACAAGCTTTGCGGATGGAAAGCGATATTTTTGTTGGGGGAGATTAAGTGGCAGCAGTGAGGCGAGGCGAGGCGAGGCTTTTGGATAAGCGACGGAGTCTTGGCTGTCGGCGATGCTTGCAAGAATTGTTGAGCAGTCTTTTTTTTTTTTTTTTTTTTTCTTTTCGTCGTCTTCCTTTTCCCCCTGCGAGTGTGATGGAGGGAATTTATCGGTGGAACGCCAGTGACGTTGGTTGACGCTGGCAGTATTGTTACTGGCCGCTAGATTATCATACAGATTATGTCAGTTTTTCTTTTTTTTTTTTTTTACCAGACCTCTCTTGTCGTGTACAGTATCGAAGAATCTGGACGAAGGGGAGGGAAAAAAAAAAACGTAGAAATTGCTCATAATTTTAGTGTGAGAATGTTGGGTCTGTTGTAATTTCAAGGATGGTTTTTTGCTCTCCTGTTCTTAACACACTGTTACAGATGTGTCTTCTCCCTTTCTTCCCTTGTCTCCTCCTCTCCTCAGCCATCTCCCCATTCCCCCCCCCCCCCCATCTCACCTCCCTTCTCCTCAGCTGTCACCTTCCCCTGTCTCACTACGAGCTCCCTCTCCCTCTCTCGCCTTCCTTTCCTCCCACCTCTCCCTCCTCCCCCTCGACTATCTGGCCGCTTCACACTCTGTCGAGCACGTGAGAAACAAATGAAATAAGCGGTGCGCAGGCCTGTCAACCTGTCACAACCAATACGGCGAGCCCTCCAAGACCCGCCATTGACGCAACAAACCTGGGGAGTGTGTGGCTTTGTTTACCCCCCAAACACACCCCCTCCCCTACCCCAGCCACCTCCGTAATACACTTTCGCTTTTCATTAATAAAATCCACTAATCGGATTCGCTTCGATTTTAGCTCGTATCTTAGCGATGGATGGGATATTTGGCGATACAGCAAGACGGAAGGACAGAGGATGACGGGTGGGGATAGAGAAAGAGAGAGAGAGAGGGAGAGAGTGAGACTTTTGTCAGATTTGTAATTCGTGCTTCACTTAGGCGCCAGTTTTATAGGTTGGGCTGAGGAGTAAAGTTGTAGTGTTTTTGTGAGTTTTATGTCGCAATGATTTTTTTTTTTTTTTTCCAGCAAACACTAGCGATTCTAGTGTGCACTCCTATCCAATCTTGTGGGCGCTGGCCCTTTAAAAGGTCGAGGAACTGAGCCTAAATGATTGAATTACAAGTTAAGAAAAAGAAAAAGAAAAAAAAAACGTTAACAAGGGATGTACAGCACTGAATGACTCATTCAACAATTTACATAGTAAGTGAACTGTTTACAGAGGTCTACCAGCTGTGACAGAATGATGTAACAAGGTTTACAACATTGAAGGCAAAGATAGGCTACGTTTCAAGCACAGCACCCGAGGTAGAGCGAGCGAGGCTCTGGACGAAATGCTTGCACACATCTCGTAATGCTCGGTAGGGCTGAAATGTCCAGTTTTCCAACAGTGAAGTACAGAAGGTTGTAGGGTGTGAGAGTAGTTTTGTTGCTGAACACTGCATTTGCAGGGGGATAATCTAAAGCCTAGCTAAATCGGTCAACAGAGTCATCAGTGTGTCTGTTGATTTTGTTAATGGAAGTATATATATATATATATATATTTATATATATATATATATATATGTATATATATATATATATATTGTACTTTGTCGCTGTCTCCCGCGTTAACGAGGTAGCGCAAGTAAACAGACGAAAGAATGGCCCAACCCTCTCACATACACGTGTATATGCATATACGCCCACACACGCACATATCATACCTATATATTTCAACGTATACATACATATACATACACAGACATATACATATATACACAAGGACATATTCATACATGCTACCTTCATCCATTCTCGCCGCCACCCCACCACACATGAAATTGACTCCGCCCTTCCCCCGCGTAGCGCTAGGAAAGGACAGCAAATGCCACATTCGTCCACACTCAGTCTCTAGCTGTCATGTGTAATGCACCGAAACCACAGCTCCCTTTCCACATCCAGGCCCCACAAAACTTTCCATGGTATATATATATATATATGTATATTCTTTTTTTTTTTATACTTTGTCGCTGTCTCCCGCGTTTGCGAGGTAGCGGGATATATATATATATATATATATATATATATATATATATATATATATATATATATATATATATAATGTTAAGCTGGTAGATAGATCTGTTTGTATTGATTTCATTCGTTGCGAGTTTAAAGTTATTTTGTTTCCGTTCTTTCTGAATGCATTATTCTAAGTTTACTCGCCGGGAAAACCATGCGATGAATCAGTCACGTATTTCGTGGCGTACGTTTTTGCTAATTCATCGTCCTGATCATCATGCATTCTGAACCCACTGTGTGAAGGATTCCAGAATAACTGGCCTCTCATTCCACCGTAGGTGATTTCCCTATAATTGTGTCGTGCTTCAGACACAAGAACTCGAGGGAGTTTGATTCACTTAGGAATGAGGATGACAAAGTGTTTTCTCGAGTTAGGTTATAAGGACGGCAATGAGTTTATGCTGGAGTGTTGAATGTCCGAGTGTTAATCCTGATTCCATGTGTGGGAAACATTACATTATTAGATCCTTAACCTTCGTCCGTACCTCTTCATTTTTGAATGCGTCCAGTTATGAACTGTCCTTAACTCGCCATCAACCGCCCCAGTCACCTCATCCATAACCCTTAGCGCTCCCCTTGCGGCCTTTCATGGAACTGTCAACATTACCCATTTGCGTAGGTGATGTTTACAACGGACAGTGATGAAGCGTTTGAAAAATTGAATATATTATGTATGTTTTGATACGAGTGAGTCACAAGTTCGCTGCTCCGAATTTTTTAACGTGCTAAACACACACACACGTACGGGCCTCCGTGATGTAGTAGTTAGCATTTACTGACCGTGAGTCAGCATGGGCCCGACTGGGGTCGAACCCGCGCGAGTTTGAATCCTGGGCGCCACAAATGGCCCATGTCCAACCCAGGTGTTCATCTCTCCGTCGGGTCTGTTTCATAAATACCCCCTTGCGCTACCTCGCTAACGCGGGAGACAGCGACTAAGTATGATAATGATGATAACATGATAACTTTTATCTTTTATTCATCATACTTTGTCGCCGTCTCCCGTGTAAGCGAGGTAGCGCAAGGAAACAGACAAAAGAATGCCCCAGTCCGCCCGCATATACAAGTATATACATAAACGCCCACCAACGCACATATACATACCTACACATTTCAAGGTATATATACATGTACGTACACAGACATATACATATATACACATGTACATATTCATATTTAGTGCCTTCATCCATTCTCGTTGCCACCCCGCCACACATGAAATGGCACCCCCCTCCTCCCCCGCGCGCGCGCGAGGTAGCGCTAGGAAAAGACAACAAAGGCCACATTCGTTCACACTCAGTCTCTAGCTGTCATGTGTAATGCACCGAAGCCACAGCTCCCTTTCCACATCCAGGCCCCACAAAACTTTCCATGGTTCACCCCAGACGCTTCTCTTGCCATGCTTCCATCCATTGACAGCACGTCGACCCCGGTATACCACATCGTTCCAATTCACTCTGTTCCTTGCACGCCTTTCACCCTCCTGTATGTTCAGGCCTCGATCGCTCAAAATCTTTATCACTCCACAGTGGTGCGTGTGATCTAGTATTTGCTGATAACCACAAGGAAAATCAAACACGATAAGCCCCAAGTGCACATTCGTGTCATGTTCACCTCGTTAGAGGAGGGTATTATGTGTTATGTGAATGTGCGCGCTCATATGCACTATATATATATATATATATATATATATATATATATATATGCATGAGGAAGAATGCGACACATATACAAAAGATTAAGAGACGGGGAACCACGAATTTAAAACTCGCTCCCATTGACACACAAATAGTTATCACACACATATACATATGAGCAGTACTTATAGCCACAAGCAGAGACTTGTAAACTAACTTGTATGCATTCAGATTATACATGACACTTGCCGCATTCATACGCACACACAAGCAGTCACTCGTGCGGACATAAACACACACACACTCCAGCACCATTGCTTGCTATTGATGGCGCTGTCTCCTGTTTGGTGTGTGTGTGTATGTGTGTGTGTGTGTGAGATGCTGGTGATCTAAGTGAGTGTGGTGGTGGTGGTGTTCCATGTGGGGTTGTGGTGGTGGTGGTGGTGTTCGTTGTGGGGTTGTGGTGGAGGTGTGGCGGTGTTTCTTCTGGGGTGTGTAGTGATGGTGACTCTGTTATCTGTAAGTTGTGTGGTTGTGGCGGTATGCTTTTAGGATATGTTGACGTCACGTAATGGTGTTGTGATGTGTGTGTGTGTGTGGTTGTTAGTGTGGTGTTTGGTCATGGTGTTGGTGTTGTATGCTGTAGTAGTTGTGTTCCTCTGTGTGTGTGTGTGTGTGTGTGTGTGCGTGGACATCTCACGGGCGGTGTTTAATCTTGGCGCCAGCAGGGTGGGTCTCTCGCGTGGGATCTCGTATCTCTGCGGCGGTTCTGAGCATCGGACGTACTCGGGGAGAATTATTCATATGGTTGCGAGATGTCCAGTGGTGAGTGGGATTGTCTGGTGTCCAGAGACAGATGGGACAGGGAACGGGGGGAAGGGGGAGGAGGGGACAGTACGAGACGTGGAGACAGTAGTTGGTCATATGGTGAAGAGAATGATGTGTCAGTTGGTTAATCAGCTTAAGTGCAGTTACCTATTCCTAACTACCCATTTGTACTGTACAGGGAAAGTTCTTCACTCCCGGGCCCTCATCACTTAAAGTTACTCTCTTATTATACAACTTACTTAACTTTTATGCTTTCCACATTTACAGTTAAATCATTCTGTGTACTGCATACTTCCATCATTTACAGTGTGAAATTATTTTTTTTTTACATCTTTTTGAATAAATTTCTTGCATACTTTCAGGTTATAGCCTCTGGTTGTCCTGTCCTTATATTTTCAGAAGAATTGTTTTCTGTTGACTTTATCAAACTGGTTCAGAAAGTTGAATGTTTTAAGTCACTCCTTAATCTTTTCTCTTCCGTTGTAGGCAAATGTAAGGCCTAGAATCTTTCCGTATAACTTCACGATCTTGATTCTGATACCATTATTGTTCTCTGTTGCCATCTCCTGGACCTCTTCTATCAGTTCTTTGAGCTTCTTTAAGTGCGTGGACCTAACATGAGAACCATATTTAAGTTCTAGCCTGAAAGAGAATGTGAGCATTTTGCTGTGTAGTTCCTCATTCATTTATTTGAATACGTTTCTAATGACTCCCTGAAAAAAAAAAAAAAATTGTCTCTTCGACCACTCCTCTAATCTGGGTCTTTGACGACAGGTTAAGGACTTTGGCTACAATTAAGCCTCTCCCTCTCACACACACACACAGTCCTGCAGCTTATATTCTGCTTGATCATATTCACGTCGAGGCCTTCTTCCACTGTGTCCCATCCTCAGTACCTTGTATTCACTTGGACTGAATTTCAAGAACCGTGTATCAAGACCAGCTTTGGAACTTGCCTAAGTTCCCTTGTAGGATGATGCAGTTTTTCCCTGCCTTTTTGCATACCTCATGACCTCGGCATCATCCGCAAACATCTTCGTACAGGAGTCCTACAGTCCTTCTGCCACGTCGTTTAGGTAGATCGAGGAGAGCGATGGTCACAGGACAGACCTCTGCGGCACGCCACTGGCGACCTCAACCCACTGGAAGAAGGCTCTTGTGACAGGCATTCTTTGTTTCCTTCCACTAAGATAATCCGTCTTTGGAAGTAGTCTCCCCCTTCTTCCTGTCGCCCCCCCCCTTTCTCTCTCTATCTCTTTATGTGTGTGTGTGTGTGTGTGTGTGTGTGTGTGTGTTGTGTATTCCATATGGCAGCTGGATGATGGATGTGAGCGAATGCGGCCTTTCTTCGTCTGTTCCTGGCGCGCCACCGCTCGCCAACTTGGAAAACGGTGTTAGTTGGAATATATATATATATATATATATATATATATATATATATATATATATATATATATATGATAGAAAGGAACATTGTCTTATATCTGAGAAATTCCACCCCCCTGTACCCAAGAAAATCGTCGCAAAAATCGTTACTTGTATAAAGAATATCCTTGCACATGATTAGCCACTGTGAGTATTAAGACAAGAGCTGGGAAAAGAAAAATAGAAAATATCATCTTTGATCATATAACTGAAGGTCTTTTTTTCATTTATTTACGACTGAATTATTTTTGTGGTAAATTTAAATCAGCTTCTGAGTGACAGCTTATCTGACACCCACGGCGTCAGAACGGCACTGGTGTAACCTTTTACACACGAGAGAGAGAGAGAGAGAGAGAGAGAGAGAGAGAGAGAGTGTAACGAGGCCAAGTGTCATGTCCATGGCTCAGTTCGATGTAAACACCGTCGGGGCATCATAGGATACCGTAACGTAATCTTGTCTTCCGCGATGGTCACATTGAAGGCTTACCTCCTCTGCTCTACGAAGCTCATTGCGCGGTAGTTTGGTTCTAATTCAGGAAAGAATTGCAATGAAAAGGATATCTCCCCATCCGTAATACGATACTGTATATAGTACTAGTATCAACTGGCTTGGATAAGAAGTAATAAGGAAGACAGAGATAGAGGGAGGGAGGGTGTGTGTGTGTGTGTGTATATAGGAAGGGAGGGAGGAGCAGCAGTGGGAGTTACCATGTCCAGCTGGTGAGTGAGGAGGAGGAGGAGTAGGAGACGATGATGCTGGCTGGCTTGCTGGGGTAGGACGTGGGTTATTAGGTGCTGCCGGCCCGAGGAAACAATAAGGTTGACAGTGATATCAGACCAGAGCGACGGTCTCTGACAACGCAACAATGGTTGGCCAGGCCCCGCTTCCCTCGTGACACCACCCCCACCACCACTCGAGACAACGGTTGTTGCCTCCCCACCTCCAGCCTGACAACGACTGCACCCGCTACCACCACCACCAGGGCCGGGTCTCTTTTATTCCCCGGTATCAGAGGCGGTCGCATTGTTGATGTAATTAGCGAGACTGACAACGTCCGATGGTTAATGGCAGCGGGTTGTGGTGTTGGTTGTGACACACCCCTGACCCCCTTGGCTGTGGAGGCTCTGGCGTTCCTTACACTGACAACACCTCTGTCATGGCTCTTTCCCAGTGTTTCTGGTTCTGGCACCACTCCAGTGACACCACCGCTTTTTTTTTTTGATGGTTGTGTCCATGAAATGTTGGCTTTGAACACCACTGCTATCACGGCTCTCTCTCCCAGAATGTTGTCTCTGACAACAATCCAGTGATATGACTGCTATCATGGCTCGCCCTTTGAGTGCTAGATCTGACACCACTCCAGTGACACCATTACTGTCATGACTCCTTCCCTGAGTGTTGGCCCTGACACCATTCCAGGGCGACACCGATACTATTATAATGGCCCTCTGCCTTGAGCATGGCTCTGGCACTAGTCACTTGCAGTTACCGTTGCCCTCCAGAACTTTGTGGGATGTGTTGGTCCTGACACCAGAGTGTTGGCCGGGGGTGTCGTGGGTCTGAGGACACGACAGGGACACAAGCACCGCTACAATAACCTGTTGAGATTGTACTATTTACCGAGTGCCACCCATCCTGCGCCCCCCGCCGCCCCCCTTCGTCAAATCACCAGCGAACCTGTTGCTGCTGGGAGAACAGCAAGGTTGATTAGAAAGCTGTTGAACTGAGGTTACGTGGGGAGGGGGTTGAGGGAACAATTGCAGTAACAGCAGAAAATCCGCAAAGAAAATGAGTAGAGGAAGAAATTGTGGTGAAAACGGGGTAAGAGATGGAGGAGAAGATAAAGAAGATGACTCGAGGAAGAAATATATAGAAAAAAAAGTGAGAAATTATTAAGGAAAACGAGGATGACAAGGGGTTTCGGGCCGGCTACACCTGCAGTGCTCACAGTCCTGCAAATTGGCATCATGAAGACAATTCACAGTTCTGCTCTGTTGTCTACCTATGAGGCAGTAAGTCTTGCAAGGTGTTGGGCGGTACAGCGAGCGGCCTCATCCGTCACCGATAGTGCTCATATATGCTTCACGAAAAAGATAATAATGTGCCTGAAACGCCCGGGGTGACACTCCTCACCACTGATTCGTATCTGGCGTTAGAGGTGAGGGTATTTAGATCGCTGTCTCGGTAGTTTAAAGGTGTGTTTGTGGGAGTGTGATTGCTGTTTGTGTGTCACGTGGATAGTGGTTTTTTTTTTTTTTTTTACACTCGTTGTTGCCTCGTCTCTTAACCTTGTAGATTTGAACCGTGTCTTTACTCTTATATATATATATATATATATATATATATATATATATATATATATATATATATATATATATATATATATATATATATGCAAAACGTTAACATGTAGCGAGTGTACATAAGAAGCATATAAGACCACAAGGAAACGGAAAATTCGAAGTGTCGAGCGCTTTCTTATATTTACTGAGTCTTGGTTGTGTGTCATTATACGAAAGCGCTTGACACCTCTCGTATTTTCTGGTCTCTTGTCTTTAGGAAGACATCAACGGGTCAAACCCCAGGAGAAGCAGCCAGCGCATCAGCACAGGTAACCAACTCAACGGGCTAGTGTGCCAGCGATAGCAGCAGTGACTATAGCAACAAGCAGTGCGTCAGTAGCAGTAACACGCAGTACGTCAGCAGTAACTACTAGTAACAGCAACAGTAACACTAGCAACCGTATGCGTTACATCAGCATCAGTGATGGGAACAGCAGGCACAGCAGTAACAGCATGGGCGTGTGACACGTCAGGAAGAAAGACAAAAACGGTAGCCCAATAGATAACAAGGAGCAAATACATGAGAAGCAGCAAGAACAGAACCAGGTAAGCAACAGTAAGAACAAGGACAGCAGCAGCAATAACAAGAACAGCAGCAGTAGGAAAAAGGACAGCAGCAGAATAACAAAAACAGCAACATTATGAACTGACAACATTCTCAAGAACATGGACAGCACCAGTAAGAACAATGACATTAAAAGCAAAAATAAAAACAGCAACAGTAAGAACGAGGACAGCAGCAGCAAGAAGAATAATAGCAGCATCATTAAGAACAAGGACAGCAGCATCAAGAACAAGGATGCAGCATCAAGAACAAGGACAGCAGCATCAAGAACAAGGATGCAGCATCAAGAACAAGGATAACAGCATCAAAAACAAGGATAACAATATCAAGAACAAGGGTAACAGCATCAAGAACAAGGAGAGCAGCATCAAGAACAAGGATAACAGCATCAAGAACAAGGAGAGCAGCATCGAGAACAAGGATAACAGCATCATGAACAAGGATAACATCATCATGAACAAGGATAACATCATCATGAACAAGGATAACACATCATCAAGAAGAAGGAGAGCAGCATCGAGAATAAAGGTAACAGCATCAAGAACAAGGACAGCAGCATCAAGAACAAGGGTAACAGTATCGAGAACAAAGACAACAGCATCAAGAACAAGGGGTAACAGCATCATCGACCAAGGAGAGCAGCAGCATCAACATCGTACAGCAGTACGGCCGCCAATGCCTCTTCTTTTATCTTGCTAATTTCCTCCGCCAGTCACATGTCACTAGCAATAACTGCTACACATGTCACCTCCCTCCCATACCTCCCTCCTTCTCCATCCATCCATCCGTCCGTCCGCTGCCTCCTCTACCCTCCCTATTTCTTCCTTCTACCCCTCCGCTTCCCTTCCCTTCCCTTCTCCGTCCATCCGCCTCTCATTTTTTCTTCCTCTTCCTTATTTATCCTCTCCTCTTTACTTCCCTCTCCTTCATTTTTCAATCTTTTACCTCGTTTCTCCCCCCTCTTACTCTAACACTCACCGTCCCATTCCATCCCTTCCTGTGCCCCTTCCATAGTCCCCTCGTTCTCCCCCCTCGTCCTCCTCCTCCTCCTTTCTTCCTTTCCATTTATCCTCCATCGTTTTCCCGTTGACAACAACCTCTCCTATTCCATTCCAGATCACCGCCTCTCTCTCTCTCTCCTTATCCTTACCCCTTGTCTTTCTCTCCTCCTACCATTCCTCTTCCCCCTCCACATTCCTCCTCTCCCTCATCTCCCTCC
>NC_092238.1:35316748-35339248 GCF_036320965.1 Panulirus ornatus | reverse complement strand
ATACATATGCCAGTGCGTCATCCGTAACAGTGCTCCGCCTCGGGTACTCGAAACGTACGCGAGTTTGCCTGTCGTAAATACTTCTTGACGCATTCCTATCACTGCTGACCTGAGCCTCTGTAAACTGCTCACTTCCTCTGTAAATGGTCTCATCCCCATTGACAGTTTTTAAGTCACTGTGGAGCTTGGACTCAAGTCATGGAGGCACAGTCCCTTGGGCCTTCCTTGCGCACTCTGTATAGCCTCATTTGCTGCCCCTTGCGGTAAGATAATGGTCATCAGTTTGCCTTCTTCGTTGAGGATTGCACCGTATATATCTAGATTTCCGCCCCTATTCTGCTTATTATTCTCAGTTAACATACAGGGTGTTCCCAAAAAAATTTACTCATTCTTTGACACCCTGTAATTTACTGAATTTTTTAGGGTCAATTAGATCAGAAAAAAAGAAAAAAAAATTTCATTGAGTTATAGGGGGACATTTTTTGGGGGGCCACCCTGTATTTACTCCCGCCCATCTCTTCTTATTCCCTGATCTTCTCGAAGAATCTCGTCCACTTGTTGTCTATCCTCCACATTCTTCTTCAGTTCGTTCCACTTCTGTGGATTATTTTATCAGCGTTTTCTTCCTCTTGCTTGCTGTCGTCATCCACCTGCTTACTTCTTTCATCGTCTTTCATCCACCTGCTCCCTTCTTTCATTTGCATGGCTGCCTTTTTTCATCTTTGGTCCTGCCTTCAAGCGCATGGCTGGCTGCTGCGATTGTAGCTGACGCGGTAACATGGTCAGCTGAGCTGACGATCTCTACCCTTGGCTCAATGACGCTCCTGACCCACGGCTGACGCTCCTGACCCACGGCTGACGCTCCTGACCCACGGCTGACGCTCCTAACCTACGGCTGACGCTCCTGACCCACGGCTGACGTTCCTGACTCACGGCTGATGCTCCTGACCTAACCCACGGCTGACGCTCCTGACCCAAGGCTGATGCTCCTGACCGACGGCTGACGCTCCTAACCTACGGCTGACGCTCCTGACCCACGGCTGACGTTCCTGACCTACGGCTGACGGTCCTGACCCACGGCTAACGCTCCTGACTCACGACTGACGCTCCTAACCTACGGCTGACGCTCCTGACCCTCGGCTGACGTTCCTGACCTACGGCTGACGCTCCTGACCCACGGCTGACGCTCCTGACCCACGGCTGATGCTCTTGACCCTCGGCTGACGCTCCTGACTCACAGCTGACGTTCTTAAATCACGGCTGACGTTCCTGACTCTGCTGACTGTCCATACCTGTGGTTGACGTTTCTGGCTTTCTGCTGACGTCCCTGACTCATTCAGTTTCTGATTCTCTTTTATATTTCTACTGGTCTTTGTTGAAATTCCAGTTTATATATTTTTGTCCTTATATATTGTTGTCCTGTCATCACCTTTTCATTCTTCTTTATTTTATTGTATTCTATTTTCCTCAATTTTCTGTTACTCTCCATTTCTCACTCTGTTCTGTCAGCTATTTTACGATGGTTAGGCAAATTACTTTATGCCATTTAGACGTGGGTGTGTTTTTTCCTTTTCTTTGGCTTTATTATTATTGTTATTATTATCATTATGCTTCCTCTGTCTTCCCTGTGTCACGCTGCTCCTCCGGTTGCTCTGTCCTTGCTTTGGACGCCCCTTCATCTCTCTCTCTCTCTCTCTCTCTCTCTCTCTCTCTCTCTCTCTCTCTCTCTCTCTCTCTCTCTCTCTCTAAATCCTCTTTTGTTTTCATACCTCGCATGTTACCTTTGCCTTATTTTTTTCTCATCTGATGTTCTTATTCATGTTGTGCTTCATGTCGAGTATAGCCGGACCCGGTTGAAGGGGACGCGAGGCGTGTCTGGCCACGCCCTGTAGCTCCCACAGGTGGCGCTGACGCAGAGGAGCCGCCTCTCTCTAACCCTTACTTGTTGCAGCTTAGCACCACAACCGCATCGGAGTCGGACCATCTCGAGCAGACAAGTATTCTGTAACACTGTGTCCTCCTGCATTACTCACACTCTCTCCTCCTCCTCCTCCTCCTCCTCCTCCTCCTCCGAATGTCACTCACATGTCTAAGACCTTTCATTCCTGTTATCTTATTCTCTTCCTTTATATGTTTATCAACTTTTGTATTTGATTTATCATTTCTCTTTCGTTTCCACAAAGTTTCTGACCCCCGTCTCTTTTTCCCGCCTAGGCCTGAAACATTCACGTAGTGAGTGTGGCTGTGGTTACCTTTCCTATCTTTATTTTTAACATAGATTATTCTCTTGAGACAGACTTTTGACAGTTGAGTTAATGGTGAGATGAAAAAGTAAAAGATGACAGAGATAAAAGCATGATAATGATGATATCAAAGACTTACACTCGTTGCAGTCTGTCTGGTAACATTCTTGAATCCCTTTGACTGCTTAGGTTTTTCATCGTATGTGTGCAACACATTGTTATGCAGTCGAAGGTTCCCTTAACACTGTGGGGAGAAAGTGTCTCTCTTTCGCCACTGAAGGATTCTCTTTCGCCAGTGGCGGTGACCAGCAGCACCACATCCTGCCTCCCCCACACCCCTGCCTTAGTGTATCAGCTGGGGTGGAGGCGGTGGCATTGGTGTAGGTGGCACGGAGAACGTGGCATGGACAGTAGTGGCACTATGGCTGGTGGCATTAAGGGATGTGGCACTGATAGGTGGCTCTGTGGTGGGTGGCATTTGGGTGGGGGTATTCAGACTGGTGGCTCTAGGGTGTGTGACACTGAGACGAAAGGATCTAGGGCGGCTGGCACTGTGGCGGATAGCATTAGGTTGCGTGGCTCCCGAGGTGGAGGGCGGCTGAGATAGGTGGCTCTAAGGTAGCTGACATTAGCGTGGGCGGAGCAGACAAATGGCACCGAGACAGGTGGCTCTTACTTGTTTAGGTTTAGGGATGATGACAGTGAGGTAAGCGGCTCCAGGGTGGGTGTCACTTTAGGGCGGGTGTCACTGAGACGGCACTGTGGTGGGTGGCACCTAAGCAGGTGGGTCTTGGGTGGCTCGGGTTAGGGATGGGCGGCCCTGAAGCCGGTGGCATTGAGAGTAGTGGCGCTGGGGAGGAGGAGGAGGAGGAGGCAGCAGCAGCAGCAGCGCCAAGGTAATGTAACCCTCACATGCCACCAGAACCTGGCTTAATTGCTCTTGCCCACCGAACCCCCTCCCTGTCGTTCCACATTATCCCCCGCTTTTTTTCTTTGATCATCATTAAAGACTTATCGTAACAAAAAAGAATGCACTTGAAGAAATGAAAAGAAAAGGTGAATGAACACAAGAGTACCCTCGCCATTAAACGGCACTCAGGAGATTGCAAGTGGCTGCGAAGCCTGGACGAAAAATGGACTTCCTGGTTTCACATGTGGCAATAAGACGAACCCCGCTGTCACGACCCCCATCGCCACAGTAGAGCTGCCGGCACGACCACCCCTCCACCTCACCTGTCCGGGTGGTGGCAGGGCGGAGGGAGGCACGGGAGGGAACGCATGAGCGAGTGGAGGGCTCGAGGCCAGGCAGGAGGGAAGGAGGGCAGAGCGGGGTCCGGGTTGAGAGCCGGCCACCAGGTGAAGGTTGGGTTGCAAACACAGCTGCACCCGTCCCTGGCTCCTGCTCCTGCTGTGCCTTTACTGCTACTGCTCCAGCTACTGTTGCCCCTCTCTCTCCGTCTTCTTCTCCTGCTGCTGGACTTGACTGCTTCTGCTCTCGTGGCTGTGAATTCTGCTTGATGGTGTGTCTGTTGCTTGAACTTGCTGTCTGCTACTGGACATTTTGATGGCGTTACAACTGTTGTTGAAGCTCCTCTGTTGCTGTTGCTGCTCCTTTAATTGTTTATGATATTTCTGTTAGTTTTTGTGACTGATATTGTTGCTGCTTTCAGGTCTGCTATACAGCTGGTGTTACTGTTACCTGTGTGACACGATGTTCTTCCTGATGTTACTTTTAGTTCGTGCTGTTATTGTTACTGTTGCTGTTACTCTTTTTACAGCTGCTGCTGTTTCTGGTCGTTTTGACTTTTGATGTTAATGCTGGCTGCCAGCGTGTTCCTTTTGCTGCCGCTGTTTTGTAATAACTACAGATGTTACTGACCCTGCTGCTTCTGTTGCTGCTTTGTTGCAGATGATAGCAGGGTTCCGCCTGTTGTTCCTGCGTCACTCCCCCTTCGAGGTGCTTTTCCCTCTCGTTTGCTACTTTGTGTTGGCTTTTGTTTCTCTTTTCTCCTGATCTTTTGGCGTTTAAACGCTGTTGTTGTTAGGTTTTTCTTTTTTTCTTGATTTTTTCGATTTTTTTTTTCTGTTGCAGTGTGGTGTGTTGCATCAGTTTCTTCTGTTACTGCAGCTGTTGTTGATCAAGCTGGCACTCTTGTATCTTGCTCTGTTGCTGTTGCGGCCTCGCAGGTGCGTCAGCGGTGCTCAGTGGTTCTTCTGTCGTCTTCCCCATTGCTGGTGTTTTTGTGCCGTGCTGTGGCTAGCAAGAAGCGATGGTATGAGTTACTTAAGTCAATTTCTTCGCCACCTCGCGCCCTCTAGCGTGGGCAAGACATTTACAGCCGCTTGCCCACACATGGGCGTTTGGAGTTACACAACTATAAGTGAGTGTACGCGGCGAGTTACAGAAGTGTGTTTGAGGGCCTCCGTGTATTCAAGTACAGATACAAGCACAGTACAGGATGGGTCAGCACGTACGTGAGTGGGAGGGCGTGTTGTGGAGCCGCCCTCCCCCCGCCTCCTGTCCAGCTTAGTTGAGGTGAGGTGTTCGGGGAGGGGAAGGGGAGAGGAGGAGGAGGAGGATGGGAAGGGGAGGAGGAGGAGGAATGGTGACGCAGGAAAGTGATAACCCAAGTGGTGGGACTTCCTGGACCTTCACAGTGGCAAATCCTGTTCACTGGTGTGAGATCACGATACACCACCGTGAACCACCCACCCATCCTCCCTCCCTCCCTCCTGGTGGTAGTCGTTGTTATTAACAATGCTGTGCCGCCTTCCTGGTCTGCGCCGACGCTCGTCTACTTGTTGCCGGCCTCCCCGATGCTGTGGGCGTAGGCGTAACACTCCGGTCATCCGACGGAAGGACACGCCATAGACGCACTGATGTTGGGAGCACAAAACACAGCGTGAGCAAAGTGATGCTTTGAGTTTACAACGCACGCTGATGCCGTGAGAGTACAGTTTATTATGAGCACACTAGGAGAGTGCTACGAATTGGCATCACCACACTCCAAGCTGTGAGCTTACAACACAGCATGATCGCACTGGTACTGTGAGTTTACAACACATGAGGTACCCTGGTACTGAAGGTTTACGACACAGAAGCATACCGTGAGGTTATTAACAAGAACCATGGTAATTTTCACCTTGGTGTTGCCCTTGCAAAATCACCTCGCACTAAACAGACGTTGATATATGTATATATATATATATATATATATAATATTTTTTATATTGTCGTTGGTACACAGAAGTGAAGGAGTTCAACACCCACTCGCCACATAGCTCTTCGTCTCGCTAAGACCGCAGATGTTTGCGGTAATTTTTACGTTCAGCTGGTTGGTTTTTGCCTCGTTCATTTGAGACACAGCATTGGTCTAACGTGCCGAATACCTAGTACGGTGGTTCGTCTTGGGGTACGTGAGGGGTTGATGTGAAGGACCATCACGGTGAAGATCGCGCTACTATCCACTCCCTCTCTCGACACGTTATCAGAGGTCGCTCGCTCTCGATTTATGTTGGAGTTCCGTCCTATCCGTTGTCCCAACTGTTGGCTGTAATGAGGATAGTATGGTGAGAGTATTGATATACCTGTTCGAGCTGTCGTGGTTAGTGAAGTGGCTGTTGCGTGACTATCCTAAACCAGTTGGGTTGTTACAGATCCCTCTCTTTGGTTATTACAGCTCACCATTGTCGATGTGAGAATCATTAATATTTTTGATGACATTTGATAGGTTCTTTCTTTTTGTATTAGGGTTTGACTTGCCTTATGATTTATACCCTCTTCATTTTTATATCCCGCTCAACAGTAAAACATTTTACCGAAATTAATCACCCCAGCAGCAAAGATACGGATTGGCAACTGTTTTAGGGGTGGGTGGGGGTGGTTAGTCATCGTGCGTCTGGCAACTTAGTCATCGTGTGATCAGACACGACAGTACGCAGGATCGCCTTTTCATAGTGTAGACACATAAATCCTGGGGATGTATCACCCACGTCAGCCAGCGATTTCTGTCCTGCTAAGGAAATAAGTGAGTGATTAGCAACGCTGTGTGAGGGTTAGATGTAGTGGGAATGACGACTTCCTTGACGTGTGTGCAGACAGAAACAGACAGACAGACAGACACCAGTAGGATCGCCTTTTTATATTATTATTATTATTATTATTATTATTATTATTATTATTATTATTATTATTACTACTACTACTACTACCTACTACTACTACTACTACTACTACTACTACTCTACTACTACTACTACTTCTAGTGCTACTACTTCTACTACTACTATTCGGAAAGACTGAATATGAGTTCGGAATTCCAAATCTCTATATTTCATGAAATTGAGAGTTATTTCCAAGTTAACGCACGAACTGAAGTGCCAACCTGCAGGTGCAGAGGGTGTAGCCTGTCGGGAAGACCTGCTTAGCGCTACGTGGATAGAGGTGATCACGGTAGAGATTGTTGCCTCTTATGTTTTGGTACTCTCCCAGGGATGGAACACGGGCGCTTTCGCCTGAAGGGCGGGTATGCGTGTGTGTGTGTGTGTGTGTGTGTGTGTGTGTGTGTGTGTGTGTGTGTATGGCGGATCAATTGCTCGTGCGTGCCTGTGAGTTCTCTCCCTCACATCTATCGAAGAACTATTCATTGTCGAGGCCCTCTTTCTCTGTGACCTTTTTCCCCGTTACATTTATACCGGATGAACTTGGTTCATCATATACATCAACACTGCAATGGAGTCTTTCTAGAACCTCTTGTGATTCCATGCGGCCGTTGCTTTTCACGTCCTTTTTGACCCTTGCGTCATCAGCAAGCACATTCAGTTTGGAGTCCTCACCTTCTAGCAAGTCATTTGCACAGATCAAGAAGAGTGGTGGTCCCACAACAGAACCCTGCGGCACTCCACCAGAGACCTCATCCCATTTCGAGAAGGTTCGTTCCCTGACGTGCGTCCATTTTTTTTCCTCTTCCGTTATGATGATCTGTCCACCCGAGGAGGCTATCCTTATTCCTGTCTGGTGATCCAGGCTTCTTAATCAGCCTCCCAGCAGTGAGGTGACAAATGTTTTCCGACACTCCAGATACAAATAGTGCACTCAGCCTTCTCATTCGCCGTACATAGAGTTCGCTGTCTTATAGAAATCAAGAGATTCGTTACACATGGCATCCTTTGTTATCTCTCACTTAAGTAGTCTTTCCTTGGCATGAAGTTATCCATTTGCTTTCTCATTATCTTTTCCAGTACATTGCACACCACACTCGTCAGGAAAAGTGTTCTGCACCTCAGCGCCTCTTCCCGATTATCATATATATGTATATATATATATATATATATATATATATATATATATATATATATATATAGATAGATAGATAGATAGATAGATAAACGATCGTCCTTTTCCACTCCCTCAGCTTTTTACCTTTCTGTAGCGCCATCTTGAAGAGTATATCAAGTGGTTTATATCAACTGTATTTACAAGCACCTTCCGCACACAGAGGTGAAACTCCATCAGGACCACGAACCTTGTCCGGGTCAAGACCGCTTAGTATTCTGTCGATGTCTTTTTCTATTTATCTCGGCACTTTCCAAGACCTCCCTCCATAACAGCTCTTTGGTTTCGGGGACGTAGAGTCTTCCACTGGGAAAACAGTTTTGAGGTCGTCCTTCAGTTCCTCACATCATCGTCACCAGTTCTTCCCTCTACCTCCCTTAAACCCGGTTGGCAGCTCTTTTGCCGGACGATTCATCCCTGATGAATTTATGGAAGAGTATCGGGTTTTCTCTTGATTCATCCACTATATTCTTTACAAAGTTACTTAGCTCCTCTTTTCCTGATCCTGCTTGTACTCGTTCCTTTGCTCTCGCGAGCCTTACAAGTGTGGCTGCTGGTCGGTGGAGCCACCAATATGTCCGTCACGGTACGTCTCCAAGGCCCTTGGCTTTTTGACGTCTTGGTATTGATCCTCTCTTTCCCTCTCCTCTCAATCATCCCCTCTGTGTGTTTGAGGCGAGAGGTAACCCGTGTTTTCCCCCATCCCTTCATCGTAAATTTCACAGAACTTTTCACCACAATGCCCTGGTTCCTGGCTAATGAACCCCATTTCCCAGTTTAATGTACCAAAGAAATTCTTACGTTCTGTGTGGTTTTCATGATTATATCTTGTCACATCGCTGCTCTCTTTTTACGTGTGTGTGTGTGTGTGTGTGTGTGTGTGTCGGAGAGGGGGGGGGGGGGGGCTGAGTGCTCGCGCGCCCGTGTCGTGTTTGGTGGTGTTGCTATGCGTGCTTGTTGCGTGCGTGTGCGCGTGTACTTACAAGTGATGAACGTGTTATTTCTGTGCATGATGGAAGTGTTCATTGAGAGCTCTCCATGTGTCCCTTGTTTGTTCATTTGCCTGGATGTGTGTATGTATACATGCGTGTATGGATACTGCATGTATATACGTATATGTGTGTGTGTGTGTGTGTGTGTGTGTGTGTGTGTGTATGTATGTATAAGGAAGTTGCATTGGTTGCAAACAACGCTTTGGTGTCGAATGAATGCCAGTAAGGATTGTTGACCTTAAGATATATTGCCAGATTTCTGCTAGCGCTGACTGACTGACAAGAGGCTAGTCTATGTGTACTACGTTTTAACAGACAGATCCTTCAAAATACGTGGGTTGTAGAGGTCAGTACAGAGAGAGGGTATATTAACGGTGAGTGTTAGTGCGTGTGTCGCCCGCTCTTAAGGGAGGCAGAACGAGATTGTGAATGAGCACCATTAAGTCCGTGAATGGTTCTCCGCCAGTGAATGGCTATGTTTATGAGCTCCTCCATTACATTCGTGAACGGCTATTTGTATGAGCTTTTCCCATGACGTCTGTGGATGGTTCTGTGTCTTCTGTGAACGGCTGTGTTTATGAGCTTCCCTTTTACATATGTGAATGGTTCTTTGTCTGTAAACGACTGTGTTGGTAAGTTTACCTTTTACGTCAGTGAATGGTTGTGTGTCTGTGAACGGCTGTGTTTATGAGCTTACGTATTATGGTCTGTGAATGGTTCTGTGTCTGTGAACGGCTGCGTTTATGAGCTTACGTATTACGTCTGTGAATGGTTCTGCGTCTGTGTGTAAATAGTCACTACGCATGTGCATGGCTTGTGGGTCTGTGAATGGTCGTATGAGTGTGTAGGGTTGCTCAATGAATGGCTCTGTGTCTTTCTATACAGGACCACCGCATCTGTGTGAATGGTTGCTTTGACTGCCAGGTTTGTGAATGGTCACTACGCCTATGCTTACAATATTCCTTTATAGTTAGAATTACTTTTCGTTGTTATTATTCCAGTGATTGGTTCTTACGTCAGTGAATGGTAGCGATGACTGTGCTCGGCTGCCGAGTCTTTGAATGGCCACTGCTACGAGTATGAATGGGTATTTCGACCCGTGAATGGATGATCCTGATTGTGAATGGTTACTGGAGATGTGAATAACCGCGACTGTGCTTGGCTGCAGCGTCTGTGAAAGCTTCTTTGACCGCATAGTCACTAAGTCTGTAAATAGCCGCACCATTACTGCGTCTGTGAACAGCTGTACGTCTTGTTCATGGTTGCACTGTTGTGTATGGTTTCTACGTCTGTAAATGGCTCCGCGCTGATGTTCGCCACCTCCGTGAGTGGTTCTTTGTCAGTGGCCAGTATGACTTTTTCTTTATAATCGTGACCGACATGCCAAGGGCAAAACATCCCTCAATTAAGGCCATCTTTAGGGTTCATGAAAAAGGTAGAAGAAAGAGGTGATTACTCAGGGCTCCAAAGGTGTTTGTTAGGCATGAGTCTTAAAGGGAGAAAGGTTATATGAAGAGGGAAAGACGAAAAGAGGAAGAGAATGCCACAACTTAGTCGTTCGTGGGAAGAAAGAGGCATCATAGCAACCTATTCTCGACTGGCCGGTCTCCAGCTCAAACGCGTGCCACGGGTCCATACCCTGGGGAAGGGGACTCTCACAAGACTCCTAACGAAAACAGTGCCCATAGAAAGAGGGAGAGAGAGCAGCAGCAACAGTCAAGGGGAACGTTAATGAGAGGTGATGCCTGGAGAATTAATGGGTCTTAAGGCTTTTGATTGAAGCTCCGTAGCGATCACCTCACCGCTCGACTGTCCTCATCTCTACAGTCGTGAAATGAGGACAGTAATCCCTCCACTTCTGCCCAGTCTAACCACCCCAGTCCACCATGACGCTAGCGTCTCGTCTCTGGTTGCATCACGGTCCCTCGTGCCATCAGAAAGTAACTCTTAATGGACTCCAGAAGCCCGTCTCACCTATCCCTCTCTCCTCTATCCCTACACAGCCTTTCTCTATCCACACTTACCTCCTGTCCCTCAGGGTTCTCGTATCCAGCAACAAGTGGTGGCGGTGAGGCAACTCGGGGTCTGCCTGCGGATTATTTTCCATGTAAACACGAAGGAAATGCCGGCCCGAGTAGTCTTTCTAGTGTTCCTGGACGTTGATTGGTTATTGCTGATGAATACAGATAGTGTGCCGCATGCTCATTGGCTGCTGTCGGTCGAGACAGATAGTGCCCTATGCGTTGGTTGGCTGGTCAAGGTAAGGGCAAATATTACGTTAACGTTGAGTGGATGATATTAGTGCACACAGGTGTTATGCCGAGATGTTGGCTGTGGCTTCGTCCACGGATTTTGCTTGTCGTTGTGTGAAAAGAGAATGAAATACACGAGCATGACAAGGTGAGGAAAGATTGCCATCAAAACTCGTTATAAAAAGGAGCCGTAATATCGGTAATACCAATAAACCGATACAGAATCCAAACACGTACTCAGGACTCGTCTAAACAAACGAACCACTGAGGGGGAAAAAAAAATATCATTCCGACCCCCTCACGAAACTGCAAGAAAAACAAGAGTGGCGAGGAGCGATGAGTGCACAAGCGGTGGTGGCGGCGGGGGCACAGTGGTGCCTGGTTCGGTGGTCAGGCCGATGTTGTTAAATGGTGTAACCCGACGCCTTTAATCTAATAGATAAAACATGGACTCAACGCCACTATCAACGCCACCTCATTACTTCATCCCTCTAATCTATAACAAGCTAAGCGGCAGGAGAAGGTACCCACAACCCCAGCTTGTCAGGGCGTCTTGCCTGGCTTCTCTCTGATAAACTTGACCTCCTGGAGCTGTAATTCAACGAGAGGAAGTGACCACTGCATCCTAAAGTGGAACATATACTATGGTGGTCGCATAATATGAAGACTATAAAAACAGTTGTACATTACGCAGGGAGTCAGCATGGCTGGATGTAGACGAAGGCCAACAAGACCTCGTCTGTCTGGGAGGCTAAAGTTGGCAGGAGTACCCCAAGGGCGGCCTCTGGGGCCGCCACCCTCCTCACTTCTGAAGGGGCAGGTGCTTTGTCGACACTTGTGGATGAGAGCGATCACCTGACAGTCCTAGCATGATCAACACCACTTAACGCTGATCATCTCGAGGGTTGCACGGGGCAGAGCGGTCCTCTGTTAGCCCGGTGGCGGAGGTACCTTACACCTGCCTTCCTCGGGAGGGAAGAAGACGTCCTCATGCCGCTAAGTTGGTTACCCTACGTAAGAATGCCCCGTGGCTTTCACCAGCGTGAAGCAAGGGGTTAGCGTTGCGTTGAACTGCGGTGCGGCCCTTGAGCGCGACGGAGCGGTCCTTAAGCGCGACGTTACTACCGTTGAGTACGACGGTAAGACCCTTGAGCACAACGGCACGACCCTTGAACACGATGGTCAAGAGCTTTCAACACGACGGTACGGCTTTTACGTGTGTTGGCTTAGCCTTTGACCTGACCCTTTTAATCGAAGGCAAACACCCATGAGGGGATGTCTTCATGCACGTTCTCAAGTCATTTGCTTCTTTTAACTACTTGGTAATATGACATGACACAGTGAGATGCATTAGTTTTTTTTTCTTCTGCTTTTTATGGCTCGTTGTTGCATCTTCTCACGTTTTTTCTTATCATTTGTCTCTCTCTTCCTATCTCTCTGTCTCTCTCCATTGCCCTCACTGTACCCAAAGCGTGTACTTTGAACGAACCCATATTATGAATCCTCTCATGTAATTAGTGGAATTATCTGTACCAGTTACTGTGATTATATATAATTACTGGAAATGTTTTACACAACATGACAGATAATATTCTAAAACTGTTAGTGTTAGGTTTTTTCTTCTTGCTTCTCTGTGTTTAAAACATAAAAGGTCGAGTTTGGATTACTGTTGGAGGTAGCAGTGTTGGAGATGGTGGCGGTGGTCCGTCCGTCAGGGGAGGCAGTCGGATCGGGTTACCTTATCCCAGGCCTCATTCATGTCTCCTCCTCCTCCTCCCTGCTGCTGCTGCTTCTGCTGCTGCTGCTGCTGCTGCTGCTGCTGCTCCTCCTCCTCCTCCTCCTCCTCCTCCTCCTCCTCCTCCTCCTCCTTCCTCTGCAGGAGGAACGCGCCCTCCCCCCCAACACTTGACCATTTTCTCTAACACTCCTCTGATTGTCTTCACCACCACCACCACCCTTGCATTATGGCGGAGGGTCGCTTGCCAACACTTGGTGATTATCTCGACCAGCACTCCTGCAGTGGCATTCACCTACCACCTTGCTCAGTACAAGAGAAATGCTCGCAGTCTGGTGACCATCTGCCTCATCGTTCCTCCTGCAGCAGGTACAGGCTGGACCCCACAGAGGTGCGTGATGATACCTGAAGCATCAGGGAGGTACATAGTGTGCATAGTCACCCAGCGTGTCACGCAGTAAAGAATTACGGAGAGATGCAGGAACACAAGAGGAAGGAGCACACTTGCAAAAGGGGCGTCCATACAGAGATGATTCTCTGTCGGAGAGGATTACAGCTTGAGCTCAGAATCAGGCATAAGGAATACGTTGCAGATCATAGTACCTTCGAGTTCATGAGCCCACTTGCTGCTCTCCTTTGTCGATGTAGTGAGGGCAGTGTGCTTGCCCTGTGTGTGCTCGCCCTCTGCTATGTACCCATCGCGCCGACACCGTCACGGGAACAGACATTTCCCATGTCTCATCGTCTTTTAGGTTGACTTATCTTCCTGTCGAAGTAAAAGAATTCAGTCGTGATATTATGCACTCACCTGGTCTCCAGCACTCGTCTGGTCCCCAGCCCTAACCTGGTCCCCAGCACTCACCTGGTCTCTAGCACTCACCTAGTCCCCAGCCCTTTCCTGGTCCCCAGCACTCACCTGGTCCCCAGCACTCACCTAGTCCCCAGCACTCTCCTGGTCCCCAGCACTCACCTAGTCCCCAGCACTCACCTGGTCCCCAGCACTCACCTGGTCCCCAGCACTCACCTAGTCCCCAGCACTCACCTGGTCCCCAGCACTCACCTAGTCCCCAGCACTCACCTAGTCCCCAGCACTCACCTGGTCCCCAGCACTCACCTGGTCCCCAGCACTCACCTGGTCCCCAGCACTCACCTAGTCCCCAGCACTCACCTAGTCCCCAGCACTCACCTGGTCCCCAGCACTCACCTAGTTCCAGCACTCACGTGGTACCCACCATTCACCTGGTCTCCAGCACTCACGTGGTACCCAGCACTCACCTGGTCTCCAGCACTCACCTGGTTCCCAGCACTCACCTAGTCCTCAGCACTCACCTAGTCCCCAGCACTCGTCTGGTCCCCAGCGCTCGTCTGGTCCCCAGCACTCGTCTAGTCCCCAACGCTGACCTAGTCACCAGCACTCACCTGGTTCCCAGCACTCACCTAGTCCTCAGCACTCACCTAGTCCCCAGCACTCGTCTGGTCCCCAACACTCACCTAGTCCCCGACACTCACCTGGTACCCAGCATTCACCTGGTCTCCAGAACTCACCTGGTTCCCAGCACTCACCTAGTCCTCAGCACTCACCTAGTCCCCAGCACTCGTCTGGTCCCCAGCACTCACCTAGTCCCCACACTCAGGTGGTACCCAGCACTCACCTGGTCCCCAGCAGGCGCTAGGTGTTAAATGCTAAACTCGTCATCGTTATCCTTCAACACTCGCTTGGATGATCTGCAACATTTGGGTGATGATGTTCTTCATCCTCACTGGCTTAGTTTCAAACGTTTTTTATTTATGTGATGCTCAGACGCTCGTGTGGTTCATGTTGAGCACCGTTCATGTGATAACCTCCAACATTAACATAGTTCATGTTGAGCACCGTTCATGTGATGTCCTCAAGAGTTTCATGATGAGTTCCATCTCTCTCTCTCTCTCTCTCTCTCTCTCTCTCTCTCTCTCTCTCTCTCTCTCTCTCTCTCTCTCTCTCTCCACTATCGTTTATTACGTACACAGGAGGAAAAAAATATATATATAACTTGGTAAATCCCAGATTTTATACCACAATATAATTAGATAATCTCGGGGCTTAGGGGTGTGCGGTACCACGTCGGGCATATACATATATATATGTATGTATGTTTGTATGTATGTATATATATAACCCATGCTGCGTAATAACGTTATTGTTCTCGACCGCTTCAATGCGCCAGTTTGCAGGGCCCAGTTCTCTCTCTCTCTAAATCAAAATCCCTCAAACCTCTACGACAGAAGAACCTCCGCATTAAGACAAGTTTTAAAGTCTCAAGGATTCGAGAGACGTGGGTTAAAGGAACGAATGTCGTGCCTTAGTGCGTATCTAAAGTATCAACACGTATGATCTGAAGATGGATTTAGGGACGAATGGGTATCAGGATAAGGTAAGAACAGAAATGATCTTCGGGAATGCATGCATGTTGTTGGTGATGTGGTATGGATGATGCAAGGATCAGGGTGTATGATTGCGATGACTGAGGATGGGATGGGTGACGCATGAGTGTGGGGTGTGAGGATGGTGGTACAGGACCACTCACTACCCTGGGTTTGTACCTTTAGCACCATTGTTGCGGGGGGAACAGCTCTCCTACCATGGGGGTAGACCAAACCTCACACACGCAGAGGAATAAATAGATAGGTGACTAATAGATGAATGATTTAAGTAATTGATAGATGAATGAATAAATCTTATCAGGTCGTGAATCCATCCGTGGCATATTATGTTATTTATTGTGGTGGTGTTAATGATGGTATAACGGAAATTGATAGAAATTGATGATTCATATTATATTATTGAATGAAAAGATCGCTGGAAAAGTAGAAATGCATATTAATGTATATGTTTTACCCAGGCATCTTCTTCTTTCGCGTTATCTTGAAGTAGATACATCAGTTGTTGAGCAAAATCACTAGAAATACCTTAAATTTGTCTAAGCTGACGTGACTGTTTAATTCAGACTTCTAACGATTATTGCAATTATTTTACCAACCAGAATACGTTACAGTTAAAGATATTTTTTGTTCTGACAATATTTTCCCGAGACATAGGTCGAACTGAAACCATCATTTGTCCGACATCAATGGAAATGTCTTGCATTTCTTTTTCTTCTTTTTTTCTACTTTTTTTTTAACCTAACCTAACTGCTCACACAGACGCTATTGAATGTGAGTCCATCATTTGGCTTTCAAAGCACGGGTTATAACCATGACGTGTGTTGTGATCACCCGTGCTCATCGCAGGTATAACATAGTTTCGTCAGTGTTCGGCGGGAATGAAGTGAAACAGAAACCTGTATGTTATATCGTAAGAAAGTAAGAGAGATATTGTTCATCACTTGGGTGCCTTCGGGTATTTTGCTTTTCAAAGCCATAAAAAAAACTTTGAAGTATATTGAGAGGAACATGGTGCGTATTTACTCTGTCGGGAGTATTAGAGGAAGGTACCTAGGAAACAACGAAAAGGTCTCAGTGCTGCCATCTGTCGGTGGAGAGAGAGAGAGAGAGAGAGAGAGAGAGAGAGAGAGAGAGAGAGAGAGAGAGAGAGAGAGAGAGAGAGTTATTAACATCAAGACTAACGAAAAAAAGATGGGTGTTGATTTGATGGGTATTATAATAAGTCTCAGGATACAGTTCTTGTAACTTTTTACGAGTATGTAACAGTAGTTTGAAACTTAAAATCTACATTTGGATAGAGATGTATCTAGATGAAGGATGACAAGGAGAGTGGTAATATAAATGATGAAACAGGTTGGCGCAAGTCTGTTTTATTGTCTCGGTAGTAACTACTCCAAATTGATGGTGATTATTAAGAGAAAATTCAATATAAATTTGTAGGGTATTACCGGACTGGTCATGTAGAGCGCTTCAAGTGTAAAATTGGCTTACAAAGTCTGTAAACGCCAAAATATCGGTTTTGCAAGATTAATGCTTGGAGAATTTAAAATTTAAAATGTTTCAAGGGTTGGTTTGTATACATTGTGCAGTTGATAGTTCATAATACCTCAGAATTATTATGAAACGAGATTTTGATTTGCCAAACAGTATATATATATCTTTCTTTCGTACTATTCGCCATTTCCCACGTCAGCGAGGTAGCGTTAAGAACAGAGGAATGGGCCTTTGAGGGAACATCCTCACCTGGCCCCCTTCTCTGTTCCTTCTTTTGGAAAATTGAAAAAAAACGAGAGGGGAGGATTTCCAGCCACCCGCTCCCTCCCCTTTTAGTCGCCTTCTACGACACGCAGGGAATACGTGGGAAGTATTCTTTCTCCCCTATCCCCAGGGATATATATATATATATATATATATATATATATATATATATATATATATATATATATATATATATATATATATATATATATAAGTTGGTTTATATGACTGAGACCTTACAAGGAAGGTAATCTAGAGACAGGGAAAGCCTATGACTCGATCCTTAGTCATCGTGTCATTAGGTTGTGTGTAATGGGTTCAAGTTCATATGTTCTAAGTCGTTCTTTTACATTTCTATGATGTTGTACGTTATGCGGTCAAAACCCCTTTCAAGGTCACGTGCAACGTTGTATTGTTTCACGTTATTTCGGGGAAATTGAATGCTTTCCATATTTCTTTTACTTTTTCTTTCTCTTAACCAGACCTCGGCGTGTATACATGACCTTGCTTGCCTCGTAATCCAGCATGTTTACTTCCTCTTAACGATGGTTCTTTAGCTGACACTTGTTCTTAACCGGAGATTCGTTGATAATATTGTAAACGATGAGATAGTGTTGAAGAAAGTGGTGTAAACATACTTGCCAGCGGTAACCGTTGGAGATTTTGGTCTCATTACACCGGTGGTAACTACATGGGTTGTGGATTTGTAGCAAAGCGATTCCATTAGATGACAGCGGTGTGAGGCGTCGGAGAAAGAGACCAGCAAGCAAACTTGTGAGCAAGCAAACTGACAGTTGGGAGCTAAACTGGCTCCCACAGGGACAATAGAGGTCCTGGATTGGTGTAGGGGCAAGCAGGCAGAGCAGTAGACAGCAGAGAGTGTGAGCATAAGTAGGTAAGTAGCAGAGAGAGGGAGCATAGATAGGTAGGTAGTAGAGATAGAGGGAGCATAGTTAAGTAGGAAGCAGAGAGAGTGAATGTAGGCAGGTAGGGAAGTAGCAGAAAGTGGATGCATAGATAGGTAGGAGAGAGAGAGAGAGAGAGAGAGAGAGAGAGAGAGAGAGAGAGAGAGAGAGAGAGAGAGAGAGAGAGAGAGAGAGGCTCTGAAACGCAACATGACAGAGTGACAGGTAAGCAGGGAGGCAAGGAGATGGACGGGTTATCAGACAGACTGGAAAGATTGCTGCGGGGAGAGGTCTTGTCTTGGCAGGGAGGGAGGGAAAGCATCAGCTAGACTGGCAGGGAGGGAGGTTGAGGAGCAGGGAGGCTGGTGTAAGGTGCGGGTACATCCTGGCAGGGAGGAAGGGAGAGCATCATACAGACTAGCCAGCAGGGAGGGAGATTGGGGATCAGGGAGACTGGTGCAAGGTACGAGTGTCCTGGAAGGGAGGGAGGGAGAGGATCCGACTGACTGATAGGGAGACTGGTGCAAGATGTCGGTGTATCCTGTCAGGGAGAGGATCAGACTGACTAGTAAGGAGGTAGGGAGAGGAGTAGTGAGACTCGTGCAAGATGTGTGTGTATCCTAGCAGGGAGGGAGGTAAAGGATCTGAAACTGGCAAATATGGAGGGAGGGGGACAGGGAGACTGGTGCAAGGTGCAAGTGTGTCCTGGCAGGAAGGGAGGGAGAGTGCCAGACAGACTGGCAGGGAGGGAAGGGAACAGGGAGACTGTTGCAAAGTGCAGGTGTATACTGGCAGGGAGAGGACTAGAGAGACTAGCAGGGAGAGAGGGAAGGGGGCAGGGAGACTGGTACAAGGTGCGGGTGTATCCTGACAGAGAGGCAGGGAGAGGACCAGACAGACTGGGAGGGAGGGAGGGAGAGGAGCAGCAGGGAGACTGGCGCAAGGTGCGGGTGTATCCTGGCCGGCACCAGTTATCATACGGATCACAAACCTCGTCCTTAGCCAGCCATCCACGTCAGCTGTGTCATGTAAACATCCCAATCAAACTTGCCCTAGAGGCCCTCCGCCCCACCCGCTCCTCTTCACCTTTACCGCCCGAAGGAGTAAGGGCGAATCTCTCCCGCCGCCGGTGAGAGACGTGGAGACTTTGTTCTGCGTGAAACCTGATAATGTTTAGGTTATTAACGGACTTGTTAGACATAGCGTTGCTAGACGAAACTACAAAATTCATCTCCTTTGATGTAATTCCCACAGGTGGAGGGGGAGAGGGCGCTTTATAAGGGGGGGTTGATATGGTAAGGTACGTAGTATTGCTCCTCTCCCAGTCCCCCTTGCAGGCGAGTCTCCTGCCTCAGAGAGTGAGAGAGAGAGAGGGAGAGGTGGAGGGGGAGGATGTTGGGAGCGGTAGGATGTGGGGTAAGGCGCCGGGCGCCCCTGGAGGAAGGCAGGAGTGGCGGAGGAACGTACGAGACACGAGAGCCAGCCCATCTGGGAGGACCTGTGCTGCCGGGCAGATAGTGAGGCGCTCATTACGGCCACTCGCTGCCTCTCCTGCTACTCCTGCTGCTGCTGCTGCTCCTACTGCTTCTCCTGCTGTTGCCCCTGCTGTTAACAGCCACTGCTGCTGCTGTCCTGCTTTTGCTGCTGTTGCTCTCGTGTTGTTGTTGTTGCTGCTGCTGGGCTGTTGTGAAGCTGTGAGGGCCGCATTGTGTTTGATGATGGAGATGTAATGTCGCTCTTTGTTGCTGGTGATGATGCTGCAGTGCTGCAGGGATTTCCGTAGTGATGGACTTGCTGCTGTTCCTTCCGCTGCTCTTCTTATGTCGGGTTACTGCTGTCCCTGTTCATTCTTCCTGCTGTTCCCTGTGTCTGCTTCTTATCTTGTTTCTGTAGCGGGTGGTCATGCTGTTGGTGCTACTGTTTCTTACGGTAGCTACCGTTTTCTTTTTTGTAGCTGCTTTTCTAGTTACTGCTGTTGCTGCTACCGTTATCTTCCCTGTTCCTACCGCTGTTCTCTTTTACTATAGCGGCCGTTGTCCTTGTTTGGGCTGCTGCTGCTGCTGTTCTTGTTCGCATGTCGCCCCTTTATTTTATTTTTCTTTTACTCGTATTTGTTCGTACGTGTCGCACCTTGGTTAGGTTAGGTGTGTTTTCGCCACCACGTACCGTCTGTAGTCGCCCGTTCTCCCGCGTCATTCTCCTCCTGTAAAGCCACGGGATCAATTTGAGCCAAACTTGGCAGGGGTGGTCCTCGGGTGGTTCGTTCACAGTGTTTGTGTCCTGTGACTCAGACCGCCATCCAGGATGGCCGCTGTTAAGGACAATAGAAATTGCTTCAGAGAAAACCAAACTTTCGTTTCTGGGCAGAATTTGTTCAGATTTGAACAGATGATTAGGGATTTCTCTGAAGTTTGTAGTTCTGTCGTTTACTCAAATTGGGATTATTTTATCAGGTGAGCGACGCAGGCTGGTGTGAGCCTCTGGGAGGAGTAGATCTGGTGTTTAGTGAGGCTGCTGCTGCCGTTCATCCCCTACCCACCTCACCCCCCTTTTCTTAGTCTCCTCCACTTCCTTGCATCCTTTCTACCCGTTTTTCTTATCTCTTTTTCCTCTTCTGCTCCCACCTTCCCTCTCCTCCCTCCTTCCCTCACTCCTCTTTTCCCTCTGCTCTTTCCTCACTCCTCGAATTTTCTTCCCCCCCATCATCTCGTGTCTTCTGTACGCCTCCCACCTCGTCCACCTCCTCCACTAGTGCCTGCCTGTACGACCTGACTCCTGAGGCAGGAGTGGTTTCACCTCATCCCAGCGGTGTGCTGCTGCTGCTGCTGCTGCTGTTGTTGTTGGGGGTATTGCTGCTACTGCTCATGCTGGCTCCATCGTGGCTGACCGAGTGCGTTGTACCCTACCGGTCGTCGGGTGGAGGGAAGGGCTGGGTTCAAGGTCAGCAGCAAAATATTCGTCAAATTTCACGCGTTCTTCTCCCACATTCTGAGCAGCATACACAACGCCTCGACTTCAGTGGCAGACGTACCATAAGTAGACATTTACAGTGTGTGTGTGGTACTGCATGATTCGTACCGCGCGATAGCGAGACGGAGTATGGCGTATTGGCAGTGGTATGAGCAAAGTAAGTAGGCGTATAGGAATTGACTTAAAAAAAGAAGTGGAGCTTCTTAATGAAATGCTGTGCACTTGGGAAGGTAAATAAAGTCTTCCTAAACAATTGCTGTATTGGTTTAGAATACCTATGGGTACCTGGCTTAGGTGTGTGTGTGTATATATATATATATATATATATATATATATATATATATATATATATACGTGAAGGTTAAGGCCAAGTCACCCCTTACTCTTTTCTCTCCCATGGTGGACAAGTCTATTAACTTCTCTCTATAACTTAATTCTCTGTTCACTTACCTCTTTTGTTGACCTCCTCTGGACCTTCTTTGTTATTCTCGATGCTTCTAACGTAAGTGTGGTGACCCCAACTTTAGAAGCGTGTTCTTGTTAGTGTTGGCCTCATATACGTTGTGCAATGTCTGCTGAACAGTATTTATTTTTTCCCATGTACTAAAAACCAGCTCATGTAGCTGCCAGGGGACGGTTAGTCACCTTACCAGTCCTCCTGAGTTTGAGATCTGACGGTCAGGACAGGGACAGGATATCGACTTCCCAAGTCCGTCTCAGGCAGGTATCTGCACCGCATCTCGTGCAAGATGATACTCGTATCGAGGCCTTCCTCCACCGCGGACTGTCCGATTCACTTTGCATTTACTCGGGGTGAGATTTTTGCCAACCCTTTGTACCAGACGAACTCTGGAATTCGACCAGGTCCCCTTGTAAGTTGATGCAGTCTTCGTTATTCCCGTTTTTTCTTCTTTTTTTTATACGTTATTTGAGCATTATCCTCACACGTAGCCAGGCATGGATCCGTGTCTCTTTGATGAAGTCAGTTATGTAGATCAGGAACAGCAGTTGTCCCAGGACCAAGCTTGTGGCACGCCGCTGATGATCCCAGTTCATTTCGAGAAGGCGTCTGTAGTACGCGTCCTTTGTTCCGTCCCACAGTGTTGATTTTTTTTCTATCTGTCGAAATTCTTCCCTCTATTCGGTGTGTGTGTGTGTGTGTGTGTGTGTGTGTGTGTGTGTGTGTGTGTTGCACCCTGGTAAAATTTGGGCTCCACGAAATTTGTGAGTCTCGGGCATTCCCAGATGAAACCTCCTAGGCATGTTGGCGAGGGGGATGACGACGAAGGACGAGGAAGATGACGACGTGGAAGGAGGCAATGCCAACGGCCAGGAAGATGACGTGGAAGGAGACGAAGTCAACGGCGAGTACTTGGAAGGTGCCGGAGCAACGACGAGGAAAGACGACGACGACGTTGATCAGCCTAACGAAAAATACCTAGAAAACGACGAGAAACGTGACGAAAACGACGACGATGACGATGGTGGTGATGACGACGACGAATGAAGAGGAACAAAAGACGAAGACGCCAAGAAATGAGAGAGAGAGAGAGAGAGAGAGAGAGAGAGAGAGAGAGAGAGAGAGAGAGAGAGAGAGAGAGAGAGAGAGAGAGAGAGAGAGAGGAAATCGTCGACCCACAAAAAAGAGGCAAAAGGAAGATAGATAGATAGATACTCCTGTCCTTCACCAGCGGCACTCTTGGGAAGGAGGGACTTCCTGTATAGCCTTGGAGTGCCCTCCTACACCCTCCTCCCTCCCACCTTCCCTTCCCTCCCTCCTCCCTCCCTCCCTCCCACTCAGCCCTCTGGGGCACCAGCAGCAGGAGCAGGCCAGCGTGTGTGTGTATGTACTCCCCTTCCCACCGTGTTCCTGTGTGTGTGTGTGTGTG
>NC_092238.1:35289248-35314248 GCF_036320965.1 Panulirus ornatus | reverse complement strand
TGTCCACTCCGTCAAGCCGCTCATCCGTCCGCCTCCTCGCCCCTCCACCTAGTAGCCCACCCGTCCGCCCACCTGTGTGCCCGCCCACTCATCCGCCCGCCACTCCCGCCCTTCCTTCCCGCCCTCTCTTCCCTTTTGGAATGTCAGTCATCCTCCCACACGCTGGACTTAACGTCATCATATATTCCATGACCCGCCATCACCTGTATGATCAGTGACGTAACATGTGGCCTCTTGCCTTCACAGGTAACGTGTGTTGCATGACCCAGCCTCTCGCCGCCCTGTAGCAACAGCCTATGGTAAGTAACACACTGAACCCTTCATTACCGTCGTCGGAAGTTTGGCAGCAGCGTTACGAGGGTGGTAACGCAGGCGACCTCCCAAGGTAAGTAACGGTGACGTTGGATCGGTAACATTTTGGAAACCTCTGGAGGTTGGTAACACTGTGTAACACGTCGCTAGGTTGATAACAAATGCAGTTACCGATTTGGTAACAGTATGACCGGGTTGGGATATGGTAACGTTTTACAGTTGGGAGGGCAGTAACAGCGTATCACCAACTTTGGGAACTCGTGCACAGTGCATGCATTACAAGTTTGGTAACTGTCACACCGTCACCAGGTTCGTAACGCTAGATTCTTCTTTTTTTTTCCGCCATGTCACAGAGCGGATGACTTTGTGGCGAGGAGTGGCAGCAGTTACCCTGTGATCCAGTGTGGCAGTGGGCTGGCTGCGGGGCCAAGGGTAGTGTACTTGACAGTCTTGGAAGCTGGTTACTGTGAAGTCAGTGAGGTTGGGAGGTTTAGGCCGATAAATGTCACCTCTAAACCCCTGCTGTAGTAAGGTTGAGGAGTGAAGTTAAACCTCCCATGGAGCTGAGCATGTCGGTACGACCCTTGGGCAAGACGGCACGACTTTGAGTATGATGGCCTAGCGTTTGACCCTGACCCTAGAGTTTGGTCAGGTCAAAGGCCGGACTATTTATATATATAGCCAAGGGTTGCACTGCTTCGCTAAAGGGTCGTACAGTCATACTCGAGAGGTTTAAAGCCTTTACGTCTTAAGTGTTCACATGTATTACGGTAGCTTGTGGTGGTAGCCATAGCCAGGGACCTACGTACGTAGTAGCCCTAGGTAGGCGTCGTCCGCCTCATGAAGACGTGGGTTCAGCTGGGTTCAGCTTGGGCTACTGGAAACCCCATGGGACGGGAAGTTGAATCAAATGTAACAGAACATATTTATGCCTTCTTTGAACCCCGTTACGTCCTGTGATGTCGCTTGTGGATCTCTCAGACAGTCAGTACGATCCGACCTGAGCCAGTTCGACCACAGCCAGTCTGTGGGACGTGCATCAAGGATGACTTACCAGAGAAAATATCTGTTCTGTATTCTAAGTGTATTGTGACTTTAAGAAGATATACCTCTTCAACAAATCGTGTTTAATAAGTTACGAGAGGTATGATGTCTTTACATGTTTTCCCTCATCTCTCGTCTGCCTTAATTTTTTTTTTTTTAAAGAATTAAAAGATATACGATCGAATTCAGCAGTGCAAATGTCGTGGTGTCTGGAAACAAGAGGCGGATGCTGGTAATCCTGAGCAAACGTTGGCAGTGATGGAGGGCGTTTTACGGGAGACTGCAGGCGATAGACCTGTTGGGGGAGGTGGAGGAGTCAAGGGGCGCGGGTGGGGGATAGGAGGAGGAAGTGAGAGTCATGGAGGAAGATTGATGAGAGGTGAAGGGGAAAAGGAAATGGCTGAATGAGAGTGCTAAGAGATAGGATGAGGAGAGTAAGAGGGAGATATGGGAGGGGAGGATGAATGAGAGAGAGAGAGAGAGAGAGAGAGAGAGAGAGAGAGAGAGAGAGAGAGAGAGAGAGAGAGAGAGAGTAGTGTGAGGGTCGGGGCACCTGTCCTGTGGGTCTGGTCTCCCTTGTGTCATTGGCTCATCCGCTTCACCTATTGCTGCCATTAGCTAGTTAAGGCTACCTCCACCTGCCTGCCACCGCAGCCACCACCTGCCCAGCGCTACCACCTCCTGACTATCGCTGCCGCCGCCGCCGCCATCACCACCTGCCACCCGCCACCATCATCTGTCCAGCATAACCATCACCCTTGCGTCATGGCCGCTGCTGCCACCATCTGTCCACCGTCATCACCACCTGTTCATTATTGCCACCACCACCTGCCTACCCTACACCTGATCCCCCATCACTTATTCCCACTAAGCAGCGACAAGTCCCCTATAGAAAACCATTTAACAACCGTAAACAACCACGTACCTCTTCTTACATGGCATCACCATCACTACAGTCTTCCACCTTTCACCACCATCCTTCCACCAGCACAAGCGCCTTCACCATCACCACTGCCGTCTCCACCTCTCAACATAATGGCCCCTGCCCACCGTATGTCACCACCAACGTACCACATAAGTCCACTCTCTGTATAGCGCCATCCGTCCACCTCACATCACCACCGCCTCACCACAAAGTCGTCCTCGGGTGCATGGGTAGTGAGGTGTTCAGGAAGAACTATGCGACGCACGCTCGCCCTGGGCCTGGCCGTCTCACCTGAAGGCACTCGTATGATTGCTGGAAATCCAGACCGGAATGGACTCAGCTGCAGAGAGAGAGAGAGAGAGAGAGAGAGAGAGAGAGAGAGAGAGAGAGAGAGAAGCCTTCCGTCTGCCCGTCTTGGAAGAAAAAAGAATAAAGGAAGACGTTATAACTACGTCTAGACTTCTTGACAGTCCAAGAGGACATTAACACAGAGCAGTTCTCAGATCCTGAACAGAGTCGTGAACCAGAGGACGCAACCGGAGGTTAGCTATTGGCACGGAGGGACGTGAGGAAGTATTTCTTCAGCAGGAGACTTTTAAGTCATGGAACAAACTATGCCAAGAGGGAGTAAGTGCAACTTCCATTGAAGAGTTAAAAAAAAAAAAAAAAAAGGCTATTAGAACTAGGATAAGAAGTGGGGTCCCCGGGAGTGCGAGGTAATAACCACATTACCAACTATTTACCACATGACGCCACCACCCACCCTCCACCAATCTGTACACAACATTCTCCCTTCCACATATGGTTATGTCATACCTCCACCACCTCACTGGATGAAACCGCCTGTCTACCACGTACCACATCCTGCACTACATCTACCAGCCCCCCTCCCCTCCACTGCAAAAGCAACATCGCGTGTTCCGCACGCGTTGCACCACGTACCCAATACGTAGACACCTGCCCACAGTATAGTACCACCTGACTACCACTGAGAGGTAGTTTATCCACTACATACACCTACTCATTACATAAAGCCACTTTACTTACACCACCTATACACAGCGTACAAACACACTCCAGCCACATTAACCTGGTCATCGTGAAACACCACTTTCCCACCGCATACCGTCATCTACCCACTACATAAAACCATCCACGCCCACCAGATATACTCACCTGGCTGTCTACAAAACCGCATACCACCCCTTTCAACCTCTGGCTACCATATACCACAACCCTTCTCCACCTACAACCATCTGCCTGGCTCCAAGAAGCCGAGTACCCAAGCCTTTAAGTCCATCCTCTTCAGAGGAAAAAAAAAATGTGTATAGTTTGAGGAAGAAACATTGTGTTCGTAACTTGTTACAGGCTGTTGAAAACTCTTAGCAAAAATAGGGGAAATTTGATTTACGTCGTAAAGATACTGAGAAACTTATGCTTCCTCTTGAGATGTAGTGTGTTGCAGACTGGTTGTGTACCAGATGTGCTTGTGTTGCGTGGCTTTCCTGACCGATGGCTAACTCTAGATTGTGTTAGGTATTGTTAACTATATCCAGGACTCCCTAGACACACAGTGTGCGTTTGAGAAAGAAAAGCCTCTCTGCTAAATATATAAAAGTATTCTCAAAGAATCAGTCTTAGTTTGAAACGTTTCCCAGTTTCTGACACAAAGCCAAATGCTGTTTCAGTGCACCTTCCAGGAGACGTCATAAGGCTCCGACGGCCTGGACACGTAGTGCGTCTCCAGCGTCACGTTATGAAACCAGGGTTGCGTGGAACCACCTCCCTCTCCTCCCCTCGGTTTATGTCACAGGACCAAGACGGCCTTGAAAGACATCCTAGTGTACGTCACAGAACCGTAACTACCTCGGAACATCAACTAACTTACCTTATACAAGCTAAGTCTTTCCCTAAATCACCTCTCAGCCCATATGATAGGGTTCAAAATACCTTTAAAGTCTTGGTGTCGTTGTTACCTCCATTCTCGGTTTCGTATGATGGATCGGACACATTGCGGTCACTCCCATCACTGGTATACCTCCTCAGCTTGAAGGTACACCTCAGGAAAATCAGAACTGCGCGTCTTGTTTATCTCACGGAGCCAGAGACTTCCTCTGAACACCCTGTGGACTCGACTCGAGACCAAGACTCCCCCTGAACAGACCTGTACCTCAGTAGATGCCAAGATTCTCTCGGCATTGCCCTCAAAACACTTCCTAGAGTCGGAGACTCCCTCTGAACACGCCTCTGTGCGTCTCTTGGAGTCGGGACCTCCCAGAAACACCTCCCCAGTCTACCTCCTAAGAGCTAGGGCTGTGTCTAAACACCTTCCCTGTGAGACGTGTCCCTGGAGGGTCGGGCTGGCCGCCACAACCTGCCGTCGGGGCTTGTTGCGGAACTAGAGGCACCAGGGAGCGGGGGGGAGGTTGAGCGTCTCCTTGGGCCGGTGTCTCTCATTAGCTGCGGCCAGCACCCGTCTTATTCTTCCCAGGGGAGCGTCACCACCTTCGTCCGGAGTCCACTGGGTCTTGCTCTGTGTACCTTGTGTCTCCGCCGTGTTGCTGTCTGCCTGATTGTCTGTCGTGGCTGTGGTCTACTCTGTACCCTGTTCCTCGATGTGTTGCTCTGTGCGGTGTCTGTGTTGTTATTGTCTGTGCTCTGTGCCGCGGCAGTGTTGCTTTTGTACCTTGAGTTTTGGCTGTTTTGCTCAGTGTACCCTGTATCCTGTGTTATGTGTAGTCGTTATGTTGGTCTTCGCGCCTTGTCATTGCTGCCTTGGTGGTCTTTGTACCGTGTTCCATAACCTATGGTGGTCTTCGTACCTTGTGTCGCGGCCTTATTGATTTTTGTACCATTTTTCAATGCCCTTACCTTGTTTAGTGGCCTTTTCGGCCTGTCCATTTTGTTAGTCAGCTTTGTTGGCCAGTATACCTCGATAAACAGCCTTTGTGAAAAGGTCTTTGTGCCTTCTTACGTGGTATGATTTCTTACAGCATGTTACCTTGTCTTTATAGCAGTTGACATGGCACGGGCAGACTCATTTCCCAGACGAAACCGAATAGTTCGATAGTTAAAAGGATGAGAGTTAAAGGTAAAAAGGAAGGGGGTTGAATAGCAAGTCTAAATCCTTTTTGTATACCCAATTCTCAAGTGTAAAAGGTAACAGGAAGAGAGAAAGACGGGAGGAAGAGAACTAAACAGCTTTGCAGTACAAGAAAAGAGAGAAGCTTGTTATAACAGCCCGTCCTCGTGTGTCTAGGACTTCACAAATAAATTGTGGGCAGCCATTCGCTTACCGCAGGTCCAGGTCATAGGGCCCGGGAGAAGCTCAGACAGCTCACGAAAGCAGTGAGCGAAATCAGTCTGTACAAGTGTCAGAAAGGTAACATCACGGCAGATAGGAAGACACTGTTGGACAGATGTTATAACAGGGGTGAAGCGAAAGGCGCTTGATTCCACCACGCCCAAAAGAAAGTTGGAAGAAGAGCCGCCTTAGATGCTCGGGCAGACCCCCATACGGAGGAGGCAAATGTGATCCCTGTGGATAGGGAAGAACTGCCCAGGAGAGAAATTATTCCGACGCTCATAAAACACTCGCAGATCATAGAAAGTAATGTCATGTTTTCATTATAAGGGGTTTGTACGATGGATTAGAGTGGAAGATATGGTTATACGTAACATGTTTATTACATGACTGAAGTGAAGTGTTCTGAAAATTGGATAGAAGGATATGAGTGAGATTTGGAAAGAGATATTGGTAGAGATGCACCAATGTGCATTGTTGAATTTAATCACTTGGCCGCATACCCATATTGGAGGTACTGACTGCACTGGTCTGGATCGAGAAAGGAATTGTGTTCAGTGCGAAGAAAAGAACAAGTACTGGAATGGCGGAAGAAATTGTTACGAGGATTGTAGAGTGGAATAGTCAGCGTTAGAGTGAACACGGTTAAAGACTGAAAAGAAAATAAAGACCGTTTATGAAGGGAAGGAAGAGCGTAAGCGATCGTACAGGAACTTGAAGTTCACCACTACTTATAGGGTGAGAGGGAGGAGACGCATCGTCAGTGACTACCATGAGCGGGAAAGAAGCTGAGCAACAGAAAACGGAGAGAGAGAGAATCGCGGAGATAAAAATGGAAAATGAGTTAATATGCATATTGGCTTGTGCCACACCTTGTGAGACGTTGCAGAGGACCACGACAGAAGATGCAGCAGAATCACTGAGGACCAAATAGAGAAATCAGTAGTAAACCTGGTACAACGAAGACCCTAGTGCTAATCTATAGGTAGGAAGTGGTATTTTAGGTGTTAAAGGGAGTGACAAGTGTAGAGTTTCGAAGACTTTAGCTAATGTGAGATGGATAGAGCGATAGTTAGAAGAGCCAGGACGGTCTCACAGACACATTGGACCTAGGGTGGGCTTCTACAGTAGAAGTGAAGGTCTAAGTTTATTGAGGTGTAACAGGTGATCAAGAGTCGAAGGTGGTTCGGAGGTATGTATGCCGGCTTTTTTTTAAGGTGCGAGGAGATGTGCCATCCCTCCAGCACCCCTTGATCACATGTAGGAAGAGGAGGAGTATGAAAGCTTTGCGCGAGGGAGATACGGAAGGGCATAGGTGTAGTAAGGAGAAGTGGATTGAGGGGAATGAGATATGAGATCTTCTAGAAGGAAAATTTGGTGCCAAAGAGAGAAAGCGGCTTTTATCAGCTAGAGTTTAGCTATATATTGATCAGGGCGAGGGTGAGGAGGAAGAGTTGAATCACACACAAGTTGCTGGAGAGGGCCTTTGATTACGGACCGGAAAACTGGTAGTCGAGGAAGGCAAGTCGGCGCACTTCTAATGAAAGTGCGCTTTACTCTGCGGACGACAGGACTGTGGCGATGCCGAGCGGAAGAAGTGAAGGCGGACTGAGAGTCTGGGGAGGAGTAAAGTTCCCTCTCTCTCTCTCTCTCTCTCTCTCTCTCTCTCTCTCTCTCTCTCTCTCTCTCTCTCTCCCTTTTTCTCTCTCTATATCTTTCTCTCTTTTTCTCTTTTCTCTCTTTTTCTCTTTTCTCTCTTTTTCTCTTTTTTCTCTCTTTTTCTCTTCTCTCTCTCTCTCTCTCTCTCTCTCTCTCTCTCTCTCTCTCTCTCTCTCTCTCTCTCTCTACACCTTGACCAACGTACCCCACCAGGATTAATTCGTGCACATGGCTAGGTTTGATCTTATGTTTTCTTTAAGCTGAGAAGGTCATAAACTTATTGGAAATATAGTAAGTTTTGTTTCTCCATTACGTGTATTTTTCACCGTGACACCATGATGCACGTGTAGAGACATCTGTCATTTTGATGTTATCTGTACTTCCCTGGTACTATTACCCTATTTGTATCTGCTGCCTCCTCGCCTTTCACTTACACACACTTCACCTTTGCCTACTACGCATTACTCAATCCGTGTGTTCTCGTATGGTGTTCCTCATGTGCGTTCGGGTTGTCATTCTCAGTTGCGCATCTGTATCTACGTATGTCCGACCCTCCGTCCGCCCCCAGGCCTTTACGCAGCAGAGGTTTGGGAGGGAAGGGGGGGACTCAAGGTGTTCCTTATGGCCTTACGTGCGGCATTAGCATGCAGTGGGTATGGAAGCGGGGGATGATATGGTCTTAGAGGGAGGGAGAGGATGGGAGAAAAGGTAGTAACGTGGCCTTGGACGGAGGGTGGAGATGGGAGCGTAGATAGTACGGCCGCGTATAAGAAAGGAGAGGGTGGGAGGGAAGGTGAGATGGCGTTAGTGGGAGAGGACGGATGGGAGGGGAGTTATCATGGCGGTACAGAGGAGAGGGTGGGAGGGAAGGTGATATTCGACTGGAGAGGGAGGGAGAGAAGGTAGCATGGCTTTAGGGAGTGGGGTTGGAGAGGGAAAAGGGAACTGGGGGTCTTACGGAAGACGGAAAGAAAGATACGAGAGGAATAGGAGATATGAGAGAGTGTAGGGAAGAACAAGAGGCAAGAGAAGAAGACTAAGATGGCAGGAGAGAGAAGGAATCGAAGGAGTGTGTTAGGAGGAGGTGTAGGCAACAAAAACCTTCGAATATAGTAAGCACTAGAAAGGGATGGAAGGGAAAGAGGGATGCTAACGAAGATATGGAGGTGAGATGGTAAGGAAGTGGGAGGGAAACGATGAGGTTACAAATGAGGGGAGAAGAACTCGATGCAAGCATGAGCGCTAGGATGATGAGGCAGTCTTTAGGTAAAAAGGGAAGACTAGTACAGGTCGTGAGGGAAGAGACGAAGGGAGAGTGAAGGGAGATAAGAGAGGCGTATGGTTGGCTGCGTCAGGTGGTGGTGGTGGCGCTGATGGCGGCGCGGCCTTGCAAGGCAGGAGGTGAAACATCACGTGGGGCTCTGGCCTCGTTTGTTTACATGCGTTGCTCAACACGGCTCGCGTTTCTCGCCGGCCCAAGAAATACATATCAAAATTCATTCATGGCACAGTTCATCCAGTTTATTTGCTTGTACAGTTTTCTCTTTAACGGAAATTTAAGAATACTTGAAGAGCTTTACCGTCCTCAAGCGTTCATGATTATAAAGACAGACAGACACATGTTCTGCCGAGATGGTCATTATCCGCAGGAAGTGGGTTCATGCAGTGTGAGGGACTCCTGACGGGGGCAGGAGAGTAGTTGGTTGATGAGCAGGGACTGCTGGATCCGGGGTCAGCTGGCCATAGAGGTAATTGTTGAGGAACTCGTGAATAAATCCCAGCGGACGAGGTAAGAGGGTGGCACTCAGGCCAGATAGGGGGCAGGCTAGGAGGAGAGGCTCTTGTCTCGAGGCATATGTTCGGCCCACCACCACCCGCAGGAGTAGGCCTCCGCTCACCCTCCTAGAGCACCACAACCTCACAGTTCCTCTCACTTCTCACTCGGTCTTCATCACCCATACCCTTCACCGTCCCAGTTAACTAACTCGTGCCCATCATTGTACGCCTTTCACCATCCCAAAGCTTTAACCTGTGCAATGGTTAACGCCCTAACCCTTATCCACTACAGATTCCTCTCATTATCGTGAGCTTCTCACCAGCCTCCTGCCTCCATCAGTCCCTCACTGAGCAGGAATCGTACACCTTACAGCCCCATGACTTGCATCCATCATCCCATATTGTAACCTTCACCACTTTCATACTTCATAAGCTTTGTAAATCAGATCCTCCTGCCTCTCGAGACCTCTGGACACTCCGCCTCATAAATCCACCTGTCTAAGCCCTTAATTTCCATTTCCTGCGCCTCATGACTTTATTATTAGAGCTTATCCCCAATGGGGCCACCCTCCGTCGAGGTCCTCAATCCTCACAACCTTCACCTATGATGACCGTCTCGTGTAAGAGTCTCTTACAACTCGCTTCCCTTACAACCCTAACCTGTCTCTTTACAGTCGCTGTTCCTCAGAACCTCCCGCACCGTTGGACGTCCACTCCTCGCTGCCTCCCTACCATCACGACCCTTAATGCTTCAGGACCTGTGTCTCGCTCCTTCCCGACCTCGTCACCTGTTATTCTTGCATCATCCTCTCCTCTCTTTCAGGCCTTTCCCGCCCTCTCTTCTCTCACCCAGGGTTACCGTCCCATTTCGTACTCTCTCACCTCTCAGTCGATGTTGACAGCATTCATATTCACCGCCAGTCAGATGAGTAAGGCGCTGTTAGCTGCCGCCTGTCTCTCCCGGCCATCTCGCTTCTACTACTACTACTACTACTACTGTTGCTACTACTACTTATATATGATTGCTACTACTATTTCTATTATAATTATTATTATTACTACTACTACTATTCTCCACACGCCCATTTCTTCCTTCACGCCCCCGCCCCCGCCCCCTCACGCCCCCCTTCGGGAAAGTGGTGGTGGCGGTGGTGGTGGTGGTGGAGGCTGGGGGTCGGGGGCGCCACCTGCTGCGGTAACCTGCGGCGGGAGGAACAAGAGGCTCGTTGTGAGGCTCTTCCTGCCCGCCGCTCCCTGAATGCCAAATGAGACCCATGAATGGTCGTCTATTGGCGGTGTGCTCCTGCTTCTGCTGCCGCTGCTGCTCCTGCTCTTGCTCCTGCTACTACAACAACTACTACTACTGCTAAACTGCTACTGCTACTACTACTACTACTACTACTACTGCTACTTTCGGTACCACTACAGACGCTATTTCTACATCATCTCTATTTCCTCCCGCTGCTGTTCGTCCTCTTATTGCAGCTGACGCACGACTCTGCTGCAGCAGCTGCTATTCCTACTATTTCTTCTACTTTTAAGCGCTTCTACTTATGCAAGTGCCTCTGCTTTTGATGCTCCCAACTGCTGCTGCTGCTGCTGTTTCTGTTCCTCTTCTGATAACTTGCTCCCGGAAGACGTACCTTCACTCGCCCACGTTCTTGCAACACGGTGATTTCGTCCCTCTTGCTTGCTTGCCGTACTTACCTCGACTTTCTTCTCTGTTCTCTCGCTTCCGTCGCTCCAGTACCTCCCTCCTCCCTCCCTCCCTGACCAAGACTTGGGCACGAACGGCTCCTGTGGACGTCAGGTATTTCCTGCCCGCCTCCTCTCATCCCTCTGCTTCTCCGCCTTTCTCGTCGGCGTGTTGTGGATCTCTCTCTCTCTCTCTCTCTCTCTATCTCTATCTCTCTCTCTCTCTCTCTCTCTCTCTATCTATCTATCTATCTATCTGTATCTCAGTTGCATTGCCTGTAATGAGGAAATCTTTTTTTTTACGCTTTCCCTCTGCTTGTATGGAGCAAGATCTGTTTACAACCTGTACGAAGATCGACGTGTGAAATAATGAAAATGTGACGAGAGGATTTCAAGGGAGTTCTGTAGCATCCACTGTCGTCGACGCTGTTCCCTTGGTAATTCCGTTCCTCTTTCCTAGCCCTCGGCTCCCCAGAACGGAGGAATTCAACTCGCGGTGTCCCAGACGTCATCATCAAGTGCTGCGAGTTGAAAACACGGCAGACCTCTGTTGTGTCACGAGCTCGTGGCAGACATAGAGCACCTGTAAGATAGGGGTGGGGGAGAGTAACGAAATGACACTGACAGAGACGTCTTTCATCCGCGCTCTGTCCTTATACACGTCACACCAATGTGGAGCTCTGGCGACGACGGGGTTATTGATCACTTATGAGGATCTGTCGCGCTGCCCAGGACGTGTTGAGAAAAAAAACTTTTATGTCAGTAACGTGTTGGTGAAATGGTAATGAGATCCTCCCGTCAGAGTTCGAAAACGTGTCAGCGGAAGAGAGCGTCACAGTCATATTAACTTTCCTTTAACGGTTGCTCTTCTTTGATATCAACCGGTGATGATAAAAAAAAAGATGATGTTCACATATCGGAAAATGATCCAGGTGACTTATGTATCTCGGGATCGGATAGAAATGATCATTGCCCGGGCATACATGGCACGGCCAGAATGATCATTGCCCGGGCATACATGGCACGGCCAGAATGATCATTGCCCGGGCATACATGGCACGGCCAGAAGCCCCTCCTTGTCACCTGGCAACTTCCTAGCCCTCACGAAAGACCCGCACAGCGACGGCATTAGTGTCGCTGCTGGCTAACGACGTCCCTGATGAGGGTCGACACTTACGCCGCCAGGCGCACCATTACGCCAGCGGGTGGCTCCTCCTCTCCCGTGAGACTGTGTTGAGCGGGGGAGGAACACAGAAGACGGGTGGAGGAGATCAACAGTCAACCTTGCATTACCCTTTGTCGCCGCCCGGCAGGAGCGGGGAAGGGTCCCCGGGCGTAACCCCCCCCCCCTCCCCCCTTAGAGCATGACGTTGCGACCCTTGAGCACGACGGTACGACCCTTGAGCACGACGGGACGACCCTTGAGCACGACGGGACGACCCTTGAGTACGACGATACGACCCTTCAGCACAACGGGACGATGCTTGAGCACGACGGTACGACCCTTGAACTCGACGGGACGACCCTTGAGCACGACGGTACGACCCTTGAGCACGACGGGACGACCCTTGAGCACGACGGGACGATCCTTGAGTACGACGGTACGACCCTTAAACACAAGGGGATGATCTTTGAGCGTGGTGGTACGACCCTTGGGTATGATGTTCTGGCCTTTTAACCTCACCAGTTCGGACCATGTTAAGGGCCAGACCAAGTGTCGTACAGCCGTGCTAGCGGGTCGTACTCGCCGTGCTCGGTGGTAGCATCGCTGTTCCGAGAGCTTACATTTCAACAACAAAAAAATGATAATGTACCGAGGAGAAGGCGGCCATTTTCATGTCTAGCGAGCGCCGTGTAGACGTCTCGGCCCCGCGGTGTGACCCCCAGACCTGACCCCTCACCTCTGACACCAGATCCGGACTCGAGCATCTAACCATATATTCTCTCCCCAGGATGTGACCCCAGTGTCTGACCCCTGGATCCTTGTCCTTCGCTCGCAGCTGACAGCGAGTTGCTGTTCCCCTGATGCAGACTTCGCATCCTTCCTCAGGTCCTGAGTGTAAGGGTGGTCCCTCCCATCGCATCTCAGGTCTTGAAGAGTCCGCTGCTGTTTTGTATTCCTCTGCGTATCACTGGTACAGCCTTATGGCTCAACTGCCTCTTCCAGGAGGATCTGATTCCCCAAGTCAAAAGCGTACGGTCTGACTCCATGTACCGAACCCTGCGTTGTGGCCGGCGTTGTGGCGGTGGTCCATCCCCCGCTTCTGGGGTGTGATATCGAAGTGACTGAAAGAGTTACTCTCGCCCCTCACTTTTTACCCTGAGTCGGTACCCTCATCCCCATCTTCTACACCTTTACTATTATCTTATCCCCTTTACCCTCCCCCCCACCCCACCCCACCCCACCTTCCACTCCTGTACATTTACTCCCCCCCCCCCCCTCTGTAACCTTGTATCCGTGCTGTAAACTCATCCTGTATCCTCACTGTGTCCTTCTCACCTGTAGGTCTAGATGCTCTGGCATCAAAGGTCCTCTCACTGCTTGTTCCCCCTGAGGTGTCATGCCAAGCACCCGACCACCGAAACCCCAACTTATACCAAGCCTCGTTTTCTACCCCTCAGCCTTTCACACCCCGATGGGCCCTCTGCCCTCACACTAATTCCCGGTACCCTCACCCCCTGACCTCTCACCTCACTCTTAACACCCCTCCCTCACCCCTCACTCATACCTCTCACTCATCATCCCTCCACATTAACGCAGATTCCTCAACGTTTACCATCACTCGAGGCTTATCATCGCCGCCCACCCATATCCTCTACATAGTACCATCCCCCGAAGCTTTCACCCCGTCACCCACACAGTCCAACCTTCCCTCCCTTCTCCTTATCGCCCGCTCTCTCAACCCCCTCCCCGCCTTTTTGTGTTTTACATAGTACCGTCATCCGGGGGTTTTCACCCGTCGCCCCCCCCCCCCCAACCCTTTATCGTCGCCCCTTGCCCCGTTATCAGAGCTTTATCTCAGTCGCCCTAACCAGGGGGGTCAGTCAGGACTCCCCAGCATCACAAGAGATAGCGTCATTTACCCAATTTGCGACGGACATAAATTAGCCCCGTGACTCACTCACACTCCCTCCTTCCCTCCCTCCACACACTCGCTCCCTCCCTCCTCTCTCCACACACACACACACACTCCCTCCCTCTCCCGCGTTGGTGCTCACGTCTTGGGCGACGTCGGCCTGGCGACGCCGCGCCTGGCTCGGGGAGGAGGGCGTGGGGAGATGATGGGCACATTGGGCAGCATTTTTCTCTGCTGCATGCTTATCTCCCCCTCCTCTCCCCAGTCACCCCCACCCTCATCCCCAACCCTCCATCCCTCTCTCACCTCCTCCCTCTCTTCCCTCCTCCCTCTCCTTATCCACTGAGCGGCATTTTATCAAGCAGTGTGGAGGGGGGAAAAAAAGGAGAAAAACTTTTGGCTGTGGTGTCGAAGTGGTTGCGATTTTCTTCCCCTCCCCCCTTTAATTGAAGCAAAAAATCCCTCTCACTCCGTTTTCCCTCCTCATGATTCGTTTTCTTTTTGTAAACCCCCCACCCCTATTTTTTTTCGTTATTCAGGTGAATTTCCAGAACGTGAGGGTGGCTTATGAGGTTGTGTTCTTGTGTGTGTGTGTGTGTGTGTGTGTGTGTGTGTGTGACCCCGATCCACCACCCATCATACGCTGCCCATGTGCGCCTGTTTAAGGCTGGGTGTTTTTACCCCCCCTCCTCCTCTTTCCCACGGAGGGGAGCCCGTCAAACCGGTTCTGCCAACCAGCGAAGTGTCCGAGCCGGTCCTCATCAGGCCAGACGTGACCTCAAGTATGCCATCTCGTACTTGCCCTACCCGGCGCTGGCTCTCTCTCTCTCTCTCTCTCTCTCTCTCTCGAGAGAGAGAGAGAGAGAGAGAGAGAGAGAGAGAGAGAGAGAGAGAGAGAGAGAGAGATGTAGTACCATATTGCCGGTACTACCTGCCTGGTGGACGGCAGGGTTTACCGACGGCTGCGCAAGGTGCCGACACTTCAGTGGCTGTCGAGTGTCATTCCTCTGGCGCGGGCGGATGTCCCTGCTCACACTCCGGAGACACGTTCTTTGTTTTCTGCAGTGGGCGCTACACGCTAGCCCGCCCTGCCGCTTGGCAAAAATTCTCTCTCTCTCTCTCTCTCTCTCTCTCTCTCTCTCTCTCTCTCTCTCTCTCTCTCTCTCTCTCTCTCTCTCTCTCTCTCTCTCTCCCCTGGTGTACAGGTGATGGTGAGGGTGGTATGGGTAGGTGAGTGGTAAGGTCTGAGGCGGCATCAGAACCGCTCGTACTCGCGGGTTTCCTCTTTGCCTCCCGTCCTCGTCCCACCTACTTCCCACTTGCATCCCACTTACTCCGCTTCGTACTTGCTCATGAGCCACCTGCGCCCTCCCTGTGGACCTCCTGCATCCCAGCCTGCGTAGCTCTCCAGCCTCCCCCCCCCTAAACCTTCTTTGTACCACCTGTTTCACGAGTCCACGTTTATATCTACAGCTTAAAGTGACCAGCTGTTTCTTGAGAAGAAAAAAACAGAAAAGAAAAATGTATAAGGCTGGTGTCAGCCCTCCCCAAGGCCGCACACACCCCCAGACCCCCGCACACACACACACACACCCCCAGACCCATCCTTAACTATGTGTGTGTGTCCACGTATTGAATACGTGGGGCCCTCACCCCACCTCTGAGACCCCAACTCGTGTATTACTCTTGTCCTCCATATATGTACCATGTACTGACCAATCCTGTACTATGTTGATACTGAACGCATTAGAGGGCCCCCCTTCAGCTCACGCCTATAACTTGCCTCACACTCCCCTAATATTTGCATAACTTCATACAGTCAAGATATCTTGAGTACCTATTATCTTATGCACACCACAGCGTCTGGGTTGGTATGTAGAGAGATCAAGCGAAGGACTGTCCGTAGCTGTCCGCTGCTACTGCTGCGCACCTTCGTAAACCACCACAGGAAGGGGACCTCCTCCTGCCATCCTAATTTGGCTTGCTTTCTCCTCCACTTAGTCGGTACATTCCTGATGCCTCCTCATGGCTGCTCCTGTGAGTGCCTCTCTCCTCGATCTGTTCCTGTGTTTGTGTCATCCTCTACCCTTCCACTGTGGCTTATTTTTGGTCTTGCTTTTCTTACCCTTTAGTTGTACCTCTCCCTTCTGTTCGTCTGAGCTCTGCCTTCCATGATGCTTCAGCAAAACCACGCCTTCTCATCGCCCTACACTGAAACTGCGCCCTTGCTCGTGAACTGAAGTCGTGTCCTTCTTGATCCTGTGGTAGAACTGAAGCAAAGCCCTCCACCAGAAGTGATACCCCTGGCTCTCCTTAAGAAGGACTTCGTCCCGACTCCCTCTTGATCATCAACTGGAACAACAACTGTCCCCGACCCTCCACAGTAATTGCGCCCACCTGTTCATCCACTACGTCCACCCTTATCTCAGTCCCTCCTACAAGGAGAACTGCGGCCCGCTCTGCTCATCCACCAGAACCAGTGCCATTCCTGACCCCTCTGCCAGAATTGCGCCCCCACTCACCTTTTCATCCGCCAGAATCACTCCTCTCCACCAGCCCTTCGTCAGGAGAACTCTTGTGTTCCTTTACACACACACACACACACACACACACACACACCACACACAGCACATACCCCGAGCCCCTCAACCAAAACTGCCTGTCCCCCCTCACTGCACTCCGCCCCCAACAAAAACTGCCCATCCCACACACCCCCCTGTATCTAAACTGCATCTCCCTTGGCCCCTCCCCCAAAACTGCGCACTACCCTGTCCTCTCGGAGGATTGCGCATGCGCTGGTGCCCTCGGGGGGTGTGAGTGACCTGCAAAGTTTCATAACGCGATGCCCTCCATCTCTCCTTGGCCGCTCACACACCCTGCCTCCCTCCCCTCGAAAACCGGTTCTGTGATTATGAAGATGACTGCTCGAGTTTGTCAGAGTTAAGAGTGCTTAACCACATGTGTGTGTGTGAGTGTGTGGCGGGGAGGAGGGTGTATGTGTGTGTGTTGTGGGGGGTGGGTGTATGTGTGTGTTGTGGGAGGAGGGTGTATGTTGTGGGAAGAGGGTATGTGTGTGTGTGTGTGTGTGTGTGTGTGTGTGTGTGTGTGTGTGTGTATGTGTGTGTGTGTGTGTGTGTGTGTGTGTGTGTGTGTTTGTGTGTGTGTGTGTGTGTGTGTGTGTGTGGTGAATTCATGTAGCTTGGTTGGGGAAGTGTTTGTGGTGGGATGAGGATGTTTTTGATTACCTATTTGAACTGTACGGTGGGGGGGGGGGTTCTTCACTCATGGGGGCACCATCTCTTGACCTTTATCATACAACTTTTCGAAGTTCTGTATGCTATCCGTATTCACCATCTCATAACTCAGTTATTCAGTATATTCCATTCACCCACAACTCCTTTACAATTTACGTACCTCTTGACATCCCTTTCTAACAAGTTTATTGCTTCATTTCTTGGTATGGCCTCTTGTTATTCTATCCCTATGGCTTGCGAAGAGTTGGTGACTGTCTGTGGCGTGGAGCTGCTTTAGAAACTTAAAAGTTGTGATTAGGTCAACCCCCTCACTCTTCTATCGTTCATGGTGGGCAAATTTAAGGCCTCTAGCCTTTCCCTGCACCTCAGCTCTCTTAATTCCGGAACCATCTTTTTTCCACTCTTCTAGACCTTCTCTGTTAGTTCTTTGTGCGTCTTTTAAGTAGGGTGACGAAACTTTGGAAATATTTTTTTCAGTTTTGGCCTAATGTAGGATGTGAAGAGTTTGCTAAGCATTTCCTTAACCATGTACTTGAATGCTGTTCTAATGTTCGCCAGCAGACAGTTTGTCTTCCTTAACATTCTTCTAACACAGGACTCTTGCCACAGGTTAGGATGTGAAGAGTTTGCTGAGCATTTCCTTAACCATGTACTTGAATGCTGTTCTAATGTTCGCCAGCAGACAGTTTGTCTCCCTTAACATTCTTCTAACACAGGACTCTTGCTACAGGTTAGGAGCGATGTCATCCCTCAAGTCCCTCTCTCTCACACACACACGCACATTCTTGGACCTTATACATTCAATTGGATTAGATTCCATCAACTGTTTATCAGAGAGACTTGGAGTTCCTTTAGGTCCTTTTGTAAGTTGACACAATTCTCCTCACTTTTTACATCCCTTATGACCTTGGCATCATCCCCAAGTCATTCACATGAGATCAAGAGGAGCAGTGGCACGCCACATGGTGAGGCTTCTCTGGCATGTGTCCTCTGTTTCCTCCCACTAAGATCATCTTTTATTCATTAGTCTCTTTCATTCCTGGCTGAGGATCTGCCTTCTGTGGTCACTGTGAGAAGGGCTCTCTGGCAGTGTACTGGATACAGACAGTCCACACAGCTTCTTAAGGCACAGCTCTCTCGCTCGCTCGGAGAAATCATTTAAGACCTCCTTCCCCGAAGTTGTCTCGCACTTCGATCATTTCTCCACTGGAGGTAGTCATCCATTTGCTTTCTTGGTTACCTTTTTCCAGACCGCACTCGTCTGGGAGGCTGGTCAGTAGTTCCTCCAAGTCTCATCCCTTACAGACGGTATAAAGTTTGCCTTCTTTCGCGTTCCTCTGGCATATAACCTTTTTCTTTTCCGGCAACGTCTTGAACAACATTTCAAGCGGTGTGTCGGTGGACTCTGCCCTCATCTTCTGCAGGTATTGAGAAATTTCGCTAGGAGCCATTGACTTTTTATTGGCCAGGACTTATGAATGATTTGTTTACATCATACTTAGATATTTCATTACTTTTCAGTACTTCCTCCCATTCCTTCTCACTGGCCTTACCATATGACAACGCCTTTGATCGTGCGTGTCCTTAACCTCATCCGGGATGGTGGCTCTTCCATTGGAATCCCTTAGCCTGATTAGCTGCTGCTTATGTGAGTTTACTCCTGATTATTTGTGGAAAAGCTATACATTACCTTCTGCTTTGTACGCAATAATCCATCTCAAAGTTTCTTTGTTCCTAAAGTCGTCTCATTCCTTATGCCTGATGAGGTATGGCTGGCTAGGGGTTCCGCCTATATCTTTTCCATATCACATTGCGAAGTTCCACTGCTGTTTTGATATACATTTCCCGTGAACCAGTCATCCCTCTTTCTTAACCGTCCCTTTATATTTAAGGTTAAAGGTACACCTATCCCAATTCCGTCATTGTAGATCTCGCACAACCTGCTGAACTCCATTGCCCAGATTTGGGTACCATAGAAATTGTTGAATTCCACGTAGTTTCTGCTATAACATCTCTTGGGGTCTTCTCTTACCTCGTTGTTTTTTTTTTTTATTCTATTTTCACATCCCTATTTGATGCGTAATTTGAGTGAAGCATTGCATGATAATCTTCTTCCAATTGGTGCATCGTATACCCAAGCCGTTATATGTGAAGAGGAGACCTTTGATAATGACTGTGTTTCAGTCCCTCCCAACCTAGTTCGATCGTTGACATTTTCGCATAGAAAATATTTTCCTGTGTGCTCTCTTTAGAATCCTCTCTCTCTCTCTCTCTCTCTCTCTCCAAAGATCCAAAGTCACCCATTCTATCTCATAATTAAACTCCTCCATTATTCGTACGTTACCATCTCTTAAGGAGTGCATTTATTTTTTTTCCCTCTTCTCTTGCTTCACGAACCATCCTGATGTTTCTATTACTGATATCATTTTGTATTTGTTCTGGTTCGTTAGAATATTTTTTTTGAGAGAGTAATTAACACATTATCATCAGTATTAAGCGCTCCTTTCCTAAGACTAGTGACCCTTCCCACAACGTATTGTTGGAACGGGTTGTTCATCTTCTTCCAGGATTTCGCGCGAAGCTTTAGGCTGTGTCTGATGGCGAATTCTTCCTTCCTCGTGTTTTACCCTCTCGCTGCCGTGCATCCCTCTAGATAGGGCTGGCGAGATATCATCATCTGTGGTGAGTTTGGTCTTCATAACTCCAGCAGCAGTGTCTCTCTCTCTCTCTCTCTCTCTCTCTCTCTCTCTCTCTCTCTCTCTCTCTCTCTCTCTCTCTCTCTCTCTCTCTGATATTAAAAGCCCCACTTCAATTCTTCCTTGTCTCTCTAAGTTCCTTAGTGTCCCCAGACTACCTTCTGTCAGCATGACTGATTCACATGGGACGACCCTTGGGCCCGATGGGACGACCCTTGGGCCCGATGGGACGACCCTTGGGCCCGATGGGACGACCCTTGGGCCCGATGGGACGACCCTTGGGCCCGATGGGACGACCCTTGGGCCCGATGGGACGACCCTTGGGCCCGATGGGACGACCCTTGGGCCCGATGGGACGACCCTTGGGCCCGATGGGACGACCCTTGGGCCCGATGGGACGACCCTTGGGCCCGATGGGACGACCCTTGGGCCCGATGGGACGACCCTTGGGCCCGATGGGACGACCCTTGGGCCCGATGGGACGACCCTTGGGCCCGATGGGACGACCCTTGGGCCCGATGGGACGACCCTTGGGCCCGATGGGACGACCCTTGGGCCCGATGGGACGACCCTTGGGCCCGATGGGACGACCCTTGGGCCCGATGGGACGACCCTTGGGCCCGATGGGACGACCCTTGGGCCCGATGGGACGACCCTTGGGCCCGATGGGACGACCCTTGGGCCCGATGGGACGACCCTTGGGCCCGATGGGACGACCCTTGGGCCCGATGGGACGACCCTTGGGCCCGATGGGACGACCCTTGGGCCCGATGGGACGACCCTTGGGCCCGATGGGACGACCCTTGGGCCCGATGGGACGACCCTTGGGCCCGATGGGACGACCCTTGGGCCCGATGGGACGACCCTTGGGCCCGATGGGACGACCCTTGGGCCCGATGGGACGACCCTTGGGCCCGATGGGACGACCCTTGGGCCCGATGGGACGACCCTTGGGCCCGATGGGACGACCCTTGGGCCCGATGGGACGACCCTTGGGCCCGATGGGACGACCCTTGGGCCCGATGGGACGACCCTTGGGCCCGATGGGACGACCCTTGGGCCCGATGGGACGACCCTTGGGCCCGATGGGACGACCCTTGGGCCCGATGGGACGACCCTTGGGCCCGATGGGACGACCCTTGGGCCCGATGGGACGACCCTTGGGCCCGATGGGACGACCCTTGGGCCCGATGGGACGACCCTTGGGCCCGATGGGACGACCCTTGGGCCCGATGGGACGACCCTTGGGCCCGATGGGACGACCCTTGGGCCCGATGGGACGACCCTTGGGCCCGATGGGACGACCCTTGGGCCCGATGGGACGACCCTTGGGCCCGATGGGACGACCCTTGGGCCCGATGGGACGACCCTTGGGCCCGATGGGACGACCCTTGGGCCCGATGGGACGACCCTTGGGCCCGATGGGACGACCCTTGGGCCCGATGGGACGACCCTTGGGCCCGATGGGACGACCCTTGGGCCCGATGGGACGACCCTTGGGCCCGATGGGACGACCCTTGGGCCCGATGGGACGACCCTTGGGCCCGATGGGACGACCCTTGGGCCCGATGGGACGACCCTTGGGCCCGATGGGACGACCCTTGGGCCCGATGGGACGACCCTTGGGCCCGATGGGACGACCCTTGGGCCCGATGGGACGACCCTTGGGCCCGATGGGACGACCCTTGGGCCCGATGGGACGACCCTTGGGCCCGATGGGACGACCCTTGGGCCCGATGGGACGACCCTTGGGCCCGATGGGACGACCCTTGGGCCCGATGGGACGACCCTTGGGCCCGATGGGACGACCCTTGGGCCCGATGGGACGACCCTTGGGCCCGATGGGACGACCCTTGGGCCCGATGGGACGACCCTTGGGCCCGATGGGACGACCCTTGGGCCCGATGGGACGACCCTTGGGCCCGATGGGACGACCCTTGGGCCCGATGGGACGACCCTTGGGCCCGATGGGACGACCCTTGGGCCCGATGGGACGACCCTTGGGCCCGATGGGACGACCCTTGGGCCCGATGGGACGACCCTTGGGCCCGATGGGACGACCCTTGGGCCCGATGGGACGACCCTTGGGCCCGATGGGACGACCCTTGGGCCCGATGGGACGACCCTTGGGCCCGATGGGACGACCCTTGGGCCCGATGGGACGACCCTTGGGCCCGATGGGACGACCCTTGGGCCCGATGGGACGACCCTTGGGCCCGATGGGACGACCCTTGGGCCCGATGGGACGACCCTTGGGCCCGATGGGACGACCCTTGGGCCCGATGGGACGACCCTTGGGCCCGATGGGACGACCCTTGGGCCCGATGGGACGACCCTTGGGCCCGATGGGACGACCCTTGGGCCCGATGGGACGACCCTTGGGCCCGATGGGACGACCCTTGGGCCCGATGGGACGACCCTTGGGCCCGATGGGACGACCCTTGGGCCCGATGGGACGACCCTTGGGCCCGATGGGACGACCCTTGGGCCCGATGGGACGACCCTTGGGCCCGATGGGACGACCCTTGGGCCCGATGGGACGACCCTTGGGCCCGATGGGACGACCCTTGGGCCCGATGGGACGACCCTTGGGCCCGATGGGACGACCCTTGGGCCCGATGGGACGACCCTTGGGCCCGATGGGACGACCCTTGGGCCCGATGGGACGACCCTTGGGCCCGATGGGACGACCCTTGGGCCCGATGGGACGACCCTTGGGCCCGATGGGACGACCCTTGGGCCCGATGGGACGACCCTTGGGCCCGATGGGACGACCCTTGGGCCCGATGGGACGACCCTTGGGCCCGATGGGACGACCCTTGGGCCCGATGGGACGACCCTTGGGCCCGATGGGACGACCCTTGGGCCCGATGGGACGACCCTTGGGCCCGATGGGACGACCCTTGGGCCCGATGGGACGACCCTTGGGCCCGATGGGACGACCCTTGGGCCCGATGGGACGACCCTTGGGCCCGATGGGACGACCCTTGGGCCCGATGGGACGACCCTTGGGCCCGATGGGACGACCCTTGGGCCCGATGGGACGACCCTTGGGCCCGATGGGACGACCCTTGGGCCCGATGGGACGACCCTTGGGCCCGATGGGACGACCCTTGGGCCCGATGGGACGACCCTTGGGCCCGATGGGACGACCCTTGGGCCCGATGGGACGACCCTTGGGCCCGATGGGACGACCCTTGGGCCCGATGGGACGACCCTTGGGCCCGATGGGACGACCCTTGGGCCCGATGGGACGACCCTTGGGCCCGATGGGACGACCCTTGGGCCCGATGGGACGACCCTTGGGCCCGATGGGACGACCCTTGGGCCCGATGGGACGACCCTTGGGCCCGATGGGACGACCCTTGGGCCCGATGGGACGACCCTTGGGCCCGATGGGACGACCCTTGGGCCCGATGGGACGACCCTTGGGCCCGATGGGACGACCCTTGGGCCCGATGGGACGACCCTTGGGCCCGATGGGACGACCCTTGGGCCCGATGGGACGACCCTTGGGCCCGATGGGACGACCCTTGGGCCCGATGGGACGACCCTTGGGCCCGATGGGACGACCCTTGGGCCCGATGGGACGACCCTTGGGCCCGATGGGACGACCCTTGGGCCCGATGGGACGACCCTTGGGCCCGATGGGACGACCCTTGGGCCCGATGGGACGACCCTTGGGCCCGATGGGACGACCCTTGGGCCCGATGGGACGACCCTTGGGCCCGATGGGACGACCCTTGGGCCCGATGGGACGACCCTTGGGCCCGATGGGACGACCCTTGGGCCCGATGGGACGACCCTTGGGCCCGATGGGACGACCCTTGGGCCCGATGGGACGACCCTTGGGCCCGATGGGACGACCCTTGGGCCCGATGGGACGACCCTTGGGCCCGATGGGACGACCCTTAAGGTATGATGGCCTGACCCCAGACCCTGATCCCGAGGAGTCGCGTCAGGCCTGTGGGGGCAGACGAGTCCTACCCAGGGGTCAAATAGCGTCATGCTGATGGGGGTTAAAGTGCAAAGCCAGTTTATCTTCATGTTCCCCAGTGCCATTAAGAGCCGCACAAAGGGATTGGTTGTAGGGCCGTTAGCGTCCGTCTCACCCGCGACAATGCATGTTATAGTAATGCCTCACCAACAACAGCATTGAGACTACAACTTCCCATCGGCGGTAGTATTGTTGTAGTTTGTGTGAGGGCACAACGCACCATCGCGAACCTCTTCCTGAGAATTGGTGGGTCGTCTTCGTCCCACAGAACAAGAACAACAACAACAGCAACAACACACACTGCAGTGTTCACTACCTGATTAACTTTATTCATGCTAACTTTAGCTGGACAGGATTATATCATCATTTAAGCCTCCGATTAACTTCTCCTGTTAACATTAACAAGAGGAGATTAGTTCCAGGCCAGTGCCTTAACAACAGAACGGGTGTGACCCGTCGTCTTCCCTCCCCCGACGAAACCGGTTTCGCTCCCCCTCCTTCCCCCCAATCCCACTCCCACTCCCCTCTCCTTCATCAACACCACCAACCCCCTCCCCTTTCTCCCCCCCTCTCTCTCTCCTCTCTCCTTCCACTCGCCCCCAAAACCACAAAACCATCCAAGTGCCATTCCTGAGAGCCAGTACGTGAGGCAAATACAGTGCCACATTGCGGCTTGGTGTGGAGAGGAGGGGGTGTGCCACCACTGGCCCTCTGTTGGGAGATGCACTGTCTCCTCCCACCTTCCGTCCCACCTCATCAAGCCCCCCTCCTTCAACCTTATTGTCCTTTACTCCTCCTGCTTTCTCTTACTCCTCTCAGCTCGCTTCCTTTCCCTCTCATTTACCCTCAACCTACCCCTCTCCTTCCCTAGGAACCAGCCTTCCCTCCCAACTCACCTCCTTCCCTCCCAACTCACCTCCTTCCCTCCCAACTCTCCTCCTTCCCTCCCAACTCTCCTCCTTCCCTCCCAGCTGCCCTCCTTCCTTCCAACCTCTCTCCTTCCCTCCCAACTACCCCCCCTTCCCCCCACCAGCAAGCCAGCCGTGACCTCATGAGGTGCTCGGGAACCCCCGGGGGTTGAGGTTGGGGTTGGGAGGGGAGGGTGAGAATGTTGACTGTGGCGGGGGGCTGGTGGGCCAGGCAGGCGGGCGGGCGTGAGGGCGGGCAAGGGCACCTCATCATACCCCTCAACACGTATCTCGAAGGTTTGCACGTGTACACTTGTGTACACACTGTACATCCAAAGCTTGTACTTGTATAT
>NC_092238.1:35206748-35284248 GCF_036320965.1 Panulirus ornatus | reverse complement strand
TATAAGAAGAATCCTGTAGAGATATTTGGTGGGAGGTGGAAGCATGATGTATTGTGTGGTGTGTGGAGACGAGCTCCCGGCCAGAGTAATGTCCCACGCCACTAGTGGTGCAGTGTGCCGTTGTCAACCCTGATGTTCAGTTTCATGACGACGACAGTATAACGCTGACGTTCCCACCCAGACACTTGGGTTGCTCAGGGAGGTTGTCATACACGTCTGTGGTTTCGTATGGAGTTTGGAAGAGCGCATGCGTGCGCGCGTGCATGCGTAGAAAGCCATTTTTCACTTCGCCGTGAACCAGCGCGTCGAAATTAATGTCTATCGTAGTTGTGTGGTTTGTGGCGCGGTGTTCATGGAGAGAGAGAGAGACTTGCGCGCAGGGAGCGCCCATCCGCGCTCACACGCGCACGCATGGAACCACACGCGCGTGCAGACTACGTAACATCACTGACCATATTGTGGTCACAGAAGCAATTATAGTTTGATCGGAAACACCTAATTACTATAATATTACTCGAATGTATAGATGTAGATATATCTAATATACAGAAGGTATTAGACGATAGCAGGAAAGAATATTGTATAGATTTTTCTAGATGTTTGGCCGGAGATGAGCTGTTATTTGAAGGAGATAAGTCGTCTAAACCCGACGCTAGATGGTGCTGGCGTTGGGTGACATCGCTCACACTTTTAAACCTCCCTGCGGAATACCGTCACGAAATTCGACGCTTTCTTTTTAAGAAGAGACCGCTTGAGAGACCAGGGCTTCCGCTTTTAAGGGACGTGTGTTATCGCTTAAGGGACTTGGCGCTGTCCCTGAGGGATTTGGGTTAGCCTTGTGGTGGTGGTGGTGGTGTGTGTGTGTGTCTTGAAAAGTCAAAGGTTCGCTCATCGCCTGTGGGGATTCGAACCGCTGCTGAGGCACCTCTTGTCTACCGTATTTTGAATATCTCCGGTTACTGCGTCAGTGATTCGGGGTGGTGGAGGGGGAAGGCTCCGCGTTTCACGTAGTGCTGGGGGCTCACAGCAGGGCCAAAGGGCTCGTGGCTAGAGACTGTTTTGGGGGGGGGGGGGGGTTGGATCTGCCACACTAGGAACTCCTCTCTCTCTCTCTCTCTCTCTCTCTCTCTCTCTCTCTCTCTCTCTCTCTCTCTCTCTCTCTCTCTCTCTGTGACCACCACATGAGTCGGTATGTGTCTTCTTCTTTTGTGTGTGTGTGTGCATAATGAGTCGTCGGTCTAATTGCAGCGAAGGATGCTGACCTTTCGGGGTAATTCAATTCAGCGGTTTATGTAGACGGATCTCGTCGACTTCAGTAAGAGGACCATTCTCGCTCCGTAATGACGAAACAACGAGAGAAAAAAAAAACAAAAAAAAAAACAGAGAGAATATTGACTCGACCCCGCTCTCCTTTGGCCCCTGTCATTTCTTTTTCTTTTTTTTTTGGCAGAGATACATATGTATGATTTTTTTTTTTGCATACATATTCGCCATTTCTCGCGTTTGCGAGGTAGCGTTAAGAAGAGAGAGGACTGAGCCTTTGAGGGAATATCTTCACTTAGCTCCCTTCTCTGTTCCGTCTTTTGTAAAATTAAAAATGAGAATGGGTGGGGGTTTTCCAGCCCCCCCCCCTCCCCTCCTGCTCCCTCCTCTTTTAGTCGCCTTCTACCTCACGCAGGGAATACGTGGGATGTATTCTTTCTCCCCTATCCCCAGGGATAATATATATATATATATATATATATATATATATATATATATATATATATATATATATATGCTCTTCGATACTTTAGACATACCTGAAACTCTGTGTGTGGCAGACTGGATAATATAAATCTCCAAATGAATACGAGTCAGTAGGATTGTCTAAGGACTAATTGACATTATCAGAGGAATAATTACATTTTTTTTGAAAGTTGTATTAACAGTGTTTGATTACGAGAACATCAGAATGAGGTCGTGAAAAAATAACTCTTTAATTAATTATTTTTCAGATGTATATCTTTTATACGGACTCTCTATTGTATTACACAGATTTTATGTATGAATTAGAAATATATTGTGAATTGATTATGATGACGTAAAACATGGATTTCGTACTTTGATTAGTCGTTTCCTGGCCAACAAGATGATTCACATGAAGAGGTGTTATTATATAAAGTTTATGGATAACGCTTAGATAAATAATATATATTTTTTTTTTTTTTTTTTTTTTATACTTTGTCGCTGTCTCCCGCGTTTGCGAGGTAGCGCAAGGAAACAGACGAAAGAAAGAGCCCAACCCCCCCCCCCATACACATGTACATACACACGTCCACACACGCAAATATACATACCTACACAGCTTTCCATGGTTTACCCCAGACGCTTCACATGCCTTGATTCAATCCACTGACAGCACGTCAACCCCTGTATACCACATCGCTCCAATTCACTCTATTCCTTGCCCTCCTTTCACCCTCCTGCATGTTCAGGCCCCGATCACACAAAATCTTTTTCACTCCATCTTTCCACCTCCAATTTGGTCTCCCTCTTCTCCTCGTTCCCTCCACCTCCGACACATATATCCTCTTGGTCAATCTTTCCTCACTCATTCTCTCCATGTGCCCAAACCATTTCAAAACACCCTCTTCTGCTCTCTCAACCACGCTCTTTTTATTTCCACACATCTCTCTTACCCTTACGTTACTTACTCGATCAAACCACCTCACACCACACATTTTCCTCAAACATCTCATTTCCAGCACATCCATCCTCCTGCGCACATCTCTATCCATAGCCCACGCCTCGCAACCATACAACATTGTTGGTACCACTATTCCTTCAAACATACCCATTTTTGCTTTCCGAGATAATGTTCTCGACTTCCACACATTTTTCAAGGCTCCCAAAATTTTCGCCCCCTCCCCCACCCTATGATCCACTTCCGCTTCCATGGTTCCATCCGCTGACAGATCCACTCCCAGATATCTAAAACACTTCACTTCCTCCAGTTTTTCTCCATTCAAACTCACCTCCCAATTGACTTGACCCTCACCCCTACTGTACCTAATAACCTTGCTCTTATTCACATTTACTCTTAACTTTCTTCTTCCACACACTTTACCAAACTCAGTCACCAGCTTCTGCAGTTTCTCACATGAATCAGCCACCAGCGCTGTATCATCAGCGAACAACAACTGACTCACTTCCCAAGCTCTCTCATCCCCAACAGACTTCATACTTGCCCCTCTTTCCAGGACTCTTGCATTTACCTCCCTAACAACCCCATCCATAAACAAATTAAACAACCATGGAGACATCACACACCCCTGCCGCAAACCTACATTCACTGAGAACCAATCACTTTCCTCTCTTCCTACACGTACACATGCCTTACATCCTCGATAAAAACTTTTCACTGCTTCTAACAACTTGCCTCCCACACCATATATTCTTAATACCTTCCACAGAGCATCTCTATCAACTCTATCATATGCCTTCTCCAGATCCATAAATGCTACATACAAATCCATTTGCTTTTCTAAGTATTTCTCACATACATTCTTCAAAGCAAACACCTGATCCACACATCCTCTACCACTTCTGAAACCGCACTGCTCTTCCCCAATCTGATGCTCTGTACATGCCTTCACCCTCTCAATCAATACCCTCCCATATAATTTACCAGGAATACTCAACAAACTTATACCTCTGTAATTTGAGCACTCACTCTTATCCCCTTTGCCTTTGTACAATGGCACTATGCACGCATTCCGCCAATCCTCAGGCACCTCACCATGAGTCATACATACATTAAATAACCTTACCAACCAGTCAACAATACAGTCACCCCCTTTTTTAATAAATTCCACTGCAATACCATCCAAACCTGCTGCCTTGCCGGCTTTCATCTTCCGCAAAGCTTTTACTACCTCTTCTCTGTTTACCAAATCATTTTCCCTAACCCTCTCACTTTGCACACCACCTCGACCAAAACACCCTATATCTGCCACTCTGTCATCAGACACATTCAACAAACCTTCAAAATACTCATTCCATCTCCTTCTCACATCACCGCTACTTGTTATCACCTCCCCATTTACGCCCTTCACTGAAGTTCCCATTTGCTCCCTTGTCTTACGCACCCTATTTACCTCCTTCCAGAACATCTTTTTATTCTCCCTAAAATTTACTGATAGTCTCTCACCCCAACTCTCATTTGCCCTTTCTTTCACCTCTTGCACCTTTCTCTTGACCTCCTGTCTCTTTCTTTTATACTTCTCCCACTCAATTGCATTTTTTCCCTGCAAAAATCGTCCAAATGCCTCTCTCTTCTCTTTCACTAATACTCTTACTTCTTCATCCCACCACTCACTACCCTTTCTAAACAGCCCACCTCCCACTCTTCTCATGCCACAAGCATCTTTTGCGCAATCCATCACTGATTCCCTAAATACATCCCATTCCTCCCCCACTCCCCTTACTTCCATTGTTCTCACCTTTTTCCATTCTGTACACAGTCTCTCCTGGTACTTCCCCACACAGGTCTCCTTCCCAAGCTCACTTACTCTCACCACCTTCTTCACCCCAACATTCACTCCTCTTTTCTGAAAACCCATACTAATCTTCACCTTAGCCTCCACAAGATAATGATCAGACATCCCTCCAGTTGCACCTCTCAGCACATTAACATCCAAAAGTCTCTCTTTCGCACGCCTGTCAATTAACACGTAATCCAATAACGCTCTCTGGCCATCTCTCCTACTTACATAAGTATACTTATGTATATCTCGCTTTTTAAACCAGGTATTCCCAATCATCAGTCCTTTTTCAGCACATAAATCTACAAGCTCTTCACCATTTCCATTTACAACACTGAACACCCCATGCATACCAATTATTCCCTCAACTGCCACATTACTCACCTTTGCATTCAAATCACCCATCACTATAACCCGGTCTCGTGCATCAAAACCGCTAACACACTCATTCAGCTGCTCCCAAAACACTTGCCTCTCATGATCTTTCTTCTCATGCCCAGGTGCATATGCACCAATAATCACCCACCTCTCTCCATCAACTTTCAATTTTACCCATATTAATCGAGAATTTACTTTCTTACATTCTATCACATGCTCCCACAACTCCTGTTTCAGGAGTATTGCTACTCCTTCCCTTGCTCTTGTCCTCTCACTAACCCCTGACTTCACTCCCCAGACATTTCCAAACCACTCTTCCCCTTTACCCTTGAGCTTCGTTTCGCTCAGAGCCAAAACATCCAGGTTCCTTTCCTCAAACATACTACCTATCTCTCCTTTTTTCACATCTTGGTTACATCCACACACATTTAGGCACCCCACTCTGAGCCTTCGAGGAGGATGATCACTCCCCGCGTGACTCCTTCTTCTGTTTCCCATTTTAGAAAGTTAATACAAGGAGGGGAGGATTTCCGGCCCCCCGCTCCAATAATATATATATATATATATATATATATATATATATATATATATATATATATATATATGTGTGTGTGTGTGTGTGTGTGTGTGTGTGTGTGTTACCGAAGTCCGTCTGTTGGAGATTACATTGAAGAGTCACCTTTAGTGAGGTTACATGACTGTCAGTTGACGAAACAAAGTACATTCTCGACCAAGAATTTATCTCTTCAAAGAAATTGATCTCGTCCTTGCTGCTTTGCGTAGCGCATCCTTCGAGCTGCAGGAACCCATGGGAAAGAGGTCCTGGGTAAGACCAGGAGGCTCCCTTAAAGAGGTTCTGGATTATTATTATTATTATTATTATTATTGTTATTATTGTTATTATTATTATTATTATTATTGTTATTATTATTATTGTTATTATTATTATTGTTGTTGTTATTATTATTGATGATATTATTATTGTTATTATTGTTATTGATGATATTATTATTGTTATTATTATTATTATTATTATTATTATTATTATTGTTATTATTATTATTATTGATATCATTATTATTATTATTATTATTATTATTATTATTATTATTGATATTATTATTGTTATTGATGATATTATTATTGTTATTATTATTATTATTATTATTATTATTATTATTATTAATATTATTATTATTATTATTATTATTATTATTATTATTATTGTTATTATTATTATCATTATTATTATTATCATTGGTATTATCATTATTATTATTATTATTATTATTATTATTATTATTATTATTATCGTTGGTATTATCATTTTATTGTGTGTGTGTGTGTGTGTGTGTGTAGGGTATTAGTTTTTGGGCCTGTGAAGAACTTTGTCTGTCATCTCCCCCATTTGTCTTCTTCATATTTAAGCACCCAAGGTGGGAGGCTTCACTGGGGAAAGCGGGGTGGAAGGGCGCACTCCCCGCTGGCCTAATGTACGTACGTACGTACGTCCACGGGTAGTTGACCCTCCCTCCCTCCCTCCCTCCTTCACTTATGGAGACACAAATGTTTCTTTTTTATTGCGTGTCGTAAACTGGGAGTGAGGCAAAGGCTTACGAGAGTTGATCCTCTGTTGCTGCATTGTGTGTACCCGTCACATATATTTTGTATACCCGTCACATCCTGTGTACCCGTTATATCTTATGTACCCGTCACATCTTGTGTACCCGTCACATCTTGTATACCCGTCCCTGTCACATTTTCTGTAGCCGTCACATATTGTATATAGCCGTCACATCTTGTGTGCCCATTCATATCTTGTGTACCAGTCACATCCTCTGTGCCCATCACATCTTGTATACCCATCACATCCTGTGTACCCGTCACATCTTGTGTACCCGTCACATCTTGTGTACCCGTCACATCTCGTATACCCGTCACATATTGTATACTCGTCACATCTTCTGTACCCGTTACATCTTGTATACCCGTCATGTCTTGTATACCCGTCACATTTTGTATACCTGTCACATATTGTATACCCGTCACATCTTGTATACCCTTTGACATCTTGTATATTCGTCACATCCTCTATTCCCGTCACATATGATTTTCAGTGACGCCAGTTAGATGTTTACCGAAATTTGCTTTTGTTACTTCGAACATCTTTCGAAAATTGGTAACTTTATCTGATTCGGTATTGAGAAATTATCTATTACGGTATTGAGAAATTATCTATTACGGTATTGAGAAATTATCTATTAAGATGATGTTGGACATGGTTTTGTTTCGCGTATACCCTTAGTGTGTGCGTCGTGCACAAGGATCCTACCGTCGTACTCCAAGGTCGTACTGTCGTACTTCAAGGTCGAACCGTCGTGCTCAAAGGTCGAACCGTCGTACTCCAAGGTCGAACCGTCGTGCTCAAGGGTCGTACCGTCATACTCCAAGGTCGAACCGTCGTGCTCAAGGGTCGTACCGTCGTACTCCAAGGTCCTACCGTCGTGTCGTGGGTAGTGCGTGGTGCTTCTTCTGTAAAGTTATTTTTCAAGAAACCTGTGAGGCTTTGTTCTTCCTGTGCCACACGTGCACACCTGAATTCTGTCGCGCATGTATCATATCTGATCTTCAGACGTAAGACATTTCAGTCGTGATGGAAGATTATTCTGTAATTTCTTAATTCCCTGGTTTGTGATGTATGCAGATCACGGGCCATCCCCCGGGATGTGGGGGGGCCATAAATCTGTTAGTGTGTGTATCTCTGGCATTATAAATGGGTAGGGTATACCTCACCACCACCACTACCACCACCAACACCACTCTGCCACTAATATACCTCCTCCACCGCCACCACCACCACCACTCTGCCACTAATATACCTCCTCCACCACCACCACCACCAACACCACTCTACTACTAACAGCACCACCACCACCACTCTACTAACATCACCACCACTATACTACTCACATCACACACCACCACAACCAGCACTCGTATCTTCACTACCACCATGATCAGCGCCGTTTCTACCACACTCGTTGTCACTGCCATCCGGTTGTAGCTCCTTACGGTGTTTGCAGACCTGGCTGCTAACGGTGGCAAGGTTGTAGGAAGAGGGAAAGACGAGGAAAGGGACTTGTGAAACTTGGCTCTTCAAGGAATGGAAGAGGTATTATAACGGTCAGTCCTCGTGTGGCTGGTCTCCATACACAATCTGTAGGAAGCGTAAGCCAAGCCTGTGCCACTGGCTAAAACCATAGTGGCAGGGACATGCACACACACACACACACAGGTCGCACCACTAGAGCAATGGCTGAATTAACTCTTGTAGAATAGAGAGAGGTGAGCAACAGCACGGCGGACGGAAAGGGGATGGTTGAAGAGAGATGATAGCTGGAGAATTGATGAGGTGGGAAGGTTTTTGATCCCACTTTGGGTAGGAGGGCGGTGGAGGAAGAGCCATACTGGGGTGACTACAACCTCTGTCAACATGGAGCGGCTGCTAACAAGAGAAATGATTACGGCACTTAAACAATACTCCAAGATCTTGGGAAGTAGATCCTACTACGTTCATTATATGGAGTTTCCACGATAGAGTGGAGGGTTGGATTACGTTCAACCAGTTTATGCTCTTGCAAGGTTTCGTAATTTGCCAACAGCAACAAGCAAGTGAGACTTAGAAAAGTTATGTGGAGATGTGTCAGGTTTTTTTTTTTTTTTTTTGCACAGTTAGATGAAGACGGGTTATTGACTGCTTCCCCGCTCCGAGATGCTGTTCAGGTCCGAATTGAGAGAGGAGTTGTATACATTGTGAGAGAAAAAGGGATGTTAGGGTGAGGTGCGGGGGGGGGGGGGGGGGGGGGGAAGAAGAATGAGTTGCAGTACGAAGAGTGGAACCATCGGCGTGACAGTGAACTACGGTTAGAGGATTTGAAGAAACAAGATCGTTAATGAAGAGGAGAAAAGTCGACTCGGGGGTGGAAAGAGACAGCGCAGAGCCTTGAGGGACGCCACTGTGGGGCAGGATTAAGGAGGAGGGGGGGAAGAAGTCTCTCCATCACCGACTACCGCACTGTGCACCAGGGAACAGAGGGCGACCAGAAAAGAGCTAAAGGGAAAGTCATGAGGGCAAAGACTTATTGCTACACCCCGTGTCAGATCCTCTCATGTAGTCGAGGACCACGTGATGAAAGATACACCCAAACTCTCCCCCTTCGAGACAGTGAGGTATATATAATCTTTACGTTCGGAATGTTAGTGCTTTGTTCTCGAGCTGAACATTCACTTGATGAATGGACGGGAAAATGCCGTGGCTCCAAAGATCATCTGTGACGTACGCACTCAAACTGAATTTAAAGGTATTTTCACGTAATCTTTTTTTTGCTTGCAGAGTATGTGGTGGATGTAAGACACACATTATCTCGAATATAACATTCCTTTTTGTGTTGAAGTTTCCTCCTCTGGGAAATGTTTTTTTTTTTTTTTTAATCTTTGTTTACTCAAAGACTGTCATTGATGACCTGTAGATAGTAGGGAACCACGTAAGATAATTTTTGTACTAGTGACTGTGATCATTCTGACAGACGTGTGTGTATGTGTATGTGTGTGTATGTTTCTTTGGCGCTCCCCAATCCTACCCCGTCATTCCTTCTCGTTGAAAGGATGTGGTTGCAACATATTATGTTCCCCTCCTGCCATATCCCAGGTCCATTCCTCTATCCATCATATCTCTTCCCTCACCCAACCCCTCTCCTTTCCCCATCCCTTCCCGCACCCCACCCCTCCCATCCCTTCCATTTGCCCACCTCAGTCAGGGTGCTTGCTGTGTGGTTGGGGGTGGCTTAAGAAAATGGTGAACACGTTGGACTTGGCTCTTGGGCTTTGATGGATGGGTATTAGCACGCCTGGGATTGGACGTAAATATTGTCTTTCTACACACTCAACACTCCCCGACCTCCTCCTCCTCCTCCTCCGTCCGCATGCACACGTACATGCTCGAGTGCACAGATACGCGCTGGACAAACACACGTAGTCTTACAGAGTGATACAGCACATATACGGATGTAAACAGCCACTCGCTTGGTAATTGTTGTGCGTCATTTGTACGAAATTGCTGACGCAGCAGCATTTCTCCACCTCCTTGGCAGATGATAACACCCCCCCACTAATAACCACCGTACCCATTTATGCACCACTGGGAATAAGAACGCAACCGCCTCCACCTTAAACTCTTGGCTAAAACCAGTACCCCTCTCGAACACACAGCAAAAACTCCACAGTCTGGACTTAACATCACGGAAAGTTTTCTAGTCATGTTAACGTCTCCCTCACATTCTGCCACTGGGAGTGTTAACGCCATTCGTGACCTACCCCAGTGATAATAGATAAGGGGAGGAAAAAGATCTTAGAATAAATCATTGGGCATTTACAGACAAAATTAAACTGTACGCTGTAATTACCGCTCTCGCGCTTGCAGAAACCACCACCAGAGAGAGCCTCGGTTGATCTCTGATACTTTCGACTCGCTTCTTGACATAAATAGCTTGATATCAGAGTGCGACACGCTTGTTTCTGATGCCAGATACACACCTACGCCAGCTCAACTGGTCGAGGGATTGAACTGTTGTGGATTCCCTCTTACATAAGGCTCCGGGAGCATGAGAAAGCTAAAGTTTTTTTTTTCCAAAATTTGCAATCGATGAAGAGGACGTCGAAAACAGCGTCAAGTCGTCAGACAGGTGTCTTAAAGATTGTAATTAGTAAGAAATCAACAGATGTATCTGAAGGAAAGACTTGATCCAATGTCCATAGGAAAGAAATGTGTCTATTAAGACATATGTGTGTGGAGAAAAATGTTGTCATAGCTAGGTTATGGCAGGGATATAGCACTATTGGCGCTTTGGTTTATCTGGAGATGTTAATGATGTGAACTGTAAACACACACACACACACACACACACACACACACACACACACACACACACACACACACTGGAAATAGCAGGAAATGAGCTTTGAGATTCCCCTCTCCTAATCCTAACCTGTGGCCAGAGTCCAACTTTAGAAAAGCTCTCAGGTACATGGATAAGGAAATATTTGCCAAGCTCTCCATATCTGACACAAGGTCAAAACTAGACATATGCTTCTCAAGTTAGGTCACCGAACCTCGAGCACCGATCACAGGATGAGCATAGGGCGAACACCACTCAACTTGACGGGGGTACTGGGAAAAGTAAGGAAAAAAAAATTTCAGGTCACAAAGAGATGATTGATAGAGAAGGTCTTGAGGAGGACAACAAAGATGGCTCCTCGGATTGAGAGAGGCGAGTTGCAGAGGAAGGCTAGAAGTCTTTCCTTTTGCCCACCAAGGAAGAGAGAAGAGTAAGGGGTGTCCTGATCACAACCTTTAAGTATTCAAAACATCGATGACTTGCTCAGTGAGTAATCCTTTGAGAGATGTAGGAATAGAGAAACTAGAGGAAATGACATGAACTTAAGCAAGAAACTTGTTAGAAACGATGGGAAAGAAGTAGTTTTTTTATTGACAAGAGTTGTGGTTGAATGAGATGACATGACTTTAAGACATCGATAATACACATATAGCATACAGAAATTAGAACTGTATGACAGCAGAGAATGTTAAAGAAATGTTAAACTCCCTCCTTCTCCCGTAGAGTGCAAATTGATATTTGCATTCACACACTACTCAACGAATTTAGATACAACGCTAGTGTACGCACACACGTACGCGCAGATATTCATGCGCGGGCGTCTCTTCTGACGCACACGCCCGCCCGTGCCCGTACGCGCACGGGCGCCACTGATACTTTTCGGTTTTTCTTGCAACCGGACACACGCACACGCACGTACATACACATTATTTTTTTTTCCTTTTTCATCATTGTGAAGAGCTTTCGCGACACGTCCTCGAAAGTGACGAACACGCGAGACAACAGATGACCTTCAAGTAACTTGGTGGTCGTTTGTGATCTCCGTAAGTCTTCGTAGAGTCTGTAGGCCACAGAATATTCGGAAAAGATACCCGAAAGACGTTCAGCAGATTGCGCTTACTAAGCTACTGTTACCGAAGATAGCGAATGTATTACGTTGGTGTACCTTTTGTGTGTGTGTGTGTGTGTGTGTGTGTATGTGTGTGTGTTGAATACTACTGGAAATGACAGCTCACTCGAGCGAAAACAGATGAAATGTTTTACGTTATGATATCGATGAGTAGCGCAGTGTAGTAGTTTCGGAATAGACCTTTTTTTCGCTGAGAGGAAGTCCATCCTGTCCCTGCTGCTCTATGTAGCGCAGCCTTGGAGCTGCAGATGTCGTCGAGCTGTATGATAATGAACACACACACACACACACACACACACACACACACGCACACATAAGAACATTCCTATACGTACCATTCTGAACATCGTAAACAATCCATGAACAAGCGCATAGCTGTGCCAGTGAACAGCTCAGTTTTTTTTTTTTTTATATTCGTCACGTATTGTTTAGTCCAGTTCATGATGGATACACCATACTATTGACTCCGTCAACATCCCTGTATATCTGCCACCCGGTCTGTCTAGAGGTCTCTCATCCATGTGCTTATCCGAAGTGTGGAAATATTCAGCTCATCCTAATCTTAAGCTCTTGTATGATTAGATTACTAGTAACTACCATAACCTCCCAGTTCTGTAATGCCTGTAATAAATAAACTCTGTATTTTCAGCTGAATGGCTGCCTGAATCCAATAACCCGTAATTTATTATTTTTAGACACACACACACACACACACACACACACACACACACACACACATATATATATATATATATATATATATATATATATATATATATATATATATATATATATATATATATATATATATATACACTTGATCGCCTTTTCCCGCGCTAGCGATGTAGTGCCAGGAACAGAAGAAGAAATGCCACATCCGCTCACATCCATATGTCGTGCCCCGAAACCACACCTCCCTGTCCACAACCAGACTCCGCAGACCTTTCCGTGGTTTACCCTGAACGCTTCACATGCCCTTGGTTCACTCCAATGACAGCACGTCATACCAAATTGTTCCAGTTCACTCTGTCCTGTGACCTCTATCCTGCATGTTTAGGCCCGATCTCTCAAAATCGGTTTCTATCCATCTCCAACTTTGGTCTCCCCGTATTCATTGTTCCCTCCACTTATGATACATATATCCTCTTCGTCAACCTTTCCTCACTCATTCTCTCCACATGTCCAAACCATTCCACCACACCCTCTTCAGCTCTCTCAGCCACACTCTCTTACCCTCTCGTTACTTGCTCGATCAAACCGCCTCATCACATATTTCCCTCAAACATTTCATTTTCAACACATCCACCCCTCTCCGCGCAGCTTTACCTATAGCCCAATGGCTTGTATCCATATGATATGTTTGGGACTACTAAACCTTCAAACATATCCATTTTTGTCTTGCCAGATTGCGTTATCTCTTTTCACTCATTCTTCAGCACCTCCAGAACATACTCCCCCTTACCCACCCGATGACTCACTTCCACATCCATACCTCCATTCGCTGCCATGTGCACTTCCAGGCATCTAAAAACACTTAAATTTTTCCAAGTTTTCTCCATTCAAACCCATACACCCAGCTAACCTGTCCCTCAACCCTGCTGAACATAATAACCTTGCTTTTTTATTCACATTTACTCTCAATTTCCTCCTTTAACAATCTTCCAAACTCAGTCACCCATTCTGCAGTTTCTCACTCGTGTCTGCCATCAGTGCTGTTATCATCAGCAAATAACAACTGACTCACTTCCTAGGCTCTCTCATCCACCACAGACTGCATGCTAGCTTCTCTTTTCAAAACTTTCACATATACAACACTTATATGTGTGTGTGTGTGTGTGTGTGTGTGTGTGTGTGTGTGTGTGTGTGTGTGTTACCCTAGCGGTGTCATTTCCATGCAGTGTTACTACCGTAGCACATTCCTTAGGCAGCGTTACCACCGACCTTTACTCCTGTTACTGATGCGGGGTGACTAAGGGGGCCGGTGGGCGTCACGTCCGGTCACGTGAACAGTGGCAGCTTGAGCCGAGGTCCGACAAGGTGGGTGATACGCTGTTGACTCTACCTTGGGTAAACTGCTCTGTGATAGCCTGGGATGGGGAGCTGTTCGGGTGGGGAGATTGGTGGCGTGATGATGCAGGAGAGGGGGGTGGAAAGCGGGAGGGGACTTGGATGTTAGTTGGGTGATGATGTGGGAGGGATGGAAACAGGGAGGGACGGGGAGGGTTGGGGGGGGGGGGTGATGGTGTTGGAGGGATGAAAACGGGGAGGGTCAGTTGCGGGGATGTCATAGGGGAGGTTGGAGGCAATCGGGCGATTTTGCGGGAGGGGTGTACAGAGGGGAGGGAAAGACGAGATGTCGTTAAGGGAAAGGACTAAGTAAGGAAGGAAGAAAGGGATGTAACAGGGCGGTGGAAAGGGAGCTTAAGGAAGCGGCGAGAAGGTGGCGTTAGTTTGGAATCTGAAGATAGAAGGGAAGTTACGGTAAAGATGATGGGGAGGAATTGGGAATAGATGATGGACAAGAGGAAAATACACTGAAGGAGAAGAAATGACAGAGAAGTGAATAAAGATCAGCGAGATAGGGAAGAGTGCAGATGCATATTAAACTAACGAAATTTAAGGACAAAAGGAAAAGTGGAGAGATGTGGAAAGGATTTTCAGAGCTAGGGAAACTAAAGAAGTTGAACAGCTGGAATGGGAAAGAGAAGCACGCTGATGTTATGATAAAAGAATTTCATTTCAAGAAAGTGTGTGTGTGTGTGTGTGTGTGTGTGTGTGTGTGTGTGTGTGTGTATGTGTGTGTGACATCATGTGATATTAGGGGTATGGAGGGCAGATGTAGTTACAGTGAATGAGCCATAATACGAGAGTAAACTAAATAAAAGATGTGAAAGAAAACGATGGGGGAGACAGAGAAGGGAAGAGAGTAGTATTTAATTGAGGAAGAAGAAGAAAAGAAGATGGGATGTAGCCATATGTGGCTGCTAAAGAATCTGGGAATAAACGTTTTTTTTTTTTTTTCTGTACAAAAAACATATGTTGATAAAACCGTGAATACTCGTGACGAAGGATAGACACGGGGATAGTAGGATGAAGTGTAAATAACGGTAAAAAATTGTCGTTATCTTACGTTCTCTCCTTCGTCTTGTTATTTGCCAACTGATCGCTCAAGAAACTGGTACATGTCCTGCTTGTGGAGGTTAGGTAGTCTTACTAGAAGGCTTAGCGATGGCTGCTCAGTGAATTAGCACTTCAGTGGCTGTCGTATTTCACTCTTTTGACCCAGCTAGGTGATTTTTCTTCCCTGCCTTGCCCGCACTGGGCCACCGGCTTTGGGCCTCCCGCAAGCGTGCAATCCCTCCATCTCGCACATGACACTTTAAGTATAATTCACACGACTCGTTCTTCGTCACGGTAGATTTTTTTTCTTCCTGCGGCGAACGCTACTCGCTAGCTGTGCCTTTTGGCAGATAAAAAAAAGAAAAAAAAAATCCCGTCCTATGTACTTGTAAATACACGTAAGTACTCTCTCTCTCTCTCTCTCTCTCTCTCTCTCTCTCTCTCTCTCTCTCTCTCTCTCTCTCTCTCTCTCTCTCTCTCTCTCTTTTACATAGCTTGTTTCGTAAACGTGATCAGAAGGACTGAACCCTTTGACCAGCGTCGGGAGGGCTTGGCTGTGTGGAGAAGCGGTGGACAACCCCGGATAATTATGGAACTCGCAGTGTTATTTCCCGGAAATATCTCTTCTGAGAGGGTGTTGAGTCTGGTAAGGTAGGGTGAGCTCCCACCTCGCCCTCCCTTCCTTGACAGAATCTTAAGGGGGAGAAGGGAAGGAGGGGAGGGGGGTACATGTGGTTGGTGATCCAGGGAAATCTCTTGGGGACATCCCTTAAAAATCTCTGGGGACTTGTTTTGGTGACCTTAGGGATATATATATATATATATATATATATATATATATATATATATATATATATATATATATATATATATACGAGATACTTGGAAAAGCGAGATTTTTTTCGAAGTTAACGTCTCGGAGGTCTCTTGCGTTTTCTATAATAAAGAAAAAAAAGTAGAAAATCTACCTGGAAACCGCTTGAGATATCTTTTTCCTTTTTTTTTTTCTCTCTATCTGATTTTCTCCCGTGGGTGGAGGACCCCGGGGGACCTATAGAAAGCTGCTGGAGCAGCGTCCCCGGGGGCCCTGCCTGGTAATGTACCGTGACACATAATGGGCCGGCAGCTAGCGGCGGTCACAACACCAGCAGCTTACGAGGAGACGCAACACCAGCGCCACCTACCTCGTGTTATGACAAAGCAGACTCAGTGGACTGTCTTGGTAGCTACGTTTTTTCCCCCTTCTTTTAAACCGCTGTTGATTTTCGGTTTTGATTTTTCCTTGACGCTCAGGAATCTGTTTAGGCCTCAAGATGGCTCCAAAACATGCCATGAAGGGCTTAAAAATTTTTGCATTTATTCACAAATTTTTCTGTATCTTAAATCATTTAATTGCAGATTTAAAAAAGATAATTCATTCATTTAACGCTTCAACTTCCGTTGATATGTGTGTGTGTGTGTGTGTGTGTGTGCGAAAATGACGACATTTGTCTCATGCACTTGTGTGTTGGTGTCTGCCTACCACCCAGACAATGATCATTCACGCACACTTCTGATGATAAGGTAAATCACAAGATAATGATAAGATACATAGACAGATTAACGTGCGTGGACGGAGGATGGGTTATGAGGGTAATTATGTGGATTGCAAATACTATCATTTTTTGCCATGTATTTTCTTTGTCAAAGAAGGTACTTGTGTAATATATATATATATATATATATATATATATATATATATATATATATATATATATATATATATTGGAAAGGATCACAATTTTGCGCGTGATCAAGTATATTCCTATGAGTCCACGGGGAAAATGAAACACAAGTTCCCAAGTGCACTTTCGTGTAATAATCACATCATCAGGGAAGACACAAGAGAGAAATATAAGTCAGTTGATATATAGTAACAGTATTCTGGCATCGTTACATGCATTTGCGTTTTGGGGAATTTTTCTGTCGAAGAGTGGGATGAAGACAGCAGCCACTGCTATGATTAAAAGTAGGATACCTCGAAGGATGTGACCGCTGGAGGCTTAATGCGGGCTACATGTCGTCCCCCCAAACCCCCACCTCACCCTCCCGGGTATTTTAAAAGGCAAACAGATAGCGATCATGATTTAAGGAGAAGGGAAGGTCCCGAGCTCGTGATTGGTGGAGACTCGAGAGGTTGGCGGTTGGGCGAGCCAGTGGTGCGTGGCCTGGCCATGACGTCACCGCTATCACAACTAGAGCAGTGTGATTCCTCTGTGCTTGGTTGACGGCGCCTGATAACTCGATAATTTCTTGCGTTCTGACCAATCACGAGGCTGCCCGTAATGGTAGGTAAACAAGGACTGAGTTCTTTATTCCCATGCAGAATAAAGAAAACTAATTAAACCCGTGGAAAGCACTGAATGTATTGTTTTGACAATGCATTACATACAGGGCTTGTTTTTTTTCTCTCTCTCCTCTCTTAAACTGCACCGTTTGGAACGGATGCCACCAACACTCGTACAATGAATGTTCTTCACCCGTCTTGCAATGTTCGCTCGGGATGTGTTGCAATATTTGTCTACACGGCGGGCGAGAGGGGAGGCCGGGTTAGTCATGTGATTTCTATCCTCGCGCCCCCCCAACCACGCACCTCGCACACACTTACTTAGCTTGCCCCCTCCAACTATCCACCCCACATACCCTCCTCCTCCTCCTCCATATCACCGTTATGCACCACCGCCCCCCATCTTTTGTCTAGCCATGGTATCCTCCACCATTCCCCTCCACCTATCTCCATCATCCCCTTGCCTATTCCCGAAAACGTCCACCTGTACCCCCATCTAGCCCCTACCTTCCACTGTCCACCACTGTCCCCCTTACCTAGCGCTCCTCCTCCTCCTCCTCCTCCTCCCTCCACACCCCTTGACCATCTCCCTCTTTCCCTCCCAAAGCCTACCCTCCCTCTTAAGCCATCCCTTCCCCTTAATCTGGAGCACGACTCCCCACCCACTGCTTCCATCCATTGTTGTCTTGTTAATCACCCCCGTACTAGATTCTCCCCCTCCTGAATACATTTCCTTGGCTGTGGTTACTGTTTGTGGGTTACGGTGAGAGTTTTAGTGTTGCCCCGTCTCTCAACCTTGTATGTATGTGCCATGCATACACACACACACACACACACACACACGCCACAGCCTAAGCCAGTTATCAGGTACCCATTTATCGACCAGCCCCGTGGGGAGGATGAACAACTGGGTTTGGCTGTGTTGCTTACTGCCTCGCCTGAGATTCGAACCCGCGCTGGTCAAATCCCTGGCTGGGCCCATGGGGGCTCATGGTTAGTGTGGGTATGTGTCCATTACCCAACCCACTTAAACCTTCCATTACCTCTACCCATTTCCCCTTCCATTACCCTCCCCCCCCCACACCCACTCTCCTCTCCATTAACCCCACTCTCTTCACATCGCATTATTCCAACAGTTTACGCCGACACACACACACAAAAGAAAGATGATTCAGTTTGAGTTTTACTTTGAACTACATGATTTTTCCCCAACAAAAAATAATGAGAAGAGGAGGAGGAAGTGAAAATCAATATGAAAATTTGGAAAATTCTTGTGGTACTTGAGTATACAGTTTACGTTGTTGATCAGTGTGACATGTCAAGCGTATGGACACGTTGGTCCTCACACTGGTGTGTGTGTGTTGGATAGTGTGTAGCTGCAAGGTGAGGTAGGTGTAGTGTGTGCTGGGTGTAGGGAGGACACAAGTTATGGCTGGAAGATGAAGTAGATGTAGGGTGTAGGAGGTGTACTGTGTGTGGCTGGAAGGTGAGGTAGGTGTACTGTGCATTGAGTGTGGACGTATGATTTGGGGGGAACACAATAGCATGCTCTGAGTTATGAGGAGACTGTAGACAGGCAAATGTAGCAAGGTAGAGTCATGAGGAAACAGTGTGGCCAGATGGAGCCATGAGGGAACAGTGTAGCTAAGCATGTCGAGCCATGAGGAAAAGAGGAGATAAAACCATGAGTGTACAGTGTAAGGCATGATGGTGGGGAGGAGTGGGTGCCTCAGTGTAGCCAGGCATGTGAGAGACAGACTGTGTACCAATATGCAGTGTGATGAAGCTGAGACTGCAGTGTAGCCAGACGCAAGGTAAGGGAAGGAGGAGGGAGGAGGAGGAGGTCACAGTGTAGCCAGACGCAAGGTAAGGGAAGGAGGAGGGAGGAGGAGGAGGAGGTCACAGTGTAGCCAGACGCAAGGTAAGGGAAGGAGGAGGGAGGAGGAGGAGGTCACAGTGTAGCCAGACGCAAGGTAAGGGAAGGAGGAGGGAGGAGGAGGAGGTCACAGTGTAGCCAGACGCAAGGTAAGGGAAGGAGGAGGGAAGAGGAGGAGGAGGAGGAGGTCACAGTGTAGCCAGACGGGCGGGCGGGCATGAGGTAGTTAGGGCCAGCGGTGTGCGGGGGTAAGAGGATTAAACGGCGCCTCCATCTGTCGCAGCTCGCTGTGCTGGCCTCCACAGCTCGCCAACCGCCCTGCTGTTACTGCTGCTGCTGCTGTTCTCGTGTGATGCTTATGCTGGTTTGATGCTGACGGTTGGTGATGGGCATGCCGTATTGATGCTGACGGTTGGTGATGGTCATGCCGTATTGATGCTGACGGTTGGTGATGGGCATGCCGTATTGATGCTGACGCTGATGATGGTCATGTCGTATTGATGCTGACGGTTGGTGATGGTCATGCCGTATTGATGCTGACTGTTGGTGATGGTCATGCCGTATTGATGCTGACGCTGATGATGGTCATGTCGTATTGATGCTGACGGTTGGTGATGGTCATGCCGTATTGATGCTGACGCTGATGATGGTCATGTCGTATTGATGCTGACGGTTGGTGATGGGCATGCCGTATTGATGCTGACGCTGATGATGGTCATGTCGTATTGATGCTGACGGTTGGTGATGGTCATGCCGTATTGATGCTGACTGTTGGTGATGGGCATGCCGTATTGATGCTGACGGTGGTGATAGTCATGCCGTATTGATGCTGACGGTTGGTGATGGTCATGCCGTATTGATGCTGACGGTTGGTGATGGGCATGCCGTATTGATGCTGACGGTTGGTGATGGTCATGCCGTATTGATGCTGACGGTTGGTGATGGGCATGCCGTATTGATGCTGACAGTAGTGATGGTCATGTCGCATTGATGCTGACGGTGGTGATGGTCATGCCGTATTGATGCTGACGGTTGGTGATGGTCATGCCGTATTGATGCTGACGGTTGGTGATGGTCATGCCGTATTGATGCTGACGGTTGGTGATGGGCATGCCGTATTGATGCTGACGGTGGTGATGGTCATGCCGTATTGATCCTGACGGTTGGTGATGGGCATGCCGTATTGATGCTGACGGTGGTGATGGTCATGCCATATTGATGCTGACGGTGGTGATGGTCATGCCGTTTTGATGCTGACGGTGGTGATGGGCATGCCGTATTGATGCTGACGGTTGGTGATGGTCATGCCGTATTGATGCTGACGGTTGGTGATGGGCATGCCGTATTGATGCTGACGGTGGTGATGGTCATGCCATATTGATGCTGACGGTGGTGATGGTCATGCCGTTTTGATGCTGACGGTGGTGATGGGCATGCCGTATTGATGCTGACGGTGGTGATGGGCATGCCGTATTGATGCTGACGGTTGGTGATGGTCATGTCGTATTGATGCTGACGGTTGGTGTGATGATCATGCCGTATTGATATATATATATATATATATATATATATATATATATATATATATATATATATATATATATATATATATATATATAACCCCCTCTCTCCACAACTCACTTTCACTCCACCATCGCCACCACTAGTACTTCTAGCACACTACCACCTCCATTACCGTTATTAAATCTCACTTGGCTTCTTCACTCTGAAATTCATGGAAAAGCTGCGGGACGGCGTCCTTCTTAATTAAGAAGTTTACACGTGATTAATTTTACGCTCAGCCCCACGATATTGCCTCAGTTGCCGCTGGTCCTTGTACTTCTTGCCGCCAACCCACTCTCCCCCCCCCCCCCCCCGCCCTCTCTTCCCTCCCCCGCTCCCACCTCCCACCTCCCAGGTCCCAGGTCCTATCCGTTGCACAGGTGAGGTGATTGGCCAGACAGCGGAGGTGGAAAGTTGCCTGCTGCACACCTTAAGCAGTTGCATAAGGTGAGATGAATACGTCTGCTGCACAGGTGAGGTGAAATTATCCGCTGCACAGGTGAGGTATATATGTCTGCTGGTCAGGTAGGATCATGTGTCTGCTGCACAGGTAAATATGTCTGCTGGTCAGGTAGGATCATGTGTCTACTGCACAGGTAAATATGTCTGCTGGTTAGGTAGGATCATGTGTCTGCTGCACAGGTAAATATGTCTGCTGGTTAGGTAGGATCATGTGTCTGCTGCACAGGTGAGATAATTTGGCCTGCACAGGTATGGTGCATTTATCTATTACTGTACGACAGTGGTAACTTATCTACTGCACAGATGAGATAGATCCTTTTTTTTCTGCTGTACAGGCAAGGTCATATAGTCGCTGCCCAGGAAGACATGCAAAAGTTGGTCTGTTCCACACGCCAGCCTCGGCGATGGATACAATATGCCTGCGAGACGAGTCGTCTAATTAGTCTGCTGTGCATGTAAAGTAATCCCCTCTGCTGCCCAGGTGGGCTAATGAGAGAGAGAGAGAGAGAGAGAGAGAGAGAGAGAGAGAGAGAGAGAGAGAGAGAGAGAGAGAGAGAGCTGTGCAGGTGAACTGGGTCGTTGCTTTCTGGCAGAGATGAATTGAGTTAACATCATCATTGGTGAGTGTCAGGACCGAGTGTGGAGGCATGGGTTTCGAACTCCACAAGTGGCTCTTGCAAGTTCGAAATCACCGATCATACGCTGGCTTTCTAGTCTTTTTTCTTTTTTTTTTCATAATCTGTTTATTCGTGTTTGACGTCATCTATGGTGAGGAGATGTCAGGAATTGACTTCCTTTTTCAGTAGGGTGGTTAAGTTATAGAATTTTTCCTACGTCTGTAAGACTGAGTTACGGCAACGCTATTGGTCGTGAGGAATGCCCCTTCGTACGATCAGTTCGGCCTGCTCCATAACGAATACATTTACCTCCTCCCCCCAAAAAAATATTCTCGTTCTTGATATTTAGGATGAAATGGTTGGATTTATTTTCTTTTCGTAAAACACACAAGAAGCCTTTTATCATCCAGATTTACACCGCTTTGAATCATCAACATCATATCATCAGCATCATGTTTGCTGTTCAAGATAAGACATGGTTTTGTTACGTGTCTGGCGCGCGGCTCGAGTGCACTAACGACCTTCATTTGACTCGCGAGTGTGACGTCATCGGACGGACGACTTTTGGAGGGAAGTAGTAAACACACAACACAACCCCCCCCCCCCTCCCTCTTCCTCTACCATCGCTTCAGTCTTGGATAAGATATTGGGAACAGAAAATGGACACGAGTTCGTCCAGACGTATGGCGTTAGATCTTAAAAAGCCGATTCGATAACGGAAACTGAGACGACATTTGAAACAGAATTGATAATTGAAACGAGGATGGCTAGTAAACGGGGGTGCTAATTGAGATGGGGGTGATAATTCAATGGGGGGGGGGACGGTAATTGAACTTTGACGAAAATTCGAAGTGGCGATGATAAATGAAACGGTGGCGCTTCGTTGTCCATACATTTGGCGAACAGAGTCGTCACGTAGACAGAGAAACAATGCGTGCGGATTTGCAGAGAGTAAGGAGACGGACTTGCTAGCCTCAGACAAAACGGATAAGACAGACAGACACCTGCTGACTTAAACGAACCTGATGGGAGATACACAGATAGACAGCAGACGGATAGTTATGCAAGCGGCAGGAACATTACTTGACTACTTTTGATGGTACCTAACCTTACCTGTGGTCATTAGTGATTAGTGAATCGTGGTAAAGTTGTACCTTGTTGTCATTTGTCCGTCCTGTGAACCTTTGCCCTCAAATGACCCACTCCTCTCCATCTACCTGCCTTTCCCCCAATCCTCTTCCTTCCTCTCCCCCTCTTCTCCCTTGCTTTCCTGTCCTCTTATCAGTCACTTACCCTTTCTTGCCTCTCTTTCCAGATTTCCCCTCTTCCATCGCCTCTCGTTTTTTTTCCCCTCCCCACTTACTTCCCATTTCTCTCTTTCTCTTTTCCTATGTCCTTCCCCCTTTTTCTTTCGCCCATCTCTTCTCCCTGTCCCCGTTGGCTCCCTCCGCCCCGCGTCGCGTCATCATCGTCACTAGACACCCTAACTTCATCACAGGTCATAATTGAGTTTTGAAAAGCCCGCGCACCCAAATAAAAGTGCGTTGATTGGTCCCGCGGCAGCCAGTAATAAGAAGGGACTCGGGCGCAGTATCCAATAGAGTGCAAGGAGGAAGAAATATCCAGTGTGATTGGGTTAAGAGAGACAGCGTCATCGGAATAGTGTGAAATTGCTAGGCTAAGGATTTCTCTTGATAATGAGACACTCGTTTTTTTTTCCCAGTTCTTTATTTTTTTCCCAGGCCAGTCAGGTGATGTTATTTTATGGGAGCGAAATTACCAGACTTGGGACTTTTGCTGTTAACGAGTCTCTCTCTCTCTCTCTCTCTCTCTCTCTCTCTCTCTCTCTCTCTCTCTCTCTCTCTCTCTCTCTCAGTGTGTGGACGGTGAAGACACACAGCAACGACTGTGTTATAATAAGTTCTTTGATGTTTTTTTCTTTGTTCTGTTTTTACACTAGTAAACAGAGACATGAATTGTGAGGCAGCGACAAATAGCATTCACACATTGCCAGAATTTACCGTCGCCATCGGAAAAGTACCAACACACACACACACACACACACACACACACACACACACACACACACATAACTTGAAGACTAATAAAAGTCCGGGTCCCGTGCGGTTCTGTCCACGAGTAATTAAAAACGTCAAACGCGAAATTGCCGAACGGTTGACCCATATTTTTGTTAATAAATCTCTCCAGGATGACCATCCCGCAGGACTGGAGACTGGCAGATGCCGCTCTTGCATTCAAAAAGGAAAACCCGTGAAATGCCTGGCAATTACCGTCCCATTAGCCGTTCACATCAATTATATGTAGACTTGTGGGCTGGAGTCGGTTATTCGACATGGAATCGTAGCCTAACCAGGAACGACACAGCCTGATCAAGTTTTGGAAAGTGCTGATCATGCCTCACAGACGACCTCCTTGAACTCTTATCATAAACTGTTCAGTACCCACGACAAGACAGAAGCAATAGACATGACATTATTTTTTGGACATCCAGAAAGCATTAAGACAAAAGTTCCCCCCCTCACGTTCAACTGATGCATGAAGTGCCGTCCTCTGAGGATTACTGGCTGCACAGGAAACTGGATAGATTACTGGTTGCATGACAGGAGTTAGAGCCGTGATAACTGCTGAATCATCACCGCGGTCACCCGTTACGAGTCGGGGTCCCTCAGGGACCCGTCCTTGTGCCTGTCCATTTCATCATTGGCATGAACGATATTGATGTAGGGCTGAGAATCTAACTGTCCACCTTTGCAGGTGACACAAAGATCGTTAGTGCCATATTGACTTAAGGAAAGTAGGCTACAGTGACAAGAGGATCTAGATAGAATCGTTGAATGGTCTGGAATCTAGACCATTCAGCTGATCTCAACTAGTGTCTAGATAATGGCAAATGTCTTTTAACGTCAGTGTGTCATGCTTCCTTCTCTACCACTGATCTCTCCCCAGCGATGCTACAGTAACGTACTAACATTGATTAACCCGTGTCGTCTGCTTTCAGGAAAGAATTAGTGTATTATTCTTCAGCATCAGGGATGATATAGGATGGTATGTCGAGAAGCTGGTGCTTAAGTATATCTTATTTATTGTCTTTATAACAAAGAGTGAAGGAATGCTTGTCGATGGTGACATAGTCATGTTCGTTCTCCCTAGTTGACTTTCCTATAAAGATTTCCTTGAGGCATTTTGATCCTGCAAGGTATTTTTTTTTTTCTACTTGTTATCCGTTCGGCGTGTGCTGTAGGTAGTGGAAGGCGGGGAGAGTCTTTGCTTTTCTATCCCATACTTCTACTGCTTGTGTTAGGCGACATTTTTTTCCTAGACCAGACCACCTTGTTGGACCTTAAAGAGTACCTCTCTCTCTCTCTCTCTCTCTCTCTCTCTCTCTCTCTCTCTCTCTCTCTCTCTCTCTCTCTCTCTCTCTCTCTCTCTCTCTCTCTCTCTCTCCCCGCTTAGTGGAAGATTGTCCGTGATGATTTTGCGAAGCGGTAATCGTACTTAACTTTTGAGTTTAGAGAATTTAGTTTATTGATACTTTATGATACACCACATTTCAACTGATGAGAAGGATTTCTTCATGAAACATGGAATATATTGTAAAGTTTCAATAACCTAAATTATCTGAACTGCCACTATATATATATATATATATATATATATATATATATATATATATATATATATATATATATTTTTTTTTTTATTTTTTTTTTCAAACTGTTCGCCATTTCCCGCATTAGCGAGGTAGCGTTAAGAACAGAGGACTGGGCCTTTGGGGGAATATCCTCATCTGGCCCTCTTCTCTGTTCCTTCTTTTGGAAAAATCAAAAAAAAAATAGATAGGGGAGGATTTCCAGCCCCCCGCTCCCTCCCCTTTTAGTCGCCTTCTACGACACGCAGGGAATACGTGGGAAGTATTCTTTCCCCCCTATCCCCAGGGATAATATATATATATATATATATATATATATATATATATATATATATATATATATATATATATATATATATATATATCCAAAGAGCACCCTATGAGTCGGTCCAAAATTTACAAGACAATTGATATACGTAAAAACTTCACAGATTTATTAGTTTAAGCACTTACAACAAGAAAGGTACAACAGTGCATCCACACCAGTACACACACATTAGGTACAGTTGTACACACAGTGGTGAAGTAGTACGCAAAGTGGCACAGTGGTACACAGTGGCACAAGGGTACACAGAGTACATAGAGTGGCACAGTAGTACATAGAGTGGAACAGTGGTACACAGAGTGGCACAGTAGCACACAAGTGGCAAAATGGCACACACAGTGGCGCAGTAGTACACACAGTGGCACAATTGTACACACAGTAGTACTCTAGTACACACCGGTACAAAAAGTACACACGGGGAGGTTATTAACTCGTTATTAACTCGCTGAATAATGAGCTTTGCCCCAGCACTCTGATGTGGCCTGTGGCAGATATGAATATATTATATCTAAGAGGATGAAATCTGAATTTACTGCACAGTGTGTTTTGTAACCTCTGATGACTTCATGGCACAGTGATTATTAAAGAAATTATCATCATGAATTTGATGATAACGTGTTACCATTTTTTATTTTTTTTTTTGTAGGTTTCTCTCTGAAGTGCCATGATTCATAATTTGTGATGGCTTTTGTAAATTTCGCTCTTTTAGATTTTGATAATAGATCTATTAAGTTAGATGAAAAATGGCTTCGCACTCCAAGGCCTAAGTTAGTGTTTGCGGGGGAGGGTAGGTAAGGTTATGTATTTGTGCAGTCTGGAGGTAAGGTCATTGACCCCACTGATGGTGAGGAAGCGTGGTTCTGAAGCGTTGACTGGATGTGGGTTGAGGGGAAAGTTGGTGTCGAGGAAACTATCGTTGGTGCTGACAACGACTCTGTTGTTAATGAGATACGTATATTACGGGAGTGATGTTGTGGTAAATTACATTAAAAGAGTTGTGGTACTGCTTTATGTGGTCTCATGTCTGAGAGTCCCAAGAAATTATTGACCCTCATAAGACTTTGACACCTGAGAACTCTTTAGAATTAAGAAAACCCTTGGCCTTGAGAAGACCTCAGCCCTGATAAATGTTTGGTCCTGCGAAGACTTTTGGCCAAGAGCATACAATTGGCCTAAAAAAAGAGATCGTTGGCGTAGAGGTCATCTTGGGCGTTGCAGCTAATATCACTATTCTCATGAAGTGCAGAGGTCAAAGGTCACAGAAGTGTCTTCAGCAGTGGACGTCTCCATCACCAGAATCAAACATCAACCACTCAAGCAAGTTTGCCACTCCTTCTCTTGAGCTGAGAGGATGGCAGCACCTTATGCGAGTTCACCTTTTTGTATACGTAGAGTGGTGAGGGGAGAGAAGAAAGAGGTGACTGGACAAGGGAAGGTATTGTGTAGAAAATGGAGCCAGAGGGAGAGTTTTAGAGTACCTACGTGTGTGATGGAAGGTCTTCTTCAGGTGTGTAGATGGTTTGTTCCACGTTTGTTTGTTGTTTTTGTTGTTGCTCTGTATGTTGTGATGTCGTTGCTTGTTGGTTTGGAGAAGGAGATTAGCAAAGTCTGTCTTAGCGCTATGAGGCTGCGTAGGAATCGAGGGTGATCCATGTTCGTGCTGGTGTGGAGGTCTTGGGTGCGTGTTTGCAGTGTGTGTGTGTGATCGTTGTCCTGCAGTTTCTGCCAGACTTCTGCTGCTCACCTTTACGAAGCAGGTGCCAGTTGGTCGAACCTTCTTCGGTCGTTCATGTTGGTCTTGGGCGTTTGTCGATATGGGGTCGCTCCTCATTTGTGACGTGTCGGAGGTTCATGTGACGTATCCTCTGGAGGTTCATCATGCTGGATTTGAAGGCGAGGCGTGGGTGTGTGTATGATTACTAGGGAGTATGTTAGGATGGGGAGGATCATAGCGTACACTAGGGATAAATTTTGCCTTTCTTTGTGAGTGGCATCCCCTCCTGAGACACAGCAACTGGGAAGTCAGCTCGAGGAAACCTTAAAGGTAGAAAGAACTCGAATAAGCGGGGTGATAAGAATATCTACTTCATCAACCGTGAAGATATCACCCATCTGTGGAAATTTTGTATTGTATTTATTATATTTCTACCATAATATGTTCTGTACTCATGGTTATTCATTTATTATTGATTCACCTTTTCCTTGCGCAGTCTGGGCCACAAAAGTGAGTCGTTAGGTGTCTTTACTTGATTACCTCAGTCCTCACTCCGTTTCCCATGATATCAGCGAGGCGTTTTAGCCTCAGAAGACCTAGTATGGCCCCTCGTTGCAACGAATGTCTTCTCAGTGCAAAAACGGTTTTTTCATTCTTATATCTGACGAGTCTAGTCCCAGCAGAGTAACTGACAGGTTCGGGGCTCTTGGCTCCTCTCTCTCTCTCTCTCTCTCTCTCTCTCTCTCTCTCTCTCTCTCTCTCTCTCTCTCTCTCTCTCTCTCTCTCTCTCTCTCTTTCTCTCTCTATCTATCTATCTATCTATCTCAACGCCTCTCACTTGCCCTGCCATTTTGGCGATATCTCGTCGTAGGTACTCATGGGTAGGTAATCTCTCTCTCTCTCTCTCTCTCTCTCTCTCTCTCTCTCTCTCTCTCTCTCTCTCTCTCTCTCTCTCTCTCTCATCATCTTCATCATCTGCCCTTCTGTGTCTGTCTCGTGTACTGAGAGAATCCAGTGATCCTCCTGTTCCTCTCGTGTACCTGTGAGCCACAGACATGAGGAACTTCAGTCATCCTTCACTAGATGGCGCTTCAGACAGGCTTAAGCCATCCCGTCCACAGCTTACGAGATTCCTTCCCCTCCCTGTCTCTGTAAACTCAACAACCCCTCCAACTAGAAAATCGCCCTCGTCAGCAGCTTCCTCCTTTCGACCCTTCATGTCTCTCCTAACCCCACAAACAATTAATGACTTTTTCGTAGTAATTCCAGGAAGAGAGAGTAAAAAATATCATCCTTTTTTTCTCTCTCTCTTTCTCGTGGTCGCGTTTTTATTGGTTCTCTGTCTCTCTCTCCTTCCTCCTTGCCACCAGAAGTGACCTCGGCTTTGACATCCTTCACTCTTGCTGTTTCCATCCCCCCTGATCCCTCCTACTCTGTCCTTCCTTCCTTCCTTCCGACTCCTTCCCTCCTTCCTCCGCCTCGTCATCGCCTTCAACACTTCAGTGCTCGAACAGCCATGATGGAAAACTTGGGGTGTGTCTTTGGTTTGAATTGAAGCGAAAGTTGGTTAAAAAAGAGGTCGTACTCATCTACCCTCTCCATTGTGTGACCTTGGTCTTGCCTTCCCTTGGCCGCTCCCTCTTGCTTCCTTCCATACCTGTTATTTCTCCTCCTCTACCCCATTCTGTTTCCTCTTCTTCGTTGTCCCCTGTTTCTTCTTATCTTTTTTCCCCATGTTGTACATTCATTGGTTACTTCTTTTCACCTCAACCATCATCACACACGAGACTACTATGTGAATTGAAATCGAAGGGAATAGACGTCTTATTATGGATTTGTGACTGACCTACCGATAGAGAACAGCGTGTAGTTATAAATGGTGAAGCCACAAACTGGCAAGTGATGTGCAATGGGGTTCGTTCTTGGCCACAATCTTTTCATAATATGTATTAATGATCCACGATTGTGTTGTCTTGTAACCATGATCTCCAAGTTATTTTTTTTTGACAGCATAAAGCCAGGAGGCAGAGCTATGAATAAGCAAGAGTGTGATATATAATTCAGATATCTTGGCAAACTAGAAGTCAGATACACGGAAGATGAAGTTCAAGATAGACCGACGTAAAGTTTATACCACCCTGGCGGTAGGAGAACTGACATACGGATATCAGATAAATGGAAATCTGGGAAAGGCAAATGTTTTTTTTTTTTCGTCAGTTCGGGTATCTGCTAAATAAGTGCGAGAAAGGGATATAGATATATTCTAATCCCTTTTCCTCATTCCAGACCCTTACAGTATAATGTAGTGCAGCAGTGGGTGGGGTTGTGTAGTAAGATATTTCATTGGGGATTTCTGTGTCTGTTCTATCCTGTTGCATTCCCTGCAGCGTACTTCAGTAATGCATGGTACTTCCTCCATTGTATTTCTTTCCTGATTTTGTTACAATAGATAGAACGCCTTCTTTGCTCTTCTATCCTTGCTTCACCCAATTAGTGTAGGGAAAATAGCAACAGATAGAAGTAAGTTATAAACAGATAACCTTCAATGTCTTTCCCATGTATTTCTCTCTCTCTCTCTCTCTCTCTCTCTCTCTCTCTCTCTCTCTCTCTCTCTCTCTCTCTCTCTCTCTCTCTCTCTCTCTCTCTCTCAGCAAGTTACGCTGCAAGTGGATTAGGTGACTGGTACGTACGCCACCACATCTGTCGTCTCCACCATTACGACAGTCATCACCACCACGATAACTACGACGATGAGGCAATTAAAACCCTCGCCTTCGAATTATCATTATTAATTATCATTATTATTATTATTATTATTATTATTATTATTATTATTATGATTATTATTATTATTATTATTATTATATTGTTATTATTAATTATTAATATTGTTATTATCATCATTATTATTATTATTATTATTATTATTATTATTATTATTATTATTGTTATCATTTATTTTTACTGTTGTCATTGTTATTGTTATTATTCGTAGAAGTAGTAGTAGTAGTAGTAGCACAACACTACTACTACTACTGCTACTACTACTACTACTACTACTACTACTACTACTACTACTACTACTACTACTACTATTAGTACTACTATTACTACTACTACTACTATTACTACTACTACTACTTCTGCTACTTTTACTACTGGTACTACTACTCCTTCTACTACTACTACTACTACTACTATTACTCATTCTGCTATTACTATTACTACTACTACTACTACTACTACTACTACCATTACTACTACTACAATTACTACTGGGACTGTGCGACTCTGTGCACCACCAGTTCCTCACTCCCCTCACTACCCACCACCCCATCACTACCACCACCACAAACTCTGCCGTCCCTCCCAAGACCATACCAACCCCCCCACCCCCTAAACCCCCACCGTCTCCCTGACATTGGAGGCGTGAAATTCAGTGTCGCGCGGCTGGTAGAAGATGCGATCATTTCCACCCTCACGCTCCAAGCGCAATTTCTCCTCCTCCTCCTCCTCCCCGCCCCCCCACCACCACCAACCTGGAGAATCTAGAGCGACGGGCTAGTGCGAGGCGTGGACTTCCAGGGATTAAAAGGACGACGGGTTTGGAGGAGGAGGGCGGCGGTGGTGGTGGTGGCGGTGTGTCTTGGAGTCTAGTAGAAGAGAATCGGAAGGTTTTTTTTGTGTGTGTGAGTGAGTGGGTTTTGGAGGTCCGGAGTTTTACTTTGAGGCCTTCGTTGTTACAGAGGTCTGGAGGTTTCCTTGAAGGGGGTTGCATTAGTTGCAAGTCCTGGGTGTTTGGGGTTATGTGTGTCTTACTCTTGGAGGTTTTGAGGGTGTTTTAGGGTACACGAGTGTTGTTTTGGAGGGTATGTTGTGTTACGGGGATGAGAAACGATTTCAGAGGTCGGATTTGTTTTGAGAGGCCAGCGGTGTTGTTTTTTACGTTTAGGACTTAGATGTATTTCGTATCATAGACTTCTTTCGTACGATGCCTCCAAAACCATTATGACGTAGAATGCTTGAAGTATTTCTTCTGAGCGTCGCTAGGAGAATTTTGGAGTTTGTTTTTTTTTTTTGAGGTTTGAGTACGGAGAAATTTTTTTTTTCACGGGTCACTGGTGGTGTTTTCAGTTTTATGAATACCATTTTGGAGGTTAGTGTTGGTTTAGAGGGATGAGAACGTCTGTTTTATTGGTACTTTGTATTGTATCGGTGTTGTTTTGAAGGTGATATTTGTTCGAAAACTTTTTTTTTTTAACTAATAATGTTTTTGATTGTAGTGTATCTTTTTTTTTTTTGTAATGTGATTCATCATTTTGGGGTCCCCCTCCTCCCTCCCCTTTGTCTTCACGTATTGCGGTTGTGGTGGGGGATGGGGGTGGTGGGGGGGTAAGAGTTCGTTCAGAAGGGAGGGGGCGTAAGGTGAAAAGGTGGGGAGTGAGTGGGTAAGGGAAATGGGTGAGGGGTAGATGAGTAGGTGAGGAGGATAATGAGAGATGAGTTGGTGCAAGTGGATGATGAGTAAAAAAAGGAAAAAGAAAAAAAGAAGTTTGACGAGAGATGAAGCCACGCATGAATACCAGGGACAAATGATGATGGGTAAGGTGAGATGAGGCTAGAGGTGAAGGGAAGTTTGAGATTGAGTAATGACGAAGGTAAATGATGCCGATTGAATAAGAATAATGTATATTACAGTAGCAAAGCGGTTGACACTAGGGTGAAGGAAACGATATACTTATGCCATATATGTAACTGCACGGTGGGTGACAGACGAAGGTGACGGATAACAGGCACCAGATGATAGTCAACGGGAGGACAGTGACTGACTAACAGGGAGCAGGCAACAGAGAGCAGGAACTGTGGGTCGCGCAGGATGGCTCTGAAAGTTGCACGCGACTGCACGTGAAATTCCGCAATACGCACGCGCATTCGCACCGTTAAGGGAACATTATGATAATTCACGTTCGTAAGCACGTAACCGCGTTCATTCTTCTGTACGCTTTAGTTAGCGATGATTAGGAGCGTAATGGGTTTAACTTGGTTAAAATCTAGTCTTTCTGTGTTAAGAGAACAAGTGAAAAATGATGTTTGGTAAAGGCGTTTGTTTATTGTTTGTCTAGATGGGAGGCCAGCTTTAAGTAAAGAAGATGAGAAATAGTTATATGGGGTGTACTTGGAAGATTTATTTTTTATCTGATAACTAGTTGGACGGAATGCTTGGGACGGACGCGGAAGGGAGATAGTGAAAATAGTGAGCTGTACTGGGTAGGGGGTAAAACGAACATGACATTAAGTGGATCGCAGGTCAGATGTGTGTGTGTGTGTGTGTGTGTGTGAACCTCAACTCTGTGGACACTGGGCAACATTCACAGACCATTTACGAACCTGTTTCAAAGAGCTGTGTCAATTTCCAATGTTGTACGCTTCTTTAGTTTACATTTCGATAGATAGAGCTGACATGCAAGGTTAAAGTCTTCTCAATCCAAATCAATTTCATGATTTCTAAACATCAAACAAGGCTCTCACCTCCAAGAGGTAAATCAAACGTAATTTGTATGATTTTTTTTAGTGGGACAGATATTTTTACCTTGTTAGGTCGAAATGAAGTACTGGTCTAAATACATTCGTCCAGTGGTGATCCAGTTGAATTTAAACACTCCTTCTACACCTGATTATTCACCTCGTGACCTCAGGGGTCACCTTCAGTACTTCGCCTCAAGAAGAAAGAGGAGAAGAGAGAGAAAAAAAAGGTATTTTCTCCTCCGATGATAAATTTGAGACAAGGTAGGAAGTTTCCGTCCGTAGTATTTTATTTCCTTATATTAGAGAGCTGGGCTGGGCGGAGTTTCTTTATTACCGATATAAAAGAGGTTAAGAACGATCAGATGTTTGGTCGTTAGGAAGAACCCTCAGCTGCCACCCTCACAGTTGGAGAACTGCTGGTGGACTCGTCCGCTCGTCCTCCTCCTCCTCCGCCTCCTCCTCATCATCACCACGACCTTCCAGACCTGAAAAATTGAACTCTTCTTGACCCCCTTTTTTTTTCCTTTTTCCTTTTTTTACTTGTCTTTGACCTCTCGTAACCTTTCCCTCCCCATCCCTCTCCATCCTCCGTTGGTGTATGATCTCGGGGGAGAATTTCCCCCGTCATGTGAAGTCCTCCTCCTCCTCCTCCTCGAGGCCGTTCCTCGCCCATGACCCCTTTCCTCACGACCTCTTATGACATCATGAACTTTCATGGGGGTCATTTGGTTCCCTATATTTCTTCCTTCTCGTCTGACCCCCTCCATCCTTGATCACTCGCGAGTTATATATATATATATATATATATATATATATATATATATATATATATATATATATATATATATATATATATATATATAAGAGACAGGAGGTCAAGAGAAAGGTGCAAGAGGTGAAAAAAAGGGCAAATGAGAGTTGGGGTGAGAGACTATCAGTAAATTTTAGGGAGAATAAAAAGATGTTCTGGAAGGAGGTAAATAGGGTGCGTAAGACAAGGGAGCAAATGGGAACTTCAGTGAAGGGCGTAAATGGGGAGGTGATAACAAGTAGCGGTGATGTGAGAAGGAGATGGAATGAGTATTTTGAAGGTTTGTTGAATGTGTCTGATGACAGAGTGGCAGATATAGGGTGTTTTGGTCGAGGTGGTGTGCAAAGTGAGAGGGTTAGGGAAAATGATTTGGTAAACAGAGAAGAGGTAGTAAAAGCTTTGCGGAAGATGAAAGCCGGCAAGGCAGCAGGTTTGGATGGTATTGCAGTGGAATTTATTAAGAAAGGGGGTGACTGTATTGTTGACTGGTTGGTAAGGTTATTTAATGTATGTATGACTCATGGTGAGGTGCCTGAGGATTGGCGGAATGCGTGCATAGTGCCATTGTACAAAGGCAAAGGGGATAAGAGTGAGTGCTCAAATTACAGAGGTATAAGTTTGTTGAGTATTCCTGGTAAATTATATGGGAGGGTATTGATTGAGAGGGTGAAGGCATGTACAGAGCATCAGATTGGGGAAGAGCAGTGCGGTTTCAGAGGTGGTAGAGGATGTGTGGATCAGGTGTTTGCTTTGAAGAATGTATGTGAGAAATACTTAGAAAAGCAAATGGATTTGTATGTAGCATTTATGGATCTGGAGAAGGCATATGATAGAGTTGATAGAGATGCTCTGTGGAAGGTATTAAGAATATATGGTGTGGGAGGCAAGTTGTTAGAAGCAGTGAAAAGTTTTTTATCGAGGATGTAAGGCATGTGTACGTGTAGGAAGAGAGGAAAGTGATTGGTTCTCAGTGAATGTAGGTTTGCGGCAGGGGTGTGTGATGTCTCCATGGTTGTTTAATTTGTTTATGGATGGGGTTGTAAAGGAGGTAAATGCAAGAGTCCTGGAAAGAGGGGCAAGTATGAAGTCTGTTGGGGATGAGAGAGCTTGGGAAGTGAGTCAATTGTTGTTCGCTGATGATACAGCGCTGGTGGCTGATTCATGTGAGAAACTGCAGGAGCTGGTGACTGAGTTTGGTAAAGTGTGTGGAAGAAGAAAGTTGAGAGTAAATGTGAATAAGAGCAAGGTTATTAGGTACAGTAGGGGTGAGGGTCAAGTCAATTGGGAGGTGAGTTTGAATGGAGAAAAACTGGAGGAAGTGAAGTGTTTTAGATATCTGGGAGTGGATCTGTCAGCGGATGGAACCATGGAAGCGGAAGTGGATCATAGGGTGGGGGAGGGGGCGAAAATTTTGGGAGCCTTGAAAAATGTGTGGAAGTCGAGAACATTATCTCGGAAAGCAAAAATGGGTATGTTTGAGGGAATAGTGGTTCCAACAATGCTGTATGGTTGCGAGGCGTGGGCTATGGATAGAGATGTGCGCAGGAGGATGGATGTGCTGGAAATGAGATGTTTGAGGACAATGTGTGGTGTGAGGTGGTTTGATCGAGTAAGTAACGTAAGGGTAAGAGAGATGTGTGGAAATAAAAAGAGCGTGGTTGAGAGAGCAGAAGAGGGTGTTTTGAAATGGTTTGGGCACATGGAGAGAATGAGTGAGGAGAGATTGACCAAGAGGATATATGTGTCGGAGGTGGAGGGAACGAGGAGAAGAGGGAGACCAAATTGGAGGTGGAAAGATGGAGTGAAAAAGATTTTGTGTGATCGGGGCCTGAACATGCAGGAGGGTGAAAGGAGGGCAAGAAATAGAGTGAATTGGAGTCATGTGGTATACAGGGGTTGACGTGCTGTCAGTGGATTGAAGCAAGGCATGTGAAGCGTCTGGGGTAAACCATGGAAAGCTGTGTAGGTATGTATATTTGCGTGTGTGGACGTGTGTATGTACATGTGTATGGGGGGGGGGGGTTGGGCCATTTCTTTCGTCTGTTTCCTTGCGCTACCTCGCAAACGCGGGAGACAGCGACAAAGTATAAAAAAAAAAAAAAAAAAAAAAAAAAAAATATATATATATATATTGTGTCTTAACTTTTGCTTCCTGGCTCCCCCGCGAACTGAACTTTTCTCCTTGTAACTTTCCGCTAATTGCCGATGTTACCGCTTGATCACTTTTCTTGGTCGTGTTACCTTTTCCTCGTAGTCTCCTGCCCTCAAAACTGTTACGACTTTACATGTGACGTGGGTTCGTTCCTTCCAGGTTCTCAGTGTCTCCTTCGTTGACCGTGTGTTCGTTCGTGCGTACGTCCCCTTAGCCACGCTTTTCATTATCTCGTTATCATATTGTCCTGGATGTGGTCTTGTCCGTCCCGTGCGCCGTGTGACATTTATTGGTCGTCTCGTGACCTCATCTGTCTCCTCCTCCGTCTGCTGTTAGTTGTCTCCCAGACATCCGTCTTCTACTTCCCCCATTTGTTAACTTTCCGGAGCTTCCGAATCCGGAATTATGTCTTGACTCGCATGTGTGTGTTGTGTGTGTGTGTGTGTGTGTGTGTGTGTGTGTGGGTGTGTCACTCTTGTTGAGGCCATTGTCCCTCTAATGTCATGTTCCTCTTTGTTTCTGGTTCCCTCATGATTTCGTTTTCCTTTTCGTTGTAAACGTCTCGTGGTTCCATCAGCTTCTTCTTCTTCTTCTTGTCCGTTCTCATTCCTCGTGTTCCCACGTCCCTTAAGATCCTCAAGGAGTTTTCGGATTCCCGTGTCTCTCCTCCTCCTCCTCCTCCTCCTCCTTGTGTCGGGTTGAGGCCAGTACGTTTATCGAGGTTCCAGGATCCTCATCGCCCTGGAAGTCCGGAAGGCCGCGAGTCGTATTTCTTGTAATAACGATCCTCAGCGTGTGACAGAGGTGGAGGAGGAGGAGGCCGACTTAGCTGCTCAGATGGTTTATATTTTCTTGTGTCTCCTGTCGCAGTCCCCAGATATTAGTTACTGGATGTCTCTGAGGGGAAAGCAGTGAGGCTCACTTCTTATACGATTTGTTCTTTTTATCCCCCTTTCTTATAGTCTGATGATACAAATAGTATCTCTGGTTTGTAGGTCTTCCCTCTCCTCTCCCCCTCCCCTCTACCACCCTACCCAAAGAACTTTATGAGAGAAATTTTGTTCAAGGTGGTATTTGGGTGGTGGAGTAGGGAGGGGGGATGCTATCTTTTTTTTTTTTTCCACTTTTCTCTTTCAGTTCCTGGAGAAGTTTTGTCTTCTGCCTTATGTGGAGAGAAGTTTTGTCATAAACGGCCGTGAAATTAGACTTCCTAGAGTAAACATCATCAAAACTTACGTCCTGGTTGGCTTTACGTACACGAGTTGTGTTGGATGCTCCTCTGCATCCAGCACCGTTAGAGTCTGTCATCCGGTGTGTTAGATGTGAGTACGTTGTTAGCCCATGTAAAGCAACGGGTCTCGAGGACGCAAGGTTACCGGAGACTTAAATGTCGGGGTCTCTCGGCGTTTTAGGCCTCATCAAACCACTTTATTGTGTTGACTAAGGCAAGATCCTGACTACCATTTTAAGGATGAAGGCGCCTCATCGCCTCTGGGGAAAAAAAGATGTCCGCTTGTGCTTTACGTGGTGTTGATCGAAGTCCTCAACTAGCTAGCGTCAGCATCATGAGGACCCGGCGTACCACAGGTACCTGACGATCCCAGAGCGCGGCTTAGGAGCCCCGCTTTCGGAAGTATTGGGTTGACGGTATCGGGTGTTCGTGCTAGCCAGGCAGATATTTTCCACAGCGTACTTCCGTGGTAAGAAATCGTCCCTAGTGTTGTTAATGTTCAGAATTTTATGTACTGAATGTCTGAAAAGCTTCAGTTTTTATGAGTACTACCACTTGCTCATACAACCTCATCCATCACTACCACCACCACCACCGCCTCATATGAACATGATGCGTCCTGTATATATCTCATATGGCTTCCATATTGCGTAAGGATATCTCAAATGGCGCAAATGATTATTAAGTGTAGCTGGACAAGGAGTGACTGGATAGATTTGCGAGGAACATAGAGTATCTCTTCGTAATATGATGATTTTAAGTCCACTTGGGATCATTCTCCACCACAACTCATCATTGCCTTCTGCTATCAGCTTCACCGTATTCGCACCCTCCGCCGTACGCTGTACCGCCATCCACCATCGGCACAATACTGCTCACTGCCTCTACCCATCACTTGCTCTACCAGCGCACAAACTGCCACATACATCTCCCACGGAACTCCTTGGCTGCCGCCTATACTGTTGCCACCATCCAACACTTCGCCTACCGTCGCAACCTCACACCATTATCACCACTTTCGATACCCGTTGCTACTACTACTACTACTACTACCATCACCTGCCATGCAACCCTACCACTTCCTCCCATTGTATGATGCACCACCCACATCCACCAGATCAACCAACATCACTACCAACAACCCGTCTCACTGCCGAACATTGTCACCAGCGACCACACCATTGAACATGACGCCCATCACCATTGTACCACCGAAGACTACCACTACCACCACTCCAGCTACCACAGTTGCCCTCTGCCACATCCCATCCTATGCCCCCCCCCCCCCTTCCCCTCCCTCACAACCCACCCATCCGCCCGAAACTGAATAAACGGCATAACCCCGACGTGGCGGGCGGGAGATAAGGGTCTGGCGGGATCACCCAAGAAACAAATGAGGATCGGAAAAGCTGACGCGGCGAAGGAGTCGAGACGGAGAGACATCCTCCTTAATCCCCTTCTTGTGATCCAGTCGTGCACAGGTTAATGAAATGAAGATCAAGAAGGGGAGCAACAGGATGGAAGATAATTTATTTTTCTGTTTATCTCTTTAGCAGTCTGGTGAAGCGACCAGTTATGAGCGAATTAGACCAGGATTTCCATCTGGATTCGGGCACCATTCTGGTGTTCTGCTGCTGCTGCTGTCTGGCATAGATACCTCCCTTTCTCTCTCTTCCTCTCACAAGGATGTCGTAGAGTTCTCAAAGACGAAAGAAAGGAAGGTTCTATTTCGCTAAGACTATTAGATTATGGATTATGAGAGAATCGGTCAAGTGAATTATGAGTAAAGCGCGCGAAAAGCGCGGACACACATCGGGGTAAGAAAGAGCTGAGGTCGGGGGAATTTCCCCTCCTCCGGGTTCCTAGTAAGGCAATTAGGAAATCAGATTTGGTGTTTTAATTTAGCCAGAGTTTGAAATTAGATCTAAGGTGGGTGGAAGGGGGGGGGTTGAAGGGGGCCGCGCAGAGGGACGTAGGTAAATGTGCCTCATCGGGTAGGAGGAGATGGGAATCGGGGATGGGACAGGACTGGGGATAGGAACGAAGTCCTTCGCTCAGAGTGGAAATTAAAGAGGATAGAAGAACTAAGCAGAGTGGGACAGTGAGGAGATGGATATTGTACACGTCCTGTACTGACCCAGTATGGTCCTCCGTGCACGTCACTAGTACCAGCACCTGCTGCGTCAGTAGTACCAGCACCTGCTGCGTCAGTAGTACCATCACCTGCCGCGTCAGTAGTACCAGCACCTACTGCGTCAGTAGTACCATCACCTGCTGCGTCAGAAGTACCATCACCTGCTCGTCGTACCACTCTCCTGCCACGTCAGAAGTACCACCACCTGCTAGTCATACCACTCTCCTGCCGCGTCAGCAGTACCAGCAGCGCCTGCCCCTTCACTCTCTACAGGTTCCTCCCCAGCCCAAAACATCCTCTATCTTCACCCTCGTGTACTCACTCCCATGCTCCCGACTCCCCTCGTAACGTAACCTTTCCTTATGTTCCCTCCCTTTCATCCCACTCTGTCCCGACCCCCAGATATTCTCCTCCTCCTCCTCCATCTTCTCCATCCGTTTGACTACCTCCATCCCGCTCCTCTCTACACCGTCAACAGTGACTAATTAAAACATGGGACGGGAGAGCTTGTGTGCGCGGGAGTTGTATCAACCATCAGGTGCATGAAGGACGGACGGACGCCCCTGGCTGGCTTACTGTACACACACACACACACACACACACACACACACACACACACACACACACACACACACACACACACTGTGAAATGTCCACACTACAGACAACTCTAAAAGGTTACAATATCTGTTTCTTCTTCCCATTATCACCCTTGACATTATCATCGTTTGGAAAGGATATATGATTTGCCACGTTTGGAGAGGAGAAACACTTCTTTTTTTGTTAGGTATTGGATCATTGTTTTTCCTTCACGTTTCATGTCCGTCCCCATAGTTATATTACAGCTTCAATACAGTATTGTTGATTTACTAGACTTCTCTCTCTCTCTCTCTCTCTCTCTCTCTCTCTCTCTCTCTCTCTCTCTCTCTCTCTCTATATATATATATATATATATATATATATATATATATATATATATATATATATATATAAATGTTTCCCACCTCCTATTATGAAGCACCATCAGTCCTCATCATAGAGGCTTCTACTCTACATTCTCTGTATCTATAACAACCAATCACAGTTCAGTCCATAACCGCTATTTACACATAAGACCCAATCAGCGTTCAGTACATAACCTGTATTTACCTGGAACAGCCAATCAGAGCCCAGGATCAGGCAATACACAGCCTGTATTTACCCATCATTGTCGGAAGTTTTGGAGGGTCCTGGTGGACGTGTAAACAAAGAATATATTGAGGGGCGCAAGAGTCAACACCAAGGTTAAAGTTGAGGGAGCGGCACCCGCGTTAGGTCGCCTTGCTTCTTTATGGAGGGCGACTTAACGCCAACCTGGGACTCCTTTACTCTAGGATGATTCACGGCCGGCGTCCCCCAGGCCAGGTCTTGGGGACAAGTGGTTTTTTTTTCTTCTTTCGGTCTTGTGTATCCGGTGATGGGAGCTTCTCCCGTTGTCGCTACATTGATGACGGTGTTGGTGTTGGTGGTGGTGCTGAGGCGGTGAGAGGTGAATTTGCGTCATATGGTGGTCGTGCTCTCTCTCTCTCTCTCTCTCTCTCTCTCTCTCTCTCTCTCTCTCTCTCTCTCTCTCTCTCCTTCCACCTCCATTTATTTTTTTTTTTTCATATCCCATATACTACTCAAAGGCGGCTTTTGTCATTGTTGCCCTCGTAGTAAAAAAAAAACCACGATATAAACAGACCTGCCACTAAGTGGTGTGGGATGCGAGAGTGACGTGCATTGTCGTTCTTATCCAGGTGGACTTAAGCCTTGATGGTAGTGACGGCTATATGAAATCGTGATGGTAATTTGCCGATGTGTAAGGCTGGGGAACAGTGTGACAATCCAGTGGTGTTAGACAGTCGGTTCATCACCCACAGTGTCTTGGCTAGTTGGGCCTCCAGTTCGTTGTTTTAGACAGTTTTACCTCCAGGAGTCTCTTGTCTTAGACAGATCTGCTTCCAGGAGGCGGTTACCCGGTACAGCTCTACTTCCAGGGGTCAGAAGAACAATAATAGTGAGAAGGAAGAGATATAGAGCCTGGAAAAAAACTGGAAAGATATGTTACACATAAACCGTCAGTGAATATTATCTTAGACATTAACATGAATATGAAGGAAGTGATTGTGTTTTTCTTCTCGCTACATTCTTCTTTGATAATGTCGACTCCGAAGCAAAGCAAAGTATTCTGGATGTACCTTTCATTGTCTGTCAGGAGGTGAGTGTACCCAGCAGCATGCCAGGGAGTGAGTCGTTGCGACATTTCACGTGCCGTTATTTTCCTTCCATCTGCTGTGGAAAATTCATATACATTACATGGATTCTCTTCATATTACGACTTGATGAATGTAATGCAGGAGTTTTGTGTCTGACCGGCGCATTAACGTCAGTAGTAATGTTTGTTACAGATAAGGTGACGTATCTGGTAAGTCGCGTCGGTAGTAATATGTTACAGATCAGTTGACATCTCTAGGAGGAAGCTTAAAAGAAGGTAGCTTCAGTACACATGTTTGTTACAGATAAGCGTATCGGGTCAACAGTGACTCCAGTATGCTGAGAACAGCATTACACGTCGCTGTCAATGACGGAAATGGTGTTCTTGTTGGCACTACCCTAAGGTCCATCCATTCTGCTTGGAGTCCGTCTACTCTCCTAAGCGTCTATCCTTTCGCCTTTCCATGTCTTCGTTTCTGTCTTTCCAACAGTGTCCATAGACTCCGGTGGAAAGGCTTTGGTCAGACTTTGTGGGAAGGTTGCCTTGGTGAGGTCGAGACTGTGGTTCTTCCAGTTAGGTATCTCCAGCGCTCGACGCTGTCTTCTTAGGAATCTTTTATCTCCAGCGCTCGATGCTGGGAGTCTCTTGTTTACATTACTGGAACGGAGACAGAGAACTGCTCTTAATGGAAACGCTATCCAGACACCCAGCCTCACTTAACACCTGTGTCCAGACCTAGAGTCACCAGACACTTGTCCTCTGACCCAGGCTCACCTGACGCTTGTGTTTTGACCTTCCATACCTTCCTATGTACCGTGAAGGGTCACATCCCGTCCAAGACAAGAGAGTGGTCGCCCTTGTATGCATCACCCTTTCCAGTTCCTCCATGTTTCGTTCATATAGTTTTCTTCCTCTCTTATTTTATTTCAACTATAGTTTTTTTTTTTTTTTTTAACACCTCCACATTTCTACCACTTCCTTACGGTCTCTCCTCCCTGCGTATGACCTCCCTAACCTCTTGTTATGGTCTTTATCGCTTCCATGTTCCCCTCTGCCAACTGGGTTCCATATATCTGGACGATGTTCCTCTTCCCCCACTGGCCTTCCCTTCTTCCTTCCCCGAGAATACTTCTTCCCCTTCCACCCTCTCCCTTCCTCCCTACTCCTCCTCATCATCATCTCCCTCCCTTCTATTCCCGCATCATTCCTTCTCCCTCATCCCTCCCTTTACTCTGTCTCTGCGTCCTCTTCTACATACCCTTGGCCGTCATACCTCTTATTCCAGCCTTGTCCTATCCATTCCTCCCTCTCCCCCCAATCCTCCTGTCTTCCTTACCCTTGCTTCCTTTGCACTACCACCCCTCCCACCCCCCATCTTCCCGTTTCCCATTCCCTCGCCCCTTTCACCCCACCTCCCTCCTCTCTCCTGTCCCTCTTGTTGTCCCTTCACCCTCCCTCCTGCCCTCGCCACCCCCTCCTCCGTGTCACCGGCTGCGTCCCCATCATTTGTCACCGCTCGCTAATTTCATTTGGTCGCGTCTGCCACCTCAGTAATGTCGGGGAGCGGCAGCACCAAGAACCCATTTCCATCCACCTGGTTCCTCTCGCACCAGCTGGCCCCGCCACCTGCCCCGCAACCTCCAGCTGCCGCGCCATCTGCCACTCCATCAGCAGAGTGGCTGCTCGGACCCGCCAGTCGGTATTTCAGCTGGAGATAATCTGTTTCACCACCTGTCGTCCGGCCAGTGATCTAATGCAATGGTCGGTGCCATCTGGATTATCGTGAGTGCCGAATGACCGATCCTCGGACCAGCTGGATTACTAGAGTAAATACATTGTCTGGAACCATCCGTTGAACCACCTGGACGGCCCAACCGCTTAAGTGCCTCGTTAGACTGTTCGTAGATTTGCTGACCACCACCTGAATTTCCCACCTGGAGCACCGGAACAGCCAGAACCACCACTAGTACTGGCACCACCCGTCCGTTCCACCACCACGTACACCACCACCTGCCACCACCACGTACATCACTGCTTTTGGCATTACCACTACCACCTGTAACGCCACCCTGTGCCACCACTTACACCAGCGCCTTGCAACACCACCTACACCATCACCTGGACACCACCATCTGCCTCACCACCTGCACCACTACCTTAGACCCAAACCAAACACCTTCACCTCATCACTTAAACACCCACGTAATTAATCACGTGCGGGCCTTGGTTAGTATAACAAAGCTCTGCGCACCTGAGGTGTTTGACCTAATTCGGTGTCAGGTGCCTGCGAAGGTTGTAACCTCGTGTCACCTAACACGTAGCATTTGTCACCTGCGACGCCACCTGTTGCCAGCAGCACCTGTGATCACTGTCACCTGTCGTGACGCATGTCACCTGTGCGACGCCTAGCACCGTCTGTTTCCAGCACTGCCACCTGTCACCTGCATTTACCACCTGCCTGCCCCGGTAAGCTTCTGGACGGCATCGATTTCCAGTTATGGTGCTCTCTCTCTCTCTCTCTCTCTCTCTCTCTGAGTACCGTCTGTTGCGCCTCGTCCCCTCTCTCCCTCATCACCCTATTTCTTAGGACAGCGAGGACGGAGGGAGGGATGTTTGGTGGGACGGGTCTGGCGGGGGGAGGTCAAAGGTGCTGTGTGATCACGGCTTTTGAGGCCCTGGATGGTTGGTTGGCTGGCTGGCTGGCTGCAACTTTGTGTACCTGTTGTTCTTGCGCCGAGAACATAAGGATCGAGTTTAGGAGTTACGTGCTAATGTATACACTCATACGTCCATTACCTGTCGGATATGTATGTAGAAATCGTTTAAGCCACACATTGGTTATTTATGGTGGTTTGTTTAGGTAAACTTGAGAACAGTGTGTTGTGTTTGTGAATGCTGGCATGTATTTGTGTGTGTGTGTGTGTGTGTGTGTGTGTGTGTGTGTGTGTGTGTGCATCTGCTTCTTGTCACACTTTTTATCTGTATGTCAGGTCGTCCATCTATATTTTTGGAAGTTGTGTATGTGTGTGTGTGTGTGTGTGTGTGTGTGTGTGTGTGTGTGTGTGTGTGTGTGTCTTTTCCTCTTATTTACAGGCGTTGCATGTCACTGTTTTTCTCAGTGCATATTGTACATTTTTAATAGTGTTTTATTCATGTGTATTTATTTTGAAACGAAAGTGTCCCACGGCAATCTGGTAGTCGAGTGTCGCATCCATCTGCCGTCAGATGGCTCTGTTCATTTTTACGAGCACATATTTTCCCCTGAACAAACCGTGAACATAAACAAGCCTTGAACACTATAAACATACCGATGTTTGTCTGTTTGTGTTGCCCTCATTCAATATGTCCCCTTCATACACCTTTCTGTCAGACCTTTATATATGCAACGGGTCTTGTTACCTCTCTCTCTCTCTCTCTCTCTCTCTCTCTCTCTCTCTCGCTTTCTTTGTCATCTATGTTGTCATTCATTATGAGGTCATATGCTGTTTATACAATTCTTATTCACCGTAATTCATCTCGACCTAAATTACTAGTAGGGATTACTAGGTATTCTTCATTTATTTATTCGACTTTTAGTGTATTTCATTTGTTTAATCAGTCAACCACTGTCTGTTGCTTTTGATTAAACAATGCCATGTGATAAGTATTTTAACTTCAATATGTAGTGTAAATTCAGGCTTGACTGCGTCATATTGGAATATTTTTATTCATATCTTTATAGTTATTCTATTTATCTATTTATTCATTTAATTTCATGCAGAAGTCTCGAATTACGAACAAAAGTTTGTAAGAAAATAAAGGAACTGTGATTTAGCCTTTTGCCCGAGCCTCCCCTGTGTTGATGTTGACATCTAGCACACTTAGTGATAAGCCGCCGACTTTGTTAAAGATTACTTTATAAAAAACTCAATGAAGATCCGTCATTCGAGATAATCTCTAGAATCTTAACTATTGGTATTTCTTACGGTTGTCTTCAAGTACATTGCGCCAGGTGGGAATTCTTTGCGAGATGAGATACACGCGAACAAATCCATAGTTTTAGGTCACACGCTGAGGCTTCTTCCCCCCCGCCATCCATCGACCAGGTGGCGACTGATTTGCTACCTTATTCACACACGACGCGTAGGTCCTGTGTCTCCGTACACTGGGCTTCATGCTGCTTTCAAGCCTTGTTTACTCACATGCATGGTTTCCGAGGACGTGCTCCGTGTGTGAGTTGTCCAAGGCTCGAGTAATGTGGACGAGTGGGTCCTTCCTCCGGTCTCCCCGTCACTTCCATACTGTTCAGAGGCGTAGTTTGTTTACCGTCGTTTTCTGTAGCCTCCATTTTCTATTGTGGAAGCGTCCGGCCTCCCAATGTTTTTATATGAAATTTCGAAGAAAAGGAGGAAAAAAAAGAGAATAGGGAGCTCCAGCTAAGGATGAAGAGAAGCTGTTACTAACCTCTGCTTTAATGGTAACAGACCAAACCATGTAAATATCAGGGAGTAGTAGTTGGAAAGGCCAAACCCCCCGCAATCAACAACTGAACTAAATCTGTGTAGTTTAGACTCGGAAGATTTTGAGGAATTAAAGTGCGTTTTATCTAATTCCGTCCTCGCTGTTAATGTTATGAAGGAATTAACTAACAACCTTAGCAACTCACAAGACTTTGACCAAACGTTTTTCTTAACATATTTATATTACTGCACCGGTATATCTTATCATATAGTAACTTATTTAGTGATTCTATCTGTTGTCCTTTATACAAGTTGATTGTTTCGTGTGTAATTTAACAATTTTTTTTTCTGTCCTGAAGTTAGTCACGCACTCTGCAACTCTCACACTCACTTCTCACAAACCTCATGAAATATCGTAATTTGATCATTACGACTGATAATGATGATAATAATAATGTAGACCGATTATATAGAATGTGATTTTCCTTCTAGACAAAAGCCTCGAGTTGAACACAAGCCTTTGGACAGAACAAACGAAGCTAACACTGTACAAACGACCCTCGCACTGAACACACGACCGACGCATCAAACACACGAGAGACTCATTTAAGATACGACACTCGCACCGGAATCTCGAATAAGGTCGCACGAAATATCTTATCGGACAAACAAACCTCGTCACAGAGAACTAAATTACGCATTTTTACAAGCAAGTGTCATACGCAAGATGGCCATGGACCTCACGGGTGACAAATGGACTTCGAGTGAACCTGTGTTACCCCCTTGGTGAACCTGTGAGTCTTTGGTGAACGCGTCCGTTCGTCAGTGAACAGATGAGCTGCGCTCCAGATGACCGACCCCGTACATTGAACAATCTGGGCGGCCACACAGCAGTTGTTCACTACCCCTCCTCCTTCCACGCCCTCGGCGTAACGACACGAAATTAAAACGAATAATCGCCCAAGAACGACCCATCACTACTACCTGCCACGACCCTCCTCCTTGCCGCCTGGGACCCGGGATCGTAGAGGTGAAACTGACATCGAGTTGTCTCCTCGGGTTTGGGGCTTTTGTGGCTGCGAAAGGTGCCTTTCGGTACCCATGCCCGGGGCGTCCTGGCCATCCAGCAATGACCGTAAGAGCCTACTGGCCTTAGTGGTCATTTTTGCTCAGGTTTGGAGGGGTGAGGGATACGTCAGTTGGGGTCCGGCAAAGCCAAGTGTTTACGGGTTCTTATAGGAATGGAGTTTTGATGGGTCAGATGGTTCGAGACTTACTACACAGCGAGGACAGTAAACTTACCCTCCCATCCCCTCGCCCCACACACCCACACACACATTTATGTAGCTCTTAGGAAACGGTGGCTTCCTTCCCTTTCCCTTCCCTTCACTTCCCTTCCCTTTCCAGTGGAAGGTATTAGAAAACTTTGGAACAGTCGTTGTATTGCCCCATATTTCTTAGCTTGGCTGGCCAGTTCCTACTAGCTGTCCCCCAACCTCCTCCACCTCTTACCCCGCCAAACCTGACCATCCCTCTACTCCACCCTGACCTTCCCTCCACACACACACACACACACACACACGCCCGGTAGACATACGATCCGGCACCATTTTGTGTGGGGATCTCAATATTCCGGACGCGCTACCTGGCTGCGAGGGAGATGAAGTGGTTGGATGTGTGGGTGGGTGGGTTTGGGTCGGCCTTTGGGAGGGGGGGTGGGTGGGTGGGGAAGTTGGGGGTGTGGCGAGTGGATAGGTGAATGGTGCTCGTGTACAACTGATGGACAATGATGACGTCATGGGTTTCATCGTGTCGTCACAGCAACAGTAGTAAAGTAGTCCGTTTTCTAATCCGTAGCAGCAGCAGAAGCAGGTGTTTTTCGAAGTAGTGATGAGACCTTTTGTTGCGTTATTTGTTTATCATACGGAATTATATATATCTTTTCGATGGTTGTTGTACAAAACCTGTTCTTGTTCATAACAGCCTTACAAGTGTTATTCAGAGACCTGCCAGTGAGAACAGACAAGAGTCATCTCTCTATCTCTGTTGGATCTGTCCAGGGTTTGAGCAACAATCCCATCATCCCTCCTTCCCTCCCATCCCTACCTACTGTTTTAAGGTGATAAGCTCACAGGGTCTGCCCTGTGGCCCCAGGTGAAGGTGCCCTGCGTGTCACCTTCACGAGGCACCGCGATGAGATACAACGGTAATTGGCGACCGGGAGCGTTGTTGGTGGTGGTGGTGGTGGTGTTGGACTCGTCTGATATCGGTCTTTGTGGACCCGGCAAGTTGAGCAATTGGAAGTGAGGGCAGGTGGTATCTGGGCCAAGGTGAGAGCGACGCAGCTGGTTGGTGGCCTCTGTACTAGCCAGCTAGTGCTGTTGGTCTGATGGAGCTGACGTTAAGCCGTGTGGTAAGGGGAATTGGAATATCTTCTGTCTTTTTTTTCCCTCTTTGGAACCCCTTGTATTCAACGGCGCGGCCCTTAGCTGTGATAGCCAGGCCTTCACACCGAGTGTGGAAGGGTTTAGATCGAAGGGTATGATGACCACCGTCTTGCTCAAGATTCGTTAGCGTCTTGCCTAATCATCGTTCGGTCACGCTTAAGGATCCTACTGTTGTAAGCTCCGAGTCTAGTGGGTCGCTGGTCGCCTCGGTAGATCTAATATAAACCTCCTCAAGGCGACCTTAAGGCTAGGACAAGGTGTTGTTTCATGAGCGTTCTCAATGTGGTATCAACGCCTCGCGTAAGATGGCTTAAGTCATCATAGTCGAGGGCGAGTGCGACGGGTTAAGACAGAAGGAAATAGTTAATGCGAATCGCTGGATGGATTGCCGGCTTAGCCTCAGGCAGTATTTATAGGGCTGGTGATAGTTAATGGTATGGAAGGGTCAGTGATGGGTACTGCTATGGAAGGGTCAGTGATGGGTACTGCTATGGAAGGGTCAGTGATGGGTACTGCTATGGAAGGGTCAGTGGTGGGTACTGCTATGGAAGGGTCAGTGATGGGTACCGCTATCGAAGGGTCTGTGATGGGTACTTCTATGGAAGGGTTAGTGATGGGTACTGCTATCGAAGGGTCTGTGATGGGTACCTGCTATCAAAGGGTCATTGATATAGGTATTGCTATGGAAGGGTCAGTGAAGGGTACTGTTATGGAAGGCTCAGTGATGGGTACTCATTTCGAACAAAAGTTTACTACTTGATGAATGATGTAATTTACATTCTGCAGCAGTCAGCATAAAGCCAGATGTTGTGTGTAAGACTTTGTGACGTGTGGGAAGGTGGACGACAAATACGACGAGTTACGAGCACTGTAAAGTGTACTTCTGTGTTGATTGTTGCCTGGCCTCTGTCTCGGCTGGCCTACCTCCTCCCTGCAAACACACGAGAGAGAAAAAAGATTGTGTGTGTGTGTGTGTGTGTGTGTGTGTGTGTGTGTGTGTGTGTGTGTGTGTGTGTGTGTGTGTGTGCCGTTGATAGCATTCATATCTTCTGGTGTGACAAACGTAACAGGTTGGTGGGGCCAGAGAGAGGAACCTGGGGAAAACGTTACACTATCGTGGGTTCTGTATATCTCCACCTCTTTTTTTTCGTGTGTGTGTGTGTGTGTGTGTGTGTGTGTGTGTGTGTGTGTGTGTGTGTGTGTGTGTGTGTGTGTCGACCTTAGTGGAGGAGTGGCAGCCTTGTCTTGTGCGGGACGAATGGTGTTGGGGTGAGGCAAGAAGCACTCCAGAGAGTGGAGGAGGGTATCCTGTGGCGCTGCTGGCGCCTGGTGAGAATGGGATCGCCTTATCGCTCGTCGTCAGTAGGGAACCGAATTCTTCTCCAACAATAGAATTGGTCCCGGGGCTCTTGCTCTGGATGCCCCCCCACATGCTCTGGGTTTTCATCTGGCACGGTTTGGGGGGTACCAAAGGCCAATAGAGTGGCGTGGCGGCATCCAAAGATAAAGAGAGAAATGGAAGGTTTAATTTGAATTCCCTTTGGCGGCTCCAAAGACCATTACAGGGGAACAGTAGACCTATGATGATGGTGACCTCACGATGTCTTAAGCTATGAGGGGGGGAGCGGTTCCACCATTCGTAGTTGCCTCACGCCACAAGATGGCGCTGGTGAGGTCGGAGCAGTCACGACTCGAATAATGATCATAATGGAACTGATGATTCTTTTTCGTAACTTGACCCTTTAAAAGAAGGGGCAAGGGTGCTGCAGTGTGTGTGTGTGTGTGTGTGTGTGTGTGGAGAGAGAGAGAGAGAGAGAGAGAGAGAGAGAGAGCTAATCTGGTGGCCTTCGTCGTTTGCCCGGCAGTGCATCTCATCTGCCCCCTGGGGCGCGCTGCCGGCAGGGGCTCCGGGGCACCTGCGTCGAAGTATCCCACATTGTTATCAGTCGTTAAGCACTTGTTGGCGGGAGGTCCGCCATGGTCGTGGAGCGTCGATACATTTTGTCATTCTTTTTCTCTCGTCGTCGTCCTGGTCGTCGTGGCTTCGTGTCGGTCGTGGTGTTGTACATTAACTGATGCCGTTGTTTATATCATCAGCTGCGAGGGATCTTCTATCATGATGTCAGATTTTACCCTCAGGAATTTGGTGTTGACTGTAGTTTTTTTTTTTTTTTAGGTTGGCTTTTACGACAGTTTTATTGTTTCAGTTTTACTTATCATGGTTTATATTGATGCCTGTCATGGTTTTTATTGATGCTCGTCCTGGTTTTTATTGATGCTCGTCCTGGTTTTTATTGATGGTCGTCATGGTTTCCTACAGACGTTTGTATTCCTGTAATAGGGTGTGAGCTAGCTGGGGGTGTGTTATCACTGTACTGTAGAGCCGGGAAATGTGGGTGTATGAGATTTCTCATATGTCTGTCTGTGTTCGTTTGGCCAGCCGTCCCTCGTTTGGCCAACCGTCCCTTTGGGTAGGTGATTAAGGCCCCGCAGTCCGCGGTTTCTTGTTTACTCGCTCACTTTTACGAAGGTCTGTCCCGGTGTACAGCAGTCCAGAATTATTGACCCTAAATCTACTCTCTCTCTCTCTCTCTCTCTCTCTCTCTCTCTCTCTCTCTCTCTCTCTCTCTCTCTCTCTCTCTCTCTCTCTCCCGTGCAGCCCTTCATGTCCCAGTACACAGCAAGTTGGCCCAAGCGTAGGGTCCTTCCATGCAACCCCGTCCTTGTGAAGTAACATCTATTTCTCCATTCTTACGTCCCCCCCTGTCACTCACATGCTCTCACTTTTCTCGTCCAGCTCACTCTCAGTTTCCCTCTTGCTCTCCCCTTCCTCTCGCCCCTGCTCCTCTGTACACTCTCGTCGTCATTCTGCCAGCACCATGCTGTCCATGTGCCCAAGCCTTCTCATCACTTTACTGTCAAGACCATACCTGTGTCTGTCCACTGCCTACAGTCTGTATGCCATCCTCGCTCCATACTCATGTCTTCTTCACTGTCCTCTCCTCTCTCTACGAATCACAATCTTAGGACATCCACATCCAGGGCTTGGAACTCTTTGTCTTTTTCGTTATTGCAGACCCACCAGCTTCCATGCACAGCGTAGTGTGAGAGTGTATCCTGTGACTCGCCTGCAAAATCACAGCCTTGATACGGTCTTTATACACCCAAGACGCTGGAAGTTTGCTGCCCTTTGTACCTTCTTTTACGCCAGAGTGCCGTCATTGCCTGCCCAGTCGTGTGTAGCCGCAGGCACACACACCTGAGCCTCACACACACGTATACATCTGGTTGATGGCACCTCTGGACTCCTTCACCACCTCCCTCAACCTCTCATCAGGTGACGCCCCACCATACTCCCCGTCTCCTGGTGTATTTGGTGCCATATGTACTCAGTTTGACGTGAAGGTTTGTCCCTTACCTTCTCCGTAGTCTCCGTCCTTCACCACAGCGACCACAGCTTCTTTGCTTCTGTAACCTGAGGTAATTCTCTTTTAAATGTATTCGTTCCAGTTCCCAGACCCATCTGGCTAGGGTAGAAATAGAACATACACATCCCTTTTTCTCTATCTGGTCTCATCTGCCTGTCGTTTCATAGTGCATCCCTGTGTCAGTAACTATGTTCTGTATTCTGTGCTCGCAGCCTTGATAGACAAGACAAATTGCTCATCGGTAAGAAATACGGAAAGTTAATTGGAATGTGCGTCTCTCTCTCTCTCTCTCTCTCTCTCTCTCTCTCTCTCTCTCTCTCTCTCTCTCTCTCTCTCTCTCATACACACATACACAGCTTAGTATACCCAGTTCTTGTTATCGAACATCATCTGTCGTAAAAGCCATCAAGATACGTATTACGTCTGTGCTGGCGCTGTGCTGTGTCCCCCACCTCCCCATCCCTGTACGTGAAGGGGCGCGCCACCATCCACGGTATGTAGTACATGTTGCCCTGAGAGACCCATCTCCCCCCCCGACGGCAGCTCCACCCACCCTCAGGAGGCTGGGTGACGGCTCGTACCCCCAGGGGCGAAGGAAATGGTAGTCAGACGGTAGGACACCCCGGGTGAGGCACTAAGTACGCAAGGGGCGCCATTAGGTAGGCAGTCCCCGTCATGATTATGATCGTTAACCCGAAAGAAGTCAACAAGCATTGACAATCCAAACGAGGCGTTAGTAACACAAACAAACACGGTCGAACGGCTGTAGGTGCCCGACGACTCGCGGGTAAGCAAACACTGACGAGCAAAAAACAAAGACGACACTTTAAGGTTCACCGGACAGACAAGCCAACGTAGGCGGCCGGCGTGGGCGTAAACAACGACAGATACACAGACTGGGACGGAGGGGAAAAAAAAAATCAAAAAAGAAAACGAGAACAAGTAAACAGAATGCTCGGAGTTCCTGCAGTCAAGCAAACAGATAACAGTCACGTGAACAAGCAAACGAAAAATTTACACACACTCACACACACACACACACACACACACACACACACACACACACACACACACACACAAGCATCATTCCTCAATTTCAGTATGGGTCCTCCCCCTCCTACCTCCCCCCCACCCTCACACACTCACACACACACACACACACACACACACATACACACACACACACACACAAGCATCATTCCTCAATTTCAGTATGGGTCCTCCCCCTCCTACCTCCCACCCACCCTCACACACACACACACACACACACACATACACACACATAGATACCCAGAATCTTACTTCTTATTCCCCCCCCCCCCCCTCTTCAACCCCCCACCCCTCTTTTCCCCCATGTAAATCTCCCCTTCCCCCCCACAGACCGCTGCAGCCTCTCTGTAATTCGCTCGTATGTGTGTGTGTGTGTGTGTGTGTGTGTGTGTGTGTGTGTGTGTGTGTGTGTGTGTGTGCGAGTGTGTTGTTGTCCAGCCCGCGCCGCGATGTCTAGTTAATACCCTGGGCTGGTAAGCCTCAGCATGCAAACACCTTCTTAGTGGACCTCCCCGGCTGGCTTTTTGTGATACATGCCTCCCAGACCCGTTGCCAACTCATGAATTATGCTTCATAACGGCCACATATACATTGTGGGTCCTCTCCTCCTTTGGTTTAGCGGACGTTCCAGATTGGGGGTTGGGGGGGGTGAAAGTAGAGGAGGAGGGAAGGGTGGAGGGGGCTTTTAGGGTGTGGGAGGTTGCTGTAGTGGGGAGAAGGTGGGGAGGGGGAGTGGAGGAGGGAGGAGGATGTGAATTAGAATACCATTTCATGTGTCGTTATGTTCGATGTAGGGAATGTGTACAGTATGTGGGGAGTGTGTACAGTATGTGGGGAATATGTACAGTATGTGGGGAATATGTACAGTATGTGGGGAGTGTGTACAATACGTGGGGAATGTGTACAATATGTGGGGAATATGTACAGTATGTGGGGAGTGTGTACAGTATGTGGGGAATATATACAGTATGTGGGGAGTGTGTACAGTATGTGGGAATGTGTACAGTATGTGGGGAGTGTGTACAATACGTAGGGAATGTGTACAATATGTGGGGAATGTGTACAGTATGTGGGGAATGTGTACAGTATGTGGGGAGTGTGTACAATACTTGGGGAATGTGTACAATATGTGGGGAATGTGTACAATATGTGGGGAATGTGTACAGTATGTGGGGAATGTGTACAGTATGTGGGGAGTGTGTACAATACGTGGGGAATGTGTACAATATGTGGGGAATGTGTACAGTATGTGGGGAGTGTGTACAGTATGTGGGGAATATGTACAGTATGTGGGGAGTTTGTACAATATGTGGGGAATGTGTACAGTATGTGGGGAGTGTGTACAGTATGTGGGGAATATGTACAGTATGTGGGGAGTTTGTACAATATGTGGGGAATGTGTACAGTATGTGGGAAGTGTGTACAATACGTGGGGAATGTGTACAGTATGTAGGGAGTGTGTACAGTATGTGGGGAATATGTACAGTATGTGGGGAGTTTGTACAATATGTGGGGAATGTGTACAGTATGTGGGAAGTGTGTACAATATGTGGGGAATGTGTACAATATGTGGGGAATGTGTACAATATGTGGGGAATGTGTACAGTATGTGGGGAATGTGTACAGTATGTGGGAAGTGTGTACAGTATGTGGGGAATGTGTACAGTATGTGGGAAGTGTGTACAGTATGTGGGGAATGTGTACAGTATGTGGGAAGTGTGTACAGTATGTGGGGAATGTGTACAGTATGTGGGGAATGTGTACAGTATGTGGGAAGTGTGTACAATATGTGGAGAATGTGTACAGTATGTGGGGAATGTGTACAGTATGGAGGTTATTCAATGTATGGGGATGAATGGTTAGCGTATACCATATCTTGACCTTGCGTATACTTACATATACGGAACCCTTCTTACGCCACTCACCCATTCATCGATCAGTCCCGTAGGGGAGGATGAACATCTGGGTCGGCTGTGAGACCGTTCCCCTCTCTGGGACTCGAAGCTTGGTTCGTTAGATTGATGGGTCGCAACGCTTCCCACTGCAGTGCTACTGTGTGTGTGTGTGTGTGTGTGTGTGTGTGTGTGTGTGTGTGTGTGTGTGTGTAATTGCATATGTGTATTGTACTGGATGGGAGTTTTACACTCGTGGGACCCTATATTTTAACTTTTTCTTCCAACGCACAACATTTCAAACTTCTGTATGCTTTCCATATCCTTAGCGTCACCAGTCAGTTTTATTCTGTTCGTCCACTACGCTTTGCGCTGTACAAAGAAGAACTTCTTTATATCTTCTCCTTACAAGTTTCTTTGCTTAACCTCGTGTTATATAACTTGGTTGTTTTGTCCTTACAACTTCCGAAGAATATTTCAACGTTGACTTTGTCAGACTGGTTTAAAAACTTGATGGTAGTCATCGGGTCACTCTTGAATCCCTTTAGTGCATCGTGGACCAATTTAAGACCCATAACTTTCCCCCTGTAACTCGGCTTCCTTAATTGTTGTGCCATCTTTGTTGCCCTCCTCTAGACCTTCTCTCTTAGTTCATTGTGCTTATCTAAGGGCGGTGATCAAACTTGAGAAGCATACTCTAGTATTATGGTGTATTGTTGGATGTGACCAGCTTACAGAATATTTCCTTATTCATATACTTGTACGATATTCGAATATTCTGTTTCCTGCTGAGGGACTCTGGCGACAGGTTAGGGACGATGTCACCTGCCAAGTCCCTCTCACACAGATTCGTGCTGTTTATTTCTCGCCAAATGATATTCACATCGAGGCCTTCTTTCGCTGGCGTTTTGTGTCGGTCTCCTTGTAGGTGGGTAGTGCAGACCTCATGATTTTGGCATCATCCGCAAACATGTTCAGGTGGGATACCCATCCTTCTAGCAGGTCATTTACATATATTAAGATGAGCAACTTTCTCCTTTCACACACTTTTCCAAACTCACTCGAATCTGCAACCAAAACCGCGTCATCATCGAATAACGACTGATTTTACCCTTCAGTTGCCCCTTCCCGCCATCCAAACCCAAAGTGACTGCAGATCTGCCCCTCTCTCCAAGTCCCTCGTAGTCGCCCCCCCCTCACCGTACCATCCATAAACAGGTTAAATAGCCATGGTGAAATCACCCTCCCCTGCAGTAGACCCACCTTCGCCTCGGAACCACTCGCCTTCCTCTATTCCTACTCGCACACATACGTCTTACTCTATGAAAACTCCTCACTGCTTGTAGTAGCTCTCCTCCGACACCATCTGTTCGTAACGACTTCCACAAACCCTCTCTGTCAATCCTGCCACTTTCCTTCTTCAGACCCATTAATGCCGCATACAAAACCCTTCCCTTTTTCGCAGAACTATCTCACACAAATTCTAGATCGGAAACGCCTGATCCACACAAGGTATATATATATATATATATATATATATATATATATATATATATATATATATATATATATATATATATAGTTCCATTGTGGGAAGGCAAGGGGAACAAAAGTGAATGTTTGAATTACGGAGGCATAAGTTTGGCGAGCGTACTTGGTGAGTTGCATGGAGAGTGGTGATTGAGTGGGTGGTGGCATGCACAGTGCGTTATATATTGGGGCGGAACAGTGTGGCTTCAGTAGTGGTGGTAGAGAATATATATATATATATATATATATATATATATATATATATATATATATATATATATATATATATATATATATATATATATTGTAATAAAATGTGTTACGGGGGAAGATGTTCACTCTGGTGTTGCCCCTTCTCTTAGCCATGCACATATGTACCGTGTCTTTACTCCTACGTGTGATGGTTATCTTTTTTCAGTATTGGGTGGCGGTGTCACACGTGTGATGGCAATGCTCGAATGTCTCCAGCACCCAAAATTGCGTCTCTGGCCTCATGTGATGGCAACGGGAAATGTCGCTGTTAGGAGAGATGGAGTGTGTAGTTTAACTTAGGTGATAGATGGCTGGGAAGGCAAATCAGTTCTCCAGCTGATACTCCGTTACACCAGTTGTCTGTAATGTGTCGTGAGGGAAGAATTATCTCTGTGTGGCTCATGTTAATATCAGTAGCTCTTTTATCATGGCACAGGGGCGGTGTTAAGTTTAACGCACTCGGTCACCCCCACACGTGTGTGTGTGTGTGTGTGTGTGTGTGTGTGTGTGTGTGTGATAACAGTGGTTTGTATTGATATTTCTCTGTGATACTGTTATCTGCCGTGTTCCTTGATCATGGTTGTTATGACTAGCTATCCTTGTTTGCTTTAGATGTTTATACAAGATTATATATGTATATATATATATATATATATATATATATATATATATATATATATATATATATATATATATATGTATCCCCTATCCCCCTGGGGATAGGGGATTAAGAATACTTCCCACGTATTCCCTGCGTGTCGTAGAAGGCGACTAAAAGGGGAGGGAGCGGGGGGCTTGAAATCCTCCCCTCTCATTTTTTTTTTTTTTTTCCAAAAGAAGGAACAGAGGGGGCCAGGTGAGGATATTCCAAAAAAGGCCCAGTCCTCTGTTCTTAGCGCTACCTCGCTAACGCGGGAAATGGCGAATAGTTTAAAAGAAAAGAAAGATATATATATATATATATATATATATATATATATATATATATATATATATATATATATATATATAGAGAGAGAGAGAGAGAGAGAGAGAGAGAGAGAGAGAGAGAGCACTTAACGAAAGAATTTGATTAAATATTAACCCCCATTAATCATTCAGTAATACCTCCGTCATAGTGAGAAGATTTTGATGCATGTAAAAAGAAACTAGGAAAACCAGACAGTCTCTCAATATCGTCCAGTTCGAATGATGCGTGTGTGTATAAGACAAGTGATGTTATAAAGCCAAGAAGACACGTTACGTAAAGTTTAGAGGATATATGTGTGTTGGGACCGCTGTAAAACTCAGACGACACATATGTTAGGACGTTGAACGTTGTTAAGCTCAGACGACACATATGTTAGGACGTTGAACGTTGTTAAGCTCAAACGACACATGTGTTAGGACGTTGAACGTTGTTAAGCTCAGACGACACATATGTTAGGACGTTGAACGTTGTTAAGCTCAGACGACACATATGTTAGGACGTTGAACGTTGTTAAGCTCAGACGACACATATGTTAGGACGTTGAACGTTGTTAAGCTCAGACGACCCGTGTGTTAGGACGTTGAACGTTGTACAGTACATTGACTGTAAAGGACACAAACACACATGTCTTGCACTGTGCCTAGTACACCTGTTCTTATTAATGACACTTAACTACGGCACACCTGCACCTCTGTCTGCACTTACAGCACACCTGTCAATACCTACACCACACCTGTCAATACCTACACCACACCTACACACTTGTCACCACCACATTTCCAGTCAAACTTGACACCTGCCACACCGCTCGCGATGAACCTGTGCTCCCTCATCTTGGCTATCGCTAGGAGCACACCTGTCTCCGCCCACCACCCTCTCAAAGAACGCCCTACATGTCACTAAGACTCACGGGGATGTTTCGGTACCAAACAGCTGGAGAAGGGGAGGAGGAAACGGCCTTCTCCCCTTCCTCTGGCATGAGCTGGAATGACCACAACGTTAAAATAACAGGCTGTCCTCCTCCTCCCGCCTCCTCCTCCTCCTCCCACCTCCTCCTCCTCCTCCTCCTCCCGCCTCCTCCTACCTACCTACCTCCCCCCTTGACTCTCTGTCCCCCCCCCTCCTCCTCTTCCCCTCTTCCCCTACTCCTCCCCCTCCCCCGAGCCCTGTTGACCGTCATAACAAAAGGTGAGAAAACTAACATTGGCCGAGCATCCAATATTCACCAAGTGGGGTGCTCATAGCTGTTGAGGCGGGGGATGGGGACTGTGAGGAGAGAGAGAGAGAGAGAGAGAGAGAGAGAGAGAGAGAGAGAGAGAGAGAGAGAGAGAGAGAGAGAGTGGAGTGTTGGAAGGGTGTCATGTAGATGGAAGGTACACAAAGAAGGAGAGAGGATACATTTGGTGTTTGAGGGATGGAGGGTGTAGGGAGATGGATGGAGTTGAGGGAAAACACATTAAGGGAGGGAATATGTAGCGATGGAGGTGTAGGGCAGAGGGTGAGGGAGTGGATATAAGGAGGGAGAGTGTGTGTCTGTGTAGGGAGAGAGAGAGAGAGAGAGAGAGAGAGAGAGAGAGAGAGAGAGAGAGAGAGAGAGGACACGTAGTCTGTGCAAACAAAGGGATGGAAGGAGAATGAGAAAGAGGGAGGGAGGGAAGCATTCCTCCCTGGAATAACATGGAAAGAAGGGAGGAAGGAAGGGGCACGGATAGAAATGATGTATACAAAAATTGATATGTCATCTGTATTCGTAAAGAACTTAATGAGATTAGAAGGAGAGAAAACCAAACTGGTAATGGAGAAAATATGATAAGATAAAGAGGATAAGGGCGGGAGGTATGGGGAGGGAGAGAGGAATGAGAAGAAGAGGGAAGGAATGAAGACAAAAAAAAAGGAATTGAGCAGAAGATGGGAAGGGAGGGACAGGGAAGGGGAATATTAAAAGCAACTGTCAACCTAGGAAGAATAAAATGAGAAGGTGAGGGAGGTTATACTCGGACCGAGGCAGAGAAAATATGTGTTTGGATGAATGCACATTAACTGTGATAAACCGAAAAACGGTAAGTGTTGGCAGCTATGCATATCTTTATAAAGAATTAGGCATTAAAAGATGTCGACGAATAGAGAAACACTGACGAACGCAATGGGAGGAAAAAAAGAGAGAAACACTGACAAACGCAATGGGGAAAAGGAATACATAAGCTTAGATGGAAAGAGAGATTCGGTGGCAAGGAGCAAGGAGGAGTGAGACGATTGATAGGAGGAATGAAAGGGCGAATAAAAAGGGAACTAACGAGGGAAGAATGGGAGGAAGAGGTGGGTGAGGAAGGGGTAATAATTCGTATAGAAGATGGGAGGGAAGTGGTGCGGTGGAAAATTGTATCGTTAGGAAGGTAGAAGTGAGGAGAATTGTGTGGAACAAAGGCAGAGGAATGTCATAGGAGGGAAGATGTTAGCCAATGGTGTGTAGAGACGTGAGGATGGTGAGGCTTGGTTCCGGACACTGTGGGGTTAACCCAGCGGTGTTAACCGGAAAAGTACTTAGGGCCAAATGGGGGCAACAGAAGATAATGGTCGGGGCCATAAAGGCTCGGTAGAATCATTGCGCCAAAAGTTGTCTTAGTACTTTATGGAATTACGTCGAATCTCTGCTATTTACATGGAATCTATTATCTACATGCTGAAGTTCGATAATCAGAGTATATTTTTTTCTTATGTTTAAATGATTATTATTTACAGTGTCTCTTATTTACACAATTCTTTTTCTTGTCTCTCTTTCGGGCCACAGAAGAGACAAGTGTGGATCAGGAAGTGATCTGATTGACACGACCTTCCCTGGTTTTCCATTCAGTGTCCTCATCTGTTTTCCCAGACCTTCACTGCCTTGCCAGTCTTAAAGTGACCTGATTTCCCCGATGCTCGCTGGTAGCGCCACTCAGGTCACACACCTGATTTCCAAGACATTCACTGGTTTGCCATTCATGAGGTGACCTGGTATCCGCCCTGCCCCTCCTCTTGCCTCAAGACGTGTTGCGAGGTCATAATTTAGTGGGTCTTGGGTCCCTCCTCCTTCCTGTAAGGTCATAGTCTTCGCTTCTGTTCGTTTCATTTTCCTCCAGTTCCTCCTCGTTCTAGTTCTTACTCCCTGCTTTCTCAGTCTCTCCTGACTGTCATTTACTCCTTCTTCTTCTTCTTCTTCTTCTTCTTCTTCTTCTTCTTCTTCTTCTTCTTCTTCTTCTTCTTCCTTTCATAGTCCCGTAATTTCTCATTTACTTTATGAATTCTCCCTTCTTGCTCTCTACGTATGTCCTCCATACTCTGCCTCTCCTTCATTCCATTATTTCCTTACTCCGCTGATTTATCACTTCTTTCTCTTTTTATATAGCCACTTCATTCACTTTTTGCTCCATTATTGTTCGCCCATGGGTAACTCTTTTCACATGAGCCCATTACCTCCCTGTTTGTTCTATATTCTTGTTTTCAGTTCATTATTATCCAGTGTTGGTCACTTGGTTTCCTCCCTGTCCACTTACACGCCGCTCCATCTGCTAACTAACCTATCCCTCCTCCCTCCCTCCTGCTCTGCCTCATAGTCCCTCCACCTTCCCACTTACCTCCCTCCTACCTATCCAACCTCTTCTCCCTCCTGCTCCGTATCCTCCCCCACTTCACCCTCCACCTACCTACCTACACCACCTCCCTCATGCTTCACCTTCCCCTTGCCCCCCCCCCCCCTTCCTTCCTCCCTAGCATCCACATATCCTAATCACTTGACAGTAGCAAAACCAAACAAACTACCAAAAGGGAATCCCCAAATTGCATCCAGCATTTTTAGTTGTCTCTCAAACGGCGCCACCACTCCATCCATCTTAAGTAAATGGACCCATAATAAAACCCTTCGCCAGTGATGTGTCCGCAAGGCCCATTAAGTTTGTATTTACCTTGCAACTTGGAGCCCCGCACTAACCCCCCCCCCCTCCCTAATCCTCCTCCTCCTCTCCCTCACCCCACAACCGCCAAACCCCTTTCCTTTACTATCCTTGCGGCTATACCCATCACCTACTCTCTCTCTCTCTCTCTCTCTCTCTCTCTCTCTCTCTCTCTCTCTCTCTCTCTCTCTCTCTCTCTCTCTCTCTCTCTCTCTCTCTCTCTCTCTCTCTCTCTCTCGGCAGCTACCGGTACTACCCGCCTGGGTACCAAGGAAGGTTGGTGACGGCTTGCGCCAAGGACCAGCACTTCAGTTGCTGTCAAGTTTCACTCCCTTGGTCCAGGTAGCCGTGTTTAATCTCTGCCCTGTCAACACGCGGGCTGCTAGCCTTCAGCGCACAAGCATACAGTCACTCCGTCTAACTCACACAACCCTTAACAACACGTTAACTCGCACAACTCGTTCGTCCTTCGTGAGTGTCAGAAGTTTCATGTTGTGAGTGCCACGAGCTGGTCCCGCCCTTCCTCGAAATTTCGTCGTCAGTACCTGTAGGTAATTCTCTCTCTCTCTCTCTCTCTCTCTCTCTCTCTCTCTCTCTCTCTCTCTCTCTCTCTCTCTCTCTCTCATATATATATATATATATATATATATATATATATATATATATATATATATATATATATATATATATATATTCGGTTTGACCCAAACTGACACCGTTGAGAGAGAGAGAGAGAGAGAGAGAGAGAGAGAGAGAGAGAGAGAGAGAGAGAGAGAGAGAGAGAGAGAGAGAGGCATAAAGGGGAGGTGGAGAGCGAGCATGGTAATGGAGAGAGGATTTTATTTAGGATGGGATGTTTGCTTATCTCGATGGGTTTGTTTATTTTGGTAGAGCGTGTGTATTTGTGTAATCACAACGATCAGCTGATGGGCGGCCTGGCCGGTCCCCGTCCGCTTGTAAACCCTTAATCGGATTGTGGGTTGTGAGGGGTTTTTAACTCTCGCTGGACCTCCCCCCCTCCTTACTCGCTCCCCTCCCCCCTCCCACATACACACACACACACACACATTCCCACACTCGCTTTCATACTCCCACATGCATTCCCTCGCCCCCCTGCACGCTAACACACACACACACACTTGCATACTGGCATGGTTCATACTCTGACGTACAAACCCGTCATCGCCACCTGCTCTCTCACACTGACTCACTCACTCCCTCTACTCACTCCTTCCCTCTCACACTCCTGCAGCACTCCCATAAAAGCACTCTTGCTTTCCTCTCCCACTGCACCTCTCCCATCTCTTCCTCTGGACTTCCAGAAGCACTCTTACCCCCTCTCATCTCACTCCCTGTGGCTTCCCATTCAGACTACAACACCATTTCTCCCTCAACACAGTCCCACGTGTCGTGAGCCATGGACCCCATTACATGCCATTGGAATCCATTAATAATTGGTCCCATTAGATAACCAATGGACCCCATTTTGTGACCTATAGATCGCATTACACAACCTTTAGACTCCATTACGTAACCGATGATCCTAATCATATAAACTGTAGGCCCCATTACATGACCTTTGAACCCCATTACATATCCCATGGATCCCATTAGCCCATGGAACCCATTAGAGTACCCCACCCTGAGTAATTATTAGCCTTTGGATCTTAATGAACTCATTAGTGTTAATGACCGCTTTTGACCTCATTTACCCGCATATCATGACCTCCGGAACCCGTTTGGCTCCAACGTGCGATAACACTTTGACCTCGTAACGTCCCCAAAACACACACACACACACACACACACACACACACACACACACACACACACACACACACACACACACTCTTGCCATGCGTCTGCTTCGCTTATACAGGTACGTCACCCTAAGCACACGTTACACAACTCCCATCAGTCTAAACGACACACACACACACACACACACACACACACACACACACACACACACACACACACACACACCTCACGGGCAGCCACGTCACCGATAAAGACGTGTCACTCATGCGGCCCGTCACTCAGCACGTCACTTGCAACCACGTCGCTCACTCGTATAGACATGTCATTCTGTGCGTCACTCAGACGATCACGTCAGGTACCCCCTCCCCCTCCTCACGTCACACTCGTAACCTCGTCACTGTTCACTCCTGTCATAGCCAGTCACACATCTAAATCACTACGCGTCACTCGTACATCGCCCTTTCTCAATACACGTCACCCGCACTGCTCCACACGGTACTCTGCACGTCACACTTACACACACACACACACACACACACACACACACACACACACACACACACACACACACACACACACAAACAAACACACACACACACACACACACACACACACACACACAAACAAACACACACACACACACACACACACACACACACACACACACACACACACACACACACACACACACACACACAGAGTCATCTCATTCCACACGTCCCTCATGCACCTTCGGTCACTCATCGCCGTCCGTCCTCACACGGCCACTCAGAGCCATCAGCGATGTGTAGTGGTGATGCTGACGCCACAGGGAGGAGCCAAGATAGACTCGCTAGTTATAGCCCGAGTCGTGGCTCCCGACCACACCTGGCTGACCCGGACTAACACCATGAGAAGTTGCATGTTTTTTTTTTTTTTAACATCAAACCCCCACGACTCCTTTCACGAGGCTTCTGAACTTTCAAGGGTGCGCTACAATCAGTAGAAGGGAAGTGATGGTCTCTATGGAGCGAGAGGTTCCTCGGCGAGAGAGAGTATACTATTTTATTGCCCGGTGACGATGATACAGCCGCGCCGAAGATGTTTTTACACTTTTTATGTAGCATCATACAGACGGATTCCTGCAACACACACACACACACACACACACACACACACACACACACACACACACACACACACACACACACACACACACACACACACACACATATATATATATATATATATATATATATATATATATATATATATATATATATATATATAATCAGTCACATATTATCTGTTGTTCTTCACTCCCTCTGCCCGATGCGCACTTCCTTCCTTTCATACACGTTGTAAATTTTGGCTCCAGTTTCCATGCGAGCTGTTCCTTTAATCCAATTATCCTCCTTTCTTCTCTCCTCATTAGCGTTATCACCCTCCCCTCACCTCGTAATTAGACCCAGATACCGAGCCTTTATTCCCAGGGCTTAGAAACCGTACGAGTTATGAGAATCATAACCTGAAAAGAATGAAAGAAAAAATAAAAACGTACTGGGTTTGAATCATGACCGTAGAATGAAAGAAATCAAAAGAAGCAAGAGAGGCCTAACTAGGATGAAAGAAATCAAACGAGTCGTGAGAATGAAAATAGTAGGATGAAAGAAACCAAGTGAGTCATGAGAATCATGATGATAGAATGAAAGAAACCAAACGAGTCATGAGAATTATTATGATAGCAAGGATGAAAGAAACCAAACGAGTCGTGAGAATCATAATGATAGAATGAAAGAAACTAAACGAGTCATGAGAATCATAATGATTGAAAGAAACTAAACGAGTCGTGAGAATCATAAAAGAATGTGAAACTAGATTCTGTACATTTCATTATGTATTTATTGTTTAGAAAACGTATTTTTTTTTCTACTGAAGCACACATTTTCTTTTAAGGGTTTTCTGACCAAACTAACAAGGTTACACTTGTATTTATCATGTCTCATTCTAAAACACGTTGTATGTCGAAGATTTTTTGTATGGTCTCCCCATTGTGTGTCTGCATAACTGTTTGTCTGTCTGTCTGTTTATGTATGTAAGTATATGTATGTATGTGTATGTATGTATGTACGCATGACCGTGAACACCTCATCTTAAGATAACTCAGGAAAGATAAATGATACGAGCTCCATACGTTTTTATTCTTTTGTATTTATTTTGTTTTCTTTTTTTGGGTGGAGGAGGTTTACATAGTTGCACAGATGTGTACATTGATCAAGACTCATTTTTTGCGCAGGTATCGTAATTGTAAAAATGCTGAATGACGTAAAGTTCAAAATTCATAACTTACGCGTAGTAAGAAAAAAGACAAGAGTATCATGGCATCTTAATATATTCTTATCATTATTATTATTATTTCTCTTAACTCGTGGCTGTACAAGAAGGGTACCACAAGTACCAGTTGATATATATATATATATATATATATATATATATATATATATATATATATATATATATATATATATATATATATATATATATATACATATATATACACATATATATATATATATATATATATATATATATATATATATATATATATATATATATATATATATATATATATATATATATATTCTTTTTTTTTTTTTTGTTCCCCTGTTAAGGAGAATTGCCTGTTTCTTCTTCGTCCGTGGCCTCTGGGAGAGACGGACACACACGGACATATTGCTTGTGAAGAATGTCTTCTCACTCGCTCGCTTCTTTGCCTGATTGTTCTCTTGTCCAGCAAGGCACATACCAACATTGTTAATAATGAGGAATTTCACGAGGTTTCATCTTTTCTGTGAGGCTGTGATGGTATTGTTTGGACTCTCGTGTGTGTGTGTGTGTGTGTGTGTGTGTGTGTGTGTGTAGCTGACAATGATGTTGAGACTTGTCTGCAACTGACGCTGCGTCTCAGAATTTTCTGTTCAGCTGACTAAGATGTTTAGACGTATCTGCAGTTGATGGTGGCGTTTGAGATTTTACGTCCAGCTGACGGTGATGCTTAGCCTTGTCTGCACCTAACTGATGTATAACCTTGTCTGCATCTAAATGATGCTTAGACTTGTCTGCACCTAACTGATGTATAACCTTGTCTGCATATGACAGTGATTCATCTTCGTCTAAGACTTTGTGACTGGGAGTCATTACTAGACCCCACTTTCTGTGGTGCAGGAACTGTAGGAATAGAAGGATGCTGGTGTTGATGGATGTCCATGAGGTGATGCTTAAGAATCAACTATGTAAACCTCCTCCACCCAAAAAAAGAAAACAAAATAAATACAAAAGAATAAAAACGTATGGAGCTCCTATCATTTATCTTTCCTGAGTTATCTTAAGATGAGGTGTTCACAGTCATGCGTACATACATAGATACATATATAAATACACATACATACATATACTTACATACAAAGACAAAGGACTAGGATTTTTAAGATTTTCTGTGCTGCAGTCTGTGATGTTTAAACTTTTGGTTTGTCTATTAATCTTTTTTTTTTCTCTCTGTGCAAAATTAAGGACGACTTACACTTCGCTTTGGCGTTCACAAGTTACACGGTATACATTGTATGTATCACACTTCCTTATAACAACAGTAAACTTTTCGAATTAGTTGCTCAGTTGTTTTGCGATCGAGGTGTATGCGTCATAGAAATAGACTGCCTTTTGCTTAGATATAGACTCGCTTTTCCATAAATATAGGACTCTCTTTCCCATAAGTATAGACTCTCTTTTCCATAAAGATGAAGTACCTTTTCCACAGATTGAGACTCCCTTTCTCACAGATGCAGTAGACTCCCTTTTTAATTCTGTATTTCTGAAACTTTGAAATGTCAGTTCCAGTGATACATGCCCCTCGACCACGTCCCACACAGTAAACAGTGATTACTGATATCCGTAAGTCTGTCCCTATTTCGGTCCTTATCGGGAGATCGCGTGGGAGAAACCCCAAGGGGATGAGGGACGGGGTAGGTGTCTGATGTTAGTGAAAAGTGGTGAAAGAACACCTAGGATTTGTTCCCTCGTCTCCATACACCTGCTTCACTTGCGCCTGTGCTCACCTTCGCCAGTACGCGCCTTCGTTTGTGCTCAATTCCGTCATCTTCATTTGTGCCCATTGTACACAGGTACTTGATTGGCAATGAAAAGTGAACCCACCTTCACAGGCCTTGAACACCACCTGTCCTGTCATTATTAAGTTCCTCTGTGTTCACACCACAAGCTGAGGTGTCCTTGCATCCACCACCCGCCAGGACTGGGACTTCCCTTACCCCGCTGCAAGTGGTCGTTGTTAGACTCGTGTACCATGTGGTCACCACACGGAGAACCCTTTGAGCACGACGGAGCGGCCCTTAAGCATGATGGTACGGCCCTTGAGCAGGACGGTACGGGCCTTTAGAATGAGGGTACGGCCCCTAAGCACGACGGTACGGCCCTTGAGCACGAAGGTACGGCCCTTGAGTTCGACAGTACGGCTCTTGAGCACGACGACGGTACGGCCCTTGAGCGCGACGGTACGGCCCTTGAGCCCGGCGCTACGACCCTTGACAACAGCGTTATGGTCCATATGGACGACGTTACGGCTCGAGAGCACGATGTTACGGCCCCTTGAGCACGACGATTCAATCCTTAAGCACAACAATGCGATCCCTTAGGTTCAATGTCCTGGCCTCTGACATGACCATAGAGGGGTCAGGTCAGAGGTCACGCCATCGTACCCAAGGGTAATAACATCTCATTCGAGGGTCGTACAGTCGTACTCTAGAGGGTAAACAGGTTTCCTGAAGTGTGTGTGTGTGTAATGTCGAGAAAGCCTAAATTTATGGAGAAAAATGGCAGTAATAATCAATGCTACAAGGCGTTAGGTGAAGGCACCTCCAACTCTTTAAGTGTTAATATGACAATGTTAAGAGATGGTAGCAAACACTCACGACGTACTTGCAGTGTCTCACGGGCCTGCCTCTCTCTCTCTCTCTCTCTCTCTCTCTCTCTCTCTCTCTCTCTCTCTCTCTCTCTCTCTCTCTCGCGAAGACACACTCACTCACTCACCAGGCCAGGGGATGGAGGGGGGATGGGGATGGGAGTGGGGAGAGGGAAGGGATGTCATCAAAGACACCATCAAAGCCACACCTGATTAACCAGAGCAAGCAGGGGATTCCCCCGGCTGTCTCCCTTGATGTGTGCCAGCCAGCCATCACCACCAGGAGATCAGGTCGGGGGCAGCTGATGTTGGGGGGGTGCCCATCCCACGTGACCTGAGTGCCACGCCGGTAGTGTCTGATTGGCGCCCGGGCATAAACCTGTCCTCAGTGTTATTTTTCTTTCTCGTTTGAGAAGAGCGATATCAAGTCCCTATGTTCACCTACACCGTGTATGTGTAAAGTCTGTATTCCCTTTGCCTCTTTTATCTTGTTTATTTCCGTCGTAGAGTTTGTGTGTGTGTGTGTGTGTGTGTGTGTGTGTGTGTGTGTGTGTGTGTGTGTGATGACTGCTACGCAGAATTGCTTGTCTGTGTTTCTGGACAGTATTGTCTGTGAATTGCTCTCCACGAATCCATAAGATGAATCTTTGCTTTTGTTTGTAAACATGTCTTAAAAACACTTGATGATATTATCATTATTATTATTATTATTATTATTATTATTATTATTATTTATATTATTACTACTACTACTACTACTACTACTACTACTACTACTACTACTACTACTACTATTTCAAGCTCCATCAGAAGTATATGTGGTGTTTATCTGAAGTTTCTCTCGTGTCTTGTATTGCGTTGGTAGGGGAGGCAAACCTCTGAGAGATTCTGTTAATTTTTGAGTCTCCTGCAGAGGGTATATCAGCAGCAGCGCTGGCGAGGACTTCAAGGAGCTGGAGACCTGAGTTTCCCATCACTTGCTGGACACTAGATTCTTACATCTTTCATTATCATTTCACTTCAGTCGCAATTAATGGTCTGTATTTCCACGTAATGCTAAACCTTTTCATATGAGTGTTGGCGGTGGAGATGTGCGCCAGCGATATCAATATTTGCCCTTCCTCTCCTGAAGTGGTCAGTGATATAGATACATATTTATGAAGGTATGTCGACTGCCACAGGACACGGGAAGTAATGATAGCTCCCTATAGTGAACCACCACATTATCATCTCGTATCTGCAGTCTGTTCACGTCTTATTATTACTGGTACTGCAGGCAACAAGTCTGGCTGAAGTTGTGTTGTTGGATTCACGGTTCTAGATCTTTGATCTCGTGCCATCGGCAGGTCTCAGTGGTTCTCTTTGACATTGGAAGAGTTTATTTTCCCATAATATTGTACATGGAGGGATACTGATCCCCATTTAGGTTATGATGATACTGACTTTAGCGGTTTTCCACAGTGTGTGGCTATGAAATCTTAATTATGAAGTCTGTTATTATTATTATCATGATTATCGTCGTCTGTGAGTTTTCTCTCATCTTCAGCCGTAGAGCCCATCTTCCATCGTCAGCTTCACTGCAGTAATTAGCCAACTCGTCAGCCCGGATAGTTATGGTGGCATTAGCACGGCCATCGACCTGACTCTGCTATTGATCGGGCTGCCTCCATGACTCACGAGTCATTTCCTCTGACCTGACCCCACCCCCCCGCCCCATAATGGCCATCTCTCATCAGCCCCAGTGGGTCAGCGGGGGAGGTCTCCTTGCCTTGTTCACTTGTGTTCACTCGTTCGTGTCCCGTCGACCTGTTTTAAATTGGTTTGCCAAGGGTGGTGGTGGAGGAGCGGCATCATCTCTCGCCTCTCCGTCGTTTGCCCCCCTCCTGTCTGGGGGAGGGGGGAGGGGGGGAGCGCCGCCTCTCAATGGCAGTTTTCCATAGTGATCAAGATGTGAGGGAGGGAGGAGGAGGAGGATGGGATGAGGGAGGAGTAGCAGAGCGAGGGGTCGCTGAGGGGGATAGCTATACAGAAGTGGGGTGTTGGGGGTGTGGGATGGGGGAGGATTAATTGGTCCGTTTTAATGAATTACAGTATGGATCACTGAGGGTGATTTAAGGGGGAGTGGGGGGAGGGGAGAAAGGTGGCATGAGAGAGAGAGAGAGAGAGAGAGAGAGAGAGAGAGAGAGAGAGAGAGAGAGAGAGAGAGAGAGAGAGAGAGAGAGAGCCGTGTTCATACCCGTTCCTTGCTCCAGTCCCAAGCCCCGAAGGTGGCGATGAAGGGTAAAGGAGAAGGGTTGCCAAGAAGGAAGTGGAGGGAGTGAAGGGGACAGAGGTGCATGGCAGACTGAGGAGTTGATCCACACACACACACACACACACACACACACCTCCCTCACTATTCAGAGAGGGAGGGAATAAGACAAAAGGGAGGAGAATGAGATTCATGGATGTAGGGAAGTAGATAATGATGGAGAGAAATAGATAGACTGGTTATGGAGGGAGATATCAATAAAGTAAGGAGGTGTGATGATAGGAGAAAGAGGATTGGGTTAAGGGCATATGTTCCTGAGGGAGGCCAGAGATGGTGGCTTCAAATATACGGAGGGAGTGAGAGGAGAGAGGCAGTCATGTCAACTGTGAACCACTTGAGTCACTCCCTCATCCTCCCATTCCACGTCCGGGAAGGGATGGAAAGAGAGAGACAAGGAGGTTAGTCGGTGCTGTGGCGTATGGAACAGTAGGACCAACCTCCCTCTCTCTCCCATTCGTTCTCCCTGAAGGGGAAAGGAAGAAGAGGAGGGGAAGTGGAGGGTGGGGGGGGAGTGGCAGGCTAAGCAACAGCAGGTCCCTCACCGCCCGTTTGCCTCCCCTTCCATCTAATCTTTCGCTTATCTGATTATCTTGGATGATATTAAGGTTTATGGATCCTTTATCTGTGTGATCCCTTCTGTGTCAGGGGTGGCGCTGGGCCGTACCAACGACAAATGTAGATGATATATATATATATATATATATATATATATATATATATATATATATATATATATATATATATATATATATATATATATATATATTTTAACTATTCGCCATTTCCCGCGTTAGCGAGGTAGCGTTAAGAACAGAGGACTGGGCCTTTGTGGGATATCCTCACCTGGCCCCCCTCTGTTCCTCCTTTTGGAAAATTAAAAAAAAAACGAGAGGGGAGGATTTCCAGCCCCCCGCTCCCTCCCCTCTTAGTCGCCTTCTACGACACGCAGGGAATACGTGGGAAGTATTCTTATATATATATATATATATATATATATATATATATATATATATATATATATATATATACAGGGAGAGAGAGAGAGAGAGAGAGAGAGAGAGAGAGAGAGAGAGAGAGAGAGAGAGAGAGAGAGAGAGGGGTTGCCGGACGTCTCCGCGAATGAAGAGCCACTTTTGGGAAAGCCAGAAGAGGACAACAAAGAAGATCCCGCAGATTGAGAGAGCTGTGTTACGGGGAAAGACTGACTGTGAAGGCCATACATTTGCCCACCGTGGAAGAGAGAAGCGTGAGAGGTGACCTGATCACATCCTTTAACCTTCTGAACCAGCTTCGATGGCGCAGCGAACAGTTCTTGGAAAGATGCAGGGATAGAGCGACCAGAGGCCACAACACGAAATTTGTAAGAAAAGATGTGAAGTATTTTTATTAGAATAAAGAGTTGTGGATGAATTGGGATGAACTGAGTTATGAGGGAGTGAATGCAGAAGTTTAGCGAGTATGTAAGGAGAGTTCAAAGAGACATGGCTACCCCAACGCGTGTAGAACTCCCCCTCCCCATACAGTACAAATAGGTAGTTATACACACACACACACACACACACACACACACACACACACACACACACGAAGAAGTTCGAACTCTAATCTGACAGTTGATATGAGGCTCATCAAGCCGTCATGCAGCCTATTTATACGCGACTTATGAGTCCGGACTCGTCTATATATATACGTATACACCTACAGTGACGCACTTCCCCGCCCTTACTTGTACAATCACACTGTCACCTCCTTTTATCCCTGAGTGTGTTGGATGTCTGACTGAACACTGCCACTACCTTCGTCTAGTCAGGGTTGGCATGTGATTGATTTGCAGTGTCTTTTCCATTTTTCATTGTTCGAAATATCGCAAATCATATCTCGAAACGTGTAGTGAGTTCGTTTCCAACTAGGGCAAATTGCATTATGGCAAGTGACGGAGATATTGTCATTGATATCTCCACACTTATATTCCTGTTTGAGGAAAGCAGAACTGCTTCACACTTGCCCACACACACACACACACACACACACACACACACACACACACACACACACACACACACTGACTTGTATGTACACACAAGTTATGACAGTGGGTGTAGCATACTCTCCAGGCACCTCGGCAGTCACAAAAAACACCATGCGACACACATGCATACACCATACGACACACGATACACATATCATAGGACACATGATACACATACACCATAGGACACACGATACACACATACCATACGACACACGATACACACATACCATGGAGTAATTAGTGTGGTGGCGTCAGTAGTGTGATCCCACTCGTACTGTGCTTGCCTTACTGCTCGTCACTCCTCACTTTATGATGTTCTTTATTCTCTCTCTCTCTCTCTCTCTCTCTCTCTCTCTCTCTCTCTCTCTCTCTCTCTCTCTCTCTCTCTCTCTCTCTCTCTCTCTCTCTCTCTCTCATTCCTTCCTTTACTTCTTAATAATCGCTCTTCTCTCAGCTTTCACCACCACCACCATCACCACCACTACCACCAAGAGCAACAGCAGAAATTGGAATAGGCACATTAACCACATCTCCATCATTGCACCAACTGTCTACCATCCCTCCTACACCACTCGCTCCCTACCACCATCTATACCACCCACAACCCTCCACCATTCACCACCACAACCACCAGACCACTAGTGCCCCCTCCACCATTGTCAATAACTGCCACCAATTTCCCTCCTGCCTCGTCACACTTACACCCGCCATCCACCACTACCACCAACACCCATCAGTACATCCACCTAGTGCAGCCCCCTACTACCATGTATGCTTACTCACCATCATCCACGTACACTACACCCATTCATCACCCACGCACTGTCACCCACCACCATCTGCGTGGTTCGAACCACAGCCTTCCACCTCTCACTACCACTTGTCCCCCCTCCACCACCTATCATATTCCGGTGCCACCTACCACAACATCACCATCACCACCTACCATCACCCATGATATAGTGGTAATGATATCGATAACTTAGCGGTGACGGTATGGTAATGCTGCACCACAGTCAAACTCATGGTCAAGACCATTGATGGTGACTGTGATTGTGATGATAGTGGTCGTGATAGGATCCAGAATTATAGGCGTTGTTGATGGTGAAGATGGCGATGCTACTCTCTCAGTAAATCCTCATAGTAACCTTCGACACCAACATCACTAAACAGCGGATGGTATTAAGTGATCGGGGGGATGATAGTCGACTCGAGGGGTATTTTAAAACACCAGTTATGCCTCACTTTGTTCCTCTCCTCATGGTGATGACCTGTACCAGGTGGTTGGTTACGTGAGACACAGATCGTACCTGGTGATTGGTTACGTGAGACACAGATCGTACCTGGTGATTGGTTACGTGAGACACAGATCGTACCAGGTGGTTGGTTACATGAGACACAGATCATCACACGTTTAATTACGAGTTTCATTAACTCGATTCATTTTCATGTTCGGAGCGTATCAGTGACACATGATTGTGTTGAGAAATGAGAGCGTCCTGTGTCGTGGTTGAGGGAATCACAAGGTGAGGAGAAATTTGAGTATGATAGGGTATTGTGATGTGACATATGTCGTAAGTTGGGAGGTGATGGGGCATTGTGATGTGACATATGTCGTAAGTTGGGAGGTGATGGGGCATTGTGATGTGACATATGTCGTAAGTTCGAGTCGTAGCCAGTAGCTGTAGACGAAAGATGTTTTCAGGCTTGCCACACTGCACACTGCGCACAGCGAGCGCCACTGGTGCTATCAGAAGTTACGGTTTGGTCGACACGGTGCCTCTCGTTGACTCGAGTTCAAGAAGAGAATCCGATTCCCAGAACATCACACTCATCGCGTCGGTCTGGCTTCTCCTCCTCATCATCCCAGCAGTCGAATACATAATTGAAGTATACTTGTGACTTAATGAGAACTATTCTCTTAAAAAAAAAGTGAGACAGTTTTAAGAAACTGTGTGAGGAAGAGCTAGCTGTAAGAGTCTTACGTCTAGGCTGTCGACAGTGAGCCACGTCCTCAAGGAGATTTGTTAGGGCTCCAAGCATATCACCAAGGGCTACATGGACCTGGGTATCTGCGTCGCCGCCCCCGTCAGGAGAACCATGATGAGGCTTTTTATCTTCTGCAGGTCGGCGTTGTCTGTATGGCCTGCACATTCACAGCTCATGCGCAGACGGGGAAGTTCCGAGTCGAAATGACGAGCGTCCTGCATCACCATCGGGACCGATTTGGGAGGGCTTACGTAGCTGGCGCTACCACACCGTTGAGGGTGAGGGGGGTGTGTGTTGTCGGATGTACCAGGAAATGTAGCTACCACGACTGTGGTTCGGAGGGACAAGCCAGTAATAACGTAGGGTAGAGCGTACTGGTGGACCGGGCCGGGCCAGGCCGGCCCGAGCCGGAGCCAAGCTGTCCCAATTTGCTATATGGTTCCCCTCTCTCTGACAGACACATCCATCTCACAGGCCGACACTCTCACCCACCTCCCTCTCCCTCACCCTCTCACCCACTCCCCCCCCCCCCCCTCTCTTATTCTTCCTCGACAATGCTGTATTTTTCGTGTAGACTGCATTTTCCTGCCTCTCTCCTCCCCATCAGCATCCCCGACATGCCTCTCACATGCTCCGGATTTCGTCTTTTTACCGATTTGTTTCGCAGTATTTGTGTCTGTTCTGCTGTTATGTTATGTTGTCCTCTCAAACGTCCGTGTAGTGTTATTTATTCATAGTTTTTTGTCTTGTTCTTCTTTGTCTATTATTGTTATCATTATTATTACTAGCAGTAGTAGTAGTAGTACAGTGGTATTAGTAGTAGTAGTAGTAATAGTAGTAGTAGTAGTAGAAGTACAGTGGTGGTAGTAGTAGTAGTAGTACAGTAGTAGTAGTAGTAGTAATAGTAGTAGTACAGTGGTGGTAGTAATAGTAGTACAGTAGTAGTAGTAGTAGTAATAGTAGTAGTACAATGGTGGTAGTAGTAGTAGTACAGTAGTAGTAGTAGTAGTAATAGTAGTAGTACAGTGGTGGTAGTAGTAGTAGTAGTACAGTAGTAGTAGTAGTAGTAATAGTAGTAGTACAGTGGTGGTAGTAGTAGTAGTACAGTAGTAGTAGTAGTAGTAATAGTAGTAGTACAGTGGTAGTTGTAACATTTCCAAATTCTGTCGGACTCAGTCAGCTTACTCTTCTGTCATCCATGTTCTTGCCTGTTTCTTTACATCATTCTAAGCTGGTTTTCAGGTGACTCGTTTCCTTTCACTTTTACATGTACGCCCTTTCTTTTCCTCTCTCTCTCTCTCTCTCTCTCTCTCTCTCTCTCTCTCTCTCTCTCTCTCTCTCTCTCTCTCTCTCTCTCTCTCTCTCTCTCTCTCTCTCCAACCCATATTTCCCACTTTCCCCATCCCCTTGGCCCCAGCTCTTGCCCTCACATCCCAGTCTTCCTTCCCCCTCATTGTTTTGGTTCCTAACTTTAGATTCCCCTCATTATCCTGGTTTTTACAACGACTTTTCCCTCTTTCCTGCCATCGTTTCCCCTCGTTATTCTGGTTCCTACCCTCACTAACCCCTTACTATCTTGGTTCCTGGTCCTACTTACTAATCGTCTTCACCTCATCATCCTCGTTCCTCCCCTCATTTATTATCGTCTTCCCCTCATTATCCTCGTTCCCACCCTCTTTTACTAGTCGTCTTCCCCTCATTATTCTGGTTCCTACCAACGCATGCTAGTCATCTTCTCCTCATTATCCTGGTTCCTCCCCTTACTCACTAGTCGTTTTCCCCTCATTATCCTCGTTCCTACCCTGAGTTACTAGTCGTTTTCCCCTCATTGCCCTGGTTCCTACCCTCTCTTACTAGTCGTTTTCCCCTCATTATCCTGGTTCCTATCCTCACATGCTAGTCATCATCCCCTCAATATCCTGGTTCCTACCCTCACTTACTCGTCGTCTTCCCCTCATTTTCTTGGCTCCTACCCTCACTCACTCCTCGTCATCCCCTCATTATCCTGGCTTCTATCCCCTGACATGGCTCCCTAGCCCCCCTGCTGTGGCCCGAATCCTGCTCCCACTTCCTCCCTCATCCCCACAGGTCCTCAGCCATCCATCCCCCCCTGTAATTTCCCGTCCGTCCCGCCTCGCTCTCTGTCACACCATTGTCTGTCCGTCTGTCTCATTTCCTCTCCGTCTGATTTTCTCTGTCCCTCAACCCAATTTCTAGTTTGTTGTCGTTCGTCGCTGTTCTTGTTCTTGTTGTTGTTGTTGTTGTTGTTGTTGTTGGTCACATGCTTCGTTTTCTGTTGGCTAGACTTCGGTTTGCTGTCTCCTGATTTTCCAGTTTGTGTTCTTGATTCTTCTTCTTTTTTCTATATTTCTCCTTCGTGTCATTTCCGTAGGGTGCATCACCTTCTCTTCTTTTCTCCTCTCTTCCTTCATCTCTTTGGCTGTGTTATGCATTGTTCTTGTCTGCGTTTCTCCTTCCGCCATTCCCTTCGTGCTGTCATGACCTGTCATGCACATTGTGTTTTCACTCTCTCTCTCTCTCTCTCTCTCTCTCTCTCTCTCTCTCTCTCTCTCTCTCTCTCTCTCTCTCTCTCTCTCTCTCTCTCTTAACACACACCTCCTATCTTCTCCAGCAGGTTCCCTCCTCGACCCCCCCCCCCTCTCTCTCTCTCTCTCTCTCTCTCTCTCTCTCTCTCTCTCTCTCTCTCTCTCTCTCTCTCTCTCTCTCTCTCCCAACCCCCCTTTTCTCCCCCTCTTGTGTCACCAACAA
>NC_092238.1:35184248-35204248 GCF_036320965.1 Panulirus ornatus | reverse complement strand
TTTTGAATTAACTTTCGGTCTTCAAATGGTAGAGGTAAACCGCCATTTGTGTTGGTCTTTTCCTGAATTGTAGTTGAGTTGCGTTTCGGGGAGTGTGTTGAGGGGAGAGGATGAGTTTCGGTCAGTGACTTTCGTCCGTCACTCCTTCGATATCCCAACCCTTACTCCTGTCCATGTTCAGTACAGGGTGTTCAGTATTATGCCGGCCCTTCCTTCCGTAAGTCATTGTTTGTTAAACGCGTATTACAGTCATCGTCTTTTGATTGTACATGTTTGGTGCAAAGATCATCTTTAAGTTTCCTTTTTTTTATTGTTTGAAATGCTGAAGGGATGTCTGGCCTCCGCTCCCCTTGTCGAAGTGTGACGTTGCGACATTGTGGAAGTACGTGTATTGCCTTCAGTGATGCTGTAGTAGGTAATTCCGCGCCTGCGCTGTTCTTGTCCTCTGCATCAAGAGCGTAACAAATGATTATTGAGAATCGGCGAAGCTGACACGGGAGTACAGGTAATAGTGCGTCCGGCACCTCCGTCAGGTCCTCCTGTGTTAGTTTATTGAACACTGTGTTCAGTTTACTGACTGTAATTTGTCAAGGTAACGTCCACGGGAGGCTTTCGCGTAGGAAGACGAAGGAAGGTTCGCTTTGCTTTTTCACGAACGTTTAGCGGCACGAGTGAGTGCCAAGGTGAACGTTTGTGAGCGTTGAGGTGAACGGTTTGTGAGAACGAGTTAGTGTTGTGGTGAACGTTCATGGGTGCCATTTATTGTTAAACTGAACGTTTGTGAATAACAGTGAGTGTTGAGCTGAACTGTTACGAATACTGGTGAATAATGAGAAGAATTTTACTCATTAACTTTCATAACTATGAAATTCAGTCACTCAATTTCCACCGACAGAGCCATCCTCACACTTGCATAGTTTAGGAGTTAGGTTGTCGAGGAAAATGGCTCCCCGTTAACCCATCCACTCCCGCTAGTGAAGGCTGGTGCTTGCCGGCCGGGTCGTCCACCTGTACACCTGCGTATTGCACAGTTCAGGAGTCGGGCAGGAAAGAAAAATGGCTTGACCCTGACCACTCCCGCCGGTGAGGGTTGGCTGAATCATAGGGTGGATTCTGAGAACACCACCACGTCTCGCCGTCGTCGTCGTCCCCCCCCAACATGACTCTCGATCATGCTTCCCCCTTCGTAACTGTCACCGTGTTGGTGATAACCCCACTCACTCTGATCTTTGTCTTCGTTCTCTCAGGAATTACATTTCTGAATACTTGTACACTTGCACGGGGGTGTCTCCTTTCGTGCGTTGTCGGATTACACTGTCACCAACGCTGTGTGTATCTTTTAGTTCAGTGCCTCCCCCCCTGGCCTTTCACTGCTCGAAATGAACGGCACTGCTCACCGTCGTTAGTGCCACTGAAGTGGTCGTATTAAGTGTTCAGTTTGATAAGTCAAGAGTTCTTTGGTTTAGTGTGAGTTATGTTTCTTTTCTTACCGAATGTGTGATATAGACGATTTGGACATTAAGTGCCATGATTGAGTACTTGATGTGAACGCTCACTTATCACTTATCAGTAAGTGTAAAGTGTAAGCACATAAGTCCAGTACTTATAAGTGTGGTTAATGAGACTTCTCCAAGACATGTTGATTCCAGTTCTTCGGCATCATTTCTAGAATTCCCCCCGCCCCTCTTCCTTTTAGTGCCTGACTCACGCAAACTCTCCTCCTCTCTCGCTTCCTCTCCCTGACTTCTCTCCCCGTGCCAGTGTCCCTCTCCCTCCCTCACCTCTCCCCGTGCCAGTGTTCCTCGAGCAGCCAGTGGAACGACCGGAACGGTACTAATTGCTGAACGTTATTGATGTCCTGGTTATGGATGAGTGTTATTGTTGTTGAGCTCCTGGCTGTGTGACCTGCCCCTTCCGACCCCCGCATCCACAACCACCCTGGCTAGTGACACCCCTTCCTCCATACGAGTAGTGGTACCCCACTCCTCTTTCCCACCCTTCATTTCCCCCCCCCCTCTTTTTCCTCCTCTCTCTCCATCCTCCAATCCTCCTACAACTGCTCCTCCATGAGGTGGGCCGAGAAGGAAGGAATAGGAGTGAGGGGGGGAAAGTTATGTGTAGGGTAGAGGAAGAGATTGAGAGAAGGATAGGGGGAGGGAAGAGAGGGATTCGGAGAAAAAGAGGAGAGAGAGAGAGTGAGAGAGAGAGAGAGAGAGAGAGAGAGAGAGAGAGAGAGAGAGAGAGAGAGAGAGAGAGAGAGAGAGAAGGAAAAGAAGTTAAATAGCTGGTGTGTTGTGGGTAAGGCATGTAAATTGAACGCAAGGAGGTGAAGGGGAGACGGTAGAAGACAAGAAGGGTGGTCAGAGAAGGTGACAAGAAGACACAAAGAGAAGTTGAGATATGTGTAGGAGTGAACGTTTAAGAGTGGAGAAAGTATAAAGTAAAAAAAAAAAGAGAAAAGAGGGAAACTTCGACTTACATAAAGCTGAGGAAAGGTAGAAGATCCAAAGTCGGAGTGTGGGGAGAGAGAGAGAGAGAAAGTGAGAGTAAATAGGCTGGCTCGAGTGCGACAGTGATGGAGGTAAAGTGCGATAGTACTCGAGATAGTAAGAGCACGTTACTGATTGAGGTGGGTAAAATAGGGTGTGACACCAACAGAACTGAGACATTATAAGAGATCTGTGATGAGAACTACAGAGAGTGAGAGGGATAATGAAGATGACTATGGAAATTTATATATGTAAAAAGAAAGAAGTGGAAATTGCTGAAATTAGGGGAAAAACTAATGTTTCATTTGAGCCAACATAAACGGCATAATAAAGTATAATTCCGCGTCCCTCCGCCGTCAACCACCATAAACAGAATATGCAAATTAGATAACACTGTAAAGTTAGACGCACCTGTGGTGTCGCCGCTGGTACTGTTGTTCGCTACTGATTTGCAACTCCGGTGTATGTTTTATATTTTCCCAGCGTGGCCAGATGAACGGTGTCCCCCCCCCCCTCCCACACACACCTCCCACACACACACACACACACACAACACACACACACCTCCCAGACCGATGCAGGGTTTCCCGTAACTCGTCCATCGATGATGGCTTTCAGGCATTTGCTCTCTGGTGTCGGTTTCAGTATACCGTTGTGTGTGCGTGGGGGATTTTCCTTTTTAGTTGTACGCTTAGTCTGATGACCGCGCGTCCGTGGTGTATACTTCTTTGTTTTACGGTTCGAAGCGCTTTAGAATAGTTTTTTTTTTCCCCCTTTTATGAAAACGGTTATTTGTACACTGGAATACTGTTTTCGCCACTCCAGAATACTTTTTCTTTTTTTCGCTCGCTTAAATGCTAGTTTTGCTATCCCAGAATACTATATTCGTGGTATATTCATGGTATATTCGTGGTATATTCATCACGGCGGAATACGGTATTCAGTACCCCAGTTTATATATTTCTTTCAGCACTTCAGTTCACGTTATTTCAAAATTCCCGTATCTGTGTCTCTCATGCGCTCCCATATTTATCTATTTCATACCACACGCCAATCTTTGAGCGAGGCATTGTGCCAGCCTAGGAGCGTACAGAACCTCCCAACACTCATAAACAGTCTGTCGACACTCCAGTATATGGTACCGCTATTAACCCTCAACTATTTGCCCCATATTCTGAATGCAGCTTGAGGAAAGCACTTTTGCGTACTTCAAATCATAGACCAACTCGTTTATAAAGATGACACATTTTTCTGTGTTTCTTTGAGACATGGGAAGAATCAACATTTATACTTATACATGTATGGAAAGGATCACACTTTTGCGCGTGATCAAGTATATTCCTATGAGTCCACGGGGAAAATGAAACACGGTAAGTTCCCGAGTGCCCTTTCGTGTAATAATCCTAGCTTCTTCTCTTCGATGTATATCAACTGACTGTTACATTTCTCTCTTGTGTCTCCCCTGATGATGTGATTATTACACGAAAGTGCACTTGGGACCTCATCGTGTTTCATTTTCCCCGTGGACTCCCAGGAATATACATGTATGTTTATGTTTCACAGTACAGAGCTCGGTCGAGGATAATGTTATAACCTGACACTGTTCTTAAAGTTCTAGTGATTCGAGAACTTTGGATTTCTCTTACATCAGACGTGACCCCTCAGCTTTCGCTTACAGATCTACTTGGTGTGGTGCAGTAAACGCGGGATATTCACGTGTTCATTGTGGAACATAAGAAGTACTCCGGAGTATTGATGTAGGTGGCGGGTATCACCAGCTTGAGTAGACCGTGTATCGTATAGGACCGAATACCGTATATACATACCGTATAGGCAGCCCCCACGGCACTAGCAGCGACAAAACCATGTACCGTGTACCGGCGGCAGCGCCACGCCACACGCAGCCTGGGAAGCCATGTACCGTGTACCGGCCGGCAGCGCCACGCCACACGCAGCCTGGGAAGCCATGCACCGTGTACCGGCCGGCAGCGCCACGCCACACGCAGCCTATGCCAACATAAACCTATTTATCATTTCATTTCCGGCTTTCCCACGGTGGCCGTGTTGAGGCAGCGTTTCCATTCCCATTCCTGACCCTCCCTCCCTCTCATCCAGAGCTGCTGGGGGTTCCTCCTGCCCTCCTTCCTGGGATGCTGGGGGTTTCTGCCTTCCGTCCCAGGTTGCTGGGGTGTTCCGGTCCCCTGTCCATACACCGTCCACCACTGTCCATAATGCAGCCAGCCGGAACCGTTGCTGCCAGAGGATGAAGGAGGGTGGAGGGGGAGCATCTTTCCCCCTCTCCTGACCTCTTCCCTTCTCCTCCTTGGTCCTTTCCACCCTCTTTACCCCAACTCCTTTGCTACCCTCCATGATCCTTCATTTTTCCCCTTCTCCTTTTCTTCTTCTCCGTCTCTGTCCATTTCCTCTGTCCCTTTCTGTGCCTCCTTTCCCCAACCTTCTCTCTGTCCCTTCCTCGTCCTCTTCCTGCCCTTTCATTTCCCCCTTATCTACCCTGTGAGCACCTCCCTCTAACCCCCTCCTTGGGTCTTTCTCACCCCCCGCTGGTCCTAGCTCCTCTCCCCTCCTCCCTCCATCACTGCTGCTTTATGTCTGGCGTTAGTGCTACTCTCGCCCAGCCCTGGTGGACTCACACCCACTTCCTCCTCCCAAAACTATTCCTGTGTCCCTTAACCATCCTGTCGGGTCCCTAGACCAATCAGGGAAGCCCATCAACTACTCATCTTCATTCATATATTCCTTTGGGATCTTCTTATCTACTTTCCAGGTCCCAAATATGTTCTTGTGTCCCTAAACCATAATTCCAGTCCCTAAAAGAATCATGTAAGTTATTCAAACATTCATCCACGTCTTAAGATTATTCATTCGGGTTTTCGTACCTCCTGACGAGATCCTTCCAGTAGTTGTACAAATCGTTCCGGCGTCAGTTTAACGTTCCCAACTACATCGGTTATGTCCACCATTCCGGTCATCATTCGTTGTATCATTTGTCCGTCATGACATCAACAACCACAGTTGCCGTGCTCTGCAGCAAAGGAAGCCAGGTCTCCTTCCTTATCATTAATGGAATGAAGAAAGACTCACAGATCTACAGTCATTTTTTTTTTTCAAATAAACCACACACATGATAGAGGTTTTCATAATACTAAGTTCGGTAATGTATCTAACGATATAGTTTCGTCACGTTCGATAAAGAAATAGAGTGACCAGAAATAACGGTATGGAATAAAAAGGGGAGAAAAAGATTTGTAACTGAAACGTTGGCAAACGTTTCCTCATCATCAGTGTCACAGAACACTGCAGTAAACATCCACCAAATACTGTCAAAGCTAAGACTATCAGTGCATTCAGTACACAGCTAGACATGTACTTTGAATGAGTGTGTTTTAGAATGACATTGTAATATGCCTCGTGTATATATATGTTTCATTTTTCTCTGCAGAGGAGCGACTTCCTGACCCCAAAAGTTGTCATGTCAGTGTATGATTAGTATAGTGCATGGTTCTCCCTCACATCTGTTTTCCTGTTGGTGGATATGCCTGAGGGAGTGGTGGGTAAGGAGGAGCCTTCTCCTGCGCTACCTAGACTCCATCTACGTAGACGAGGAGTTTGGGATGTTACAGTCCCCTCAGCAGATGGTCACTTCATAGGCTGTCAAGGTCTCTTGTTAAATGGCTTTTCCCATGTGGAATGCCACCTGCCGCTCACTGAATTGCTAACAGCTCCATACCCCAGACCTGCCCCTCACCAAAGCTTCATGTTCCTCCTGCCTCCTGCCCTCACCACGGCATCATGTTCCTCCTGCCTCCTGCCCCTCACCACAGCTTCATGTTCCTCCTGCCTCCTGCCCTCACCACAGCAGCAGCTACCTCACACCGACCCTCGCCATGGCAACAACTAACCTACACCTACCCATACCACAACAGGAACTACCCTCCACACCTACCCATACCACAACAGGAACTACCACCCATACCTCCCCATACCACAACAAGAACTACCACCCATACCTACCCATACCACAACAGGAACTACCACCCATACCTACCCATACCACAACAGGAACTACCACCCATACCTACCCATACCACAACAGGAACTACCCCCCACACCTACCCATACAACAACAGGAACTACCACCCATACCTACCCATACAACAACAGGAACTACCACCCATACCTACCCATACCACAACAGGAACTACCACCCATACCTCCCCATACCACAACAAGAACTACCACCCATACCTACCCATACCACAACAGGAACAACCCCCCACACTTACCCATACCACAACAAGAACTACCACCCATACCTACCCATACCACAACAGGAACAACCCCCCACACTTACCCATACCACAACAAGAACTACCACCCATACCTCCCCATACCACAACAGGAACTACCCCCCACACCTACCCATACCACAACAGGAACTACCACCCATACCTACCCATACCACAACGGGAACTACCACCCACACCTACCCATACCACAACAAGAACTACCCCCATACCTACCCATACAACAACAGGAACTACCACCCATACCTACCCATACCACAACAGGAACTACCACCCATACCTACCCATACCACAACAGGAACTACCCCCCACACCTACCCATACAACAACAGGAACTACCACCCATACCTACCCATACAACAACAGGAACTACCACCCATACCTACCCATACCACAACAGGAACTACCACCCATACCTCCCCATACCACAACAAGAACTACCACCCATACCTACCCATACCACAACAGGAACAACCCCCCACACTTACCCATACCACAACAAGAACTACCACCCATACCTACCCATACCACAACAGGAACAACCCCCCACACTTACCCATACCACAACAAGAACTACCACCCATACCTCCCCATACCACAACAGGAACTACCCCCCACACCTACCCATACCACAACAGGAACTACCACCCATACCTACCCATACCACAACGGGAACTACCACCCACACCTACCCATACCACAACAAGAACTACCCCCATACCTACCCATACAACAACAGGAACTACCACCCATACCTACCCATACCACAACAGGAACTACCACCCATACCTACCCATACCACAACAGGAACTACCCCCCCACACCTGCCCTAACCAAGTGCCCTTCACCATCTTCATTCATGAATGTCCATGGATCATTTTGTTCATGATAGCATGACGGGAATGTCTGCTGGAACTAGGTTGAGAATTCTGTATATTTTTTCCCCCTCATTTTCCGCGGAAGTTTTCGTCTCTGTATATTTTTTTTTCCACCCCATGCTTACGTAGTCATTCTCTCTCTCTCTCTCTCTCTCTCTCTCTCTCTCTCTCTCTCTCTCTCTCTCTCTCTCTCTCTCTCTCTCTCTCTCTCTCTCTCTCTCTCTCTCACTTTCATACACGTCTCTGTAGCGACCGTATTATGGTGTGGTGTTGTCCGTCCGTCTGCTCGTCTTGTCGCAGAGGTGTCATCCATGAATGATGTATTTTTTCACGTCCACACGGTAGTGGTGACGTAACGGTGACGTAGATGGTGATGTAATGCCTGCCTGGCGTCCGTAATTTATTTTTTCCTTTTTTTTCCTCTGTCCAATTTTCAGACTTTGATTCACAGCTGCTACTCGCGGTGTACGTGTAGTAGTGCCATGCGGTATATATACGTTCGTGTCGTATATGCTCGCCACGCTATCATCATGAATAGATCCTCAGCAACATTGATCTTTTATTCTGTAGAGAGTCAAGAAGTCTTGTTAACATGTATGTAGGTGTACAAGAAAGGAAGTATCTTATCTCTTCCCTATCTCAATTATCAACGATGTGCTTGTGTGTGTGTGTGTGTGTGTGTGTGTGTGTGTGTGTGTGTGTGTGTGTGTGTGTGTTTAGTATTCGGTTGTGAGCTTCAGTATTTCTTCCTTTATTTCTTCCGTTCTTCCACCTGTGTAGGTATGGGTTATAACACGTTGCTTCTTCCCTTTGCTTCCCTTCATCAGACGTCAAGTGCAGCCTTGATATGAACCTGGACTAGAGGTGTGTGTGTCTCCTACATGCACGTGTGGGATGGTGTATGCCAATGGTTAGACGCCGTCCCTACGAGCGGGTGAACTTTTGTTTCCAGTCCCCCTGAGCTGAGGCCATTCTCTTTGGTCCTGCTGTTCCAGTCTTGGTTCCAGCCTCCAGAGCTGAGACCATTTTCGTTGATCCTTCTGTTCGAGTCTCGTTTTGAGCCTCCAGAGCTGAGACAGTCTTGGTTGATCCTTCTGTTTCAGTCTTGGTGCCAACTTTCAGAGCTGAGATCATCCTCGTCGATCCTTCTATTCCAGTCTTAGTCCCAGCCTCCAGAGCTGAGACCATCCTCGTTGATCCCTCTGTTCAAGTCTTGGTTCCAACCTCATAGATGCCCTAGTTCCAGTCTTGGTTCCAGCCTCACAGATGCCCTTGTTCCAGTCTTGGTTCCAGCCCCGTTGGTGCCTTGATTCAGGTCTTGGTTCCAGTCTCGTTGATGCCTTTGTTCGAGTCTTGGTTCCTGGCCCGTTGATGCCCTTGTGTTCAAGCCTTCGTACCAGCTTTGTAGATACCTTTGTTCCAATCTTGGTTCCAGCCTTGTTCTTTGTGCCGGTCGTGGTTCCAGCCTCGTTAATGCCCTTGTTCCAGTCTTCGTTCCAGCCTCGTTGATACCTTTGTTCCAGTCTTGGTTCCAGCCTCGTTGATACCTTTGTTCCAGTCTTGGTTCCAGCCTCGTTGATGCCCTTGTTCCAGTCTTCGTTCCAGCCTCGTTCATACCTTTGTTCCAGTCTTCGTTCCAGATTCCAGCCTCGTTGATGCCCTTGTTCCAGTCTTCGTTCCAGCCTCGTTGATACCTTTGTTCCAGTCTTGGTTCCAGCCTCGTTGATGCCCTTGTTCCAGTCTTCGTTCCAGCCTCGTTGATACCTTTGTTCCAGTCTTCGTTCCAGGCTCGTTGATGCCTTTGTTCCAGTCTTGGTTCCACCTCGTCGATGCCTTTGTTCCAGTCTTGGTTCCCGCCTCGTTGATGCCTTTGTTCTAGTCTTGGTTCCAGGCTCGTTGATGCCTTTGTTCCAGTCTTGGTTCCATCCTCGTCGATGCCTTTGTTCCAGTCTTCATTCCAGCCTCGTTGATGCCTTTGTTCCAGTCTTGGTTCCGCCCTCTAGAACTTAGACCATCTTCACCTGTCACTCTGTACAGGGAGTACCGTTTACCTATGTGATCAGTGCTGCTCTCTGGTTCGTGAGCTGTGAGTGCCTCAAGAACCACGTCGCGACACTGCTGGATGTAGATGTAGAGACAGTGATGGTAGGTATGGTTAGTACCAGTTATTGTTGTTAATAGTAGTGGTACAACGATTGTAACTGCTGTCAATAATATAAATGATAATGAAAAAAGAAGCAGAAAAAAATAACAAAAGAAATTATAATAACGATAATGTTTTTGATGATGATAATCTGCACCAAAAATCTTTTTTCATTTGGGGTTGTGATGTATCTAGGGGCGTGGGGCGCTGTATGATTTATCGGGATTTGTGGGGTGGTGTATGATGTGATCCGTTTTTAGGGTGTCCAGCGCTGTGTGGTATGTGGTGTGGGGCTAAACATGGTCTATTTGGGGTGTTGCATGATTTATCCGGGGATATGGGTTGCTGCTGGTGGAGAGATGTGGGATGCTGCATGATTTATCCGGGGTTATGTGGGTGTGCTGTATGATTTATATGTGGTTGTGTGGTGCTGAACGATTCATCCGGGGAGGTATGGGGGGGTGTTGCATGATTCATCCGGGGAGGTGTGGGGATGCTGCATGATTTAAGCAGCATTACCATGCATCATCCTGATGGATCATTCTTCAACACTCCCTCATGCATGACTGTGAATTTTGCCTGTGAAATGTTTGAACTCTCGACGATTTATAGCTGGCCAAGTAAATTCCCAGCCATTTTGCCCCGACCGTATAGCGAGGTACATATCCCGAAAACCCTTGATGGATACGAGTGGTGCATACGTGTGGTATATGTGCACACACACACACACACACACACACACACACACACACACACACACACACACCTTACACCGGAGGAGGAAGGAGAACGAGAAAGGTAGACGTAGTTGAACAAAAAGAACATAGCACTCAGTTCTGGAGAGAGAGAGAGAGAGAGAGAGAGAGAGAGAGGAGGGAACGGGAGACGGTACCAGGGCCTCCCGTTGAGAGACAGGGAGGCAGTAACGGTTATTAGCCCGGTCACCGTTGTTGAGGTAATGTATTCTTTTACAGGCCGGCCTCGTTACTGGTCCTTCTGCTGGGGAGTTTGCTATTGTTAGCCGTGCCACCTGGCGGGCTATACGTATATAGGCCTACAAGACCACTCAAGCCTTAGGCTGATTATCCCTCTCGGGGTATATATATATATATATATATATATATATATATATATATATATATATATATATATATATATATATATATATATATATATCCCCAGAATGCCATCTGTAGAGGTTCCTGTACCTTCAAGGCTACGTTGTCATCAGTAGCAGGGAAAGGGTGGACTCCTTGGGAATGATAAGTTCCTCGACGTGAATGTACTCTGATGTACACCCTCGCCGAAAGTGACGTCATTCATAGGGTAATCACAAACAGGTGGAGTCCAGCTACGTATATATATCTGTATTGCGTCTTCGCAACGTCGCTTCGTTGTATATCAACTGAATGTTATATTTCTCTCTTGTGTCTCCCCTGATGATGTGATTATTACACGAAAGTGCACTTGGGAACTTATCGTGTTTCATTTTCCCCGTGGACTCATAGGAATATATATATATATATATATATATATATATATATATATATATATATATGTGTGTGTGTGTGTGTGTGTTTGCATGTCATCGAGTTTATATGCTTTATTTCATTGTTCGAAAATCTTATAAATTCCTCGTTACATTCATTAATATGCCAACCGCACTTCTCACACGTCTCAGTTATGATAACAAATTTATGTAGTTGGTGCCAAGTCTTCCACTGTTTTTCGAATTTTCTTTGATGTTTGGTACGAAACTGGTTGAGAAATGGCGTTAGCTTAACTCTCGTGAGGACGGATGATATCCACTGGCCCTAGTTAGAGAAAACATGACCCACCCCCACCCACCCTCGCATTCCCCCACCACCACCACAACCACAAAAAAAAAGATGAATTCCAGTTCGTACGTGATGATGTACAGTCTCTCTCTCTCTCTCTCTCTCTCTCTCTCTCTCTCTCTCTCTCTCTCTCTCTCTCTCTCTCTCTCTCTCTCTCTCTGACCCGGGTACCATACATGACGGGCGAGTGTAGTGTGTTTTTACAATAGCTACTGCACTCCCACCCGTCACAAAGCTAAGTACAATAGCTACACTCTTCCCCTCCTCCCCCCTCCCACCCCCCACCCCCCTCTCTCAACCATCCACCACCACCACCCATCGCCAAGCCACAATGGCGCTACCCCCCCCCTAATGGCTTGCTGATAATCAAATGCCACACACATACAAGAACCAGCCGACCCCCCCCCCCCTCACTCCACCCCACATCCCAACCATTCTCACTCAACCCCCCACCTCCCTCCCCCCAACACTGTATTTACTAATGAACAGTGAGCATCATGGCCACTCTCTACCCCCCCCCTTTCTCTCTCTCTCTCTCTCTCTCTCTCTCTCTCTCTCTCTCTCTCTCTCTCTCTCTCTCTCTCTCTCTCTCTCTCTCTCTCTCTCTCATTTAGTATCTATCTATTCTCTCTCTCTCTCTCTCTCTCTCTCTCTCTCTCTCTCTCTCTCTCTCTCTCTCTCTCTCTCTCTCTCTCTCTCTCTCTCTCTCTCTCTCTCTCTCTCTCTCATTTAACCTCCTTTTTCCCTCCCCCTCCCCTTCCTCCCCTCCCTTCCCCCAGCACCCAGACAGTTTAGTGTACGTGTAATCGAATGATATTTATTGGACTCCCTTGTGGGAGGCCATCGCAGGACTGGGCAGTTGTGGGCCCATCCTTGGGGAGACACTGTCTCTCAGATTAGTAAAGAGGGTAGGAAGGGCGTGTGGGGTAGGGAGGGGGAGATTACTGAGGGGACGAATCCGTGGCTGTGATCGCCGGGAGGTATACTCCCACATTAACCATCTAGATCATTTTATTGCTGAGGGGGAGAGATGGGTGGGTGACACCCATGGATGAGGGAGAGTCATGGTTCCCCTAACTAGAAGGGGTGGGTGATCCATGGAGGAAGAGGGGGGGGCTGTTTTTCCTCCCTCTCCCCACCTCTTCTCCTCCCAATCTCTCTGGCGTTCTCCCTTCCTAGTTTGTGATGCAATGGGGGAGGTAGTGGTTGATGAGGGGTGTGGGGAGGAGGTTGGGAAGGTGGGGGGGGAAGCATTATGGGTGAGGCGTCGTTATCACAGCTGCCGGTCTTTGGGGTGGGGAGGAAGGGGGGCGGGTCCTGGAGGAGGAAGAGGAAGAGGAGCAGGAGGAGGAGGAGGAGGCTTTATTTATCATATATTATGATGGGTGTCAGAGACTGCACGAGGACGTGTGATTAGTAACAGTCGTGACAGACACGAATTATAAGTCCGTCGCCACTTATTTCTCAAGTGGAATATAAGTGTACAGTTGTTATATATGATTATAGAATAGGTACATATGTGTAGAAGAGGTCTGTGTATACATATATGATAGGTATGTGTAGGATAAGTATATGTGTAGGCGTGAAACGAAATCCTGCTATGCCTCTCCGAACCCTGTGAACGTAGTTTATTTTTGCGTGTTTGCTGTTCTCATTTGCGCCAGTTCACGTTCTCGGTGTTATGCTTCCGGCCGTTGCCCGACAGGTGCACGTTCTCCTTTCGGGTGTCTGGTCGATGTGTCCGGAACGAGCCAGCATCTTCTGCACCGTTCGTTAAGCCCGTCATCCACTCGTCCGAGACTTCTGGACTATGGCTCCATCACACTGAGGTAGAAGGAGACACAGCAGTTGCCTTCTCTCCTGATGGTGCTTGTATGATGGTATTATTACCAGGGCACCTTCATCCCTCGAACACGTCGTCACGACCCTTGATTGCGACGTTACGACTCTCCGGTATGATGGCCTGGCTTTTAACCTGACCCCAAAAGGTCGGACCAACGTATCGAAAGGTTGTACCATCGTGCTCAAGGGTCGTATTTGCCATGTTTAAGGGTCATACTGTCGTGCTCAAGGGTCATACCGTCCTGCTTATGGGTCATACGGTCGTACTTAAGGGTCATACTGTCGTGCTCAAGGGTAGTACTGTCGTGCTCAAGAGTCATACCGTCGTGCTCAAGGGTCATACCGTCGTGCTCAAGGGTCATACCGTCGTGCTCAGCGGTCACATTTGTCATGCTCAAGGTGTCAAGGATTTAGGATTGCACACAGCAACGGACCCCAGGGTCCATTTGATGCTGTTTGTGATAGGTAGTGGTGGAGTTCAGAGAAAGAGAGACATAAGGGTGGAGAGGCAGACAGATAAGTTAAGAATTACCTGCATGGTTTATATATATATATAACTAAAGAGGTGAAAATAACGTCAGTCCTGGACATGAAGCGACGTAAGTATCAAGTCCCATTTTTCAACGTATCTGTGGTGTTGCTCTCAACTGCTCGGATTGGTGAATTATTCCATACGTCAAGAATGCTGTTAAAGAACACTTACTTTGACACAGCGAAATGTTTGCCCCGCGAGTTTGTAACCAGTATTTTGAGTGATATCAAACAAATCCAAAATATAATAACAGTTTAAATCGAGACTCTCAAAGTCTTTGGTAATTTTGCTCACTTGTATCAAATCTCGCTTTAACTTTCTCCTTTGTAAGCTACGTAACTTTAAGTTTGTTTAGCTGGCTCTCATAGGACTTTGTTTCTAAGTCCGGGCATCGTCTTGGTAGCTCGTTGCTGTACTTACTCTCTCCTTCTCTCTCTGTTTTGGCAATGTCTTTTTTCAAGTTGTTTTGGAACTGAATTGGGACGCACTATCTTGGCGTCCTAGAATTCGCCCATCTTCGCTTACAGCTTCTGTGCACTGCTGTTTACGTCTTTAGGTCACGGTAGATCATTAGACCTCAAGTCTCTTTCCTCGTCTACCAGTTGTAGTTCATCAGAATTCGTAGTCCAGCTTGCCGATTTGTCTTTCTTCTTATTTCACTACGACGTGTATGTATAACTTTTCACCTATCGCTAATAGAATTCATTTGCCACCTGTGGATCCAGTTCTTCAGTTGGTTAGTTTTAGCTTGCAGCTGTAGACATTCAGTTTCTTTTGATGTTGTTATTTGTTGTGGTTGTATTTTCAAGGTAACTATCGTGTGAGAATGTTTGATGTCTTGCATCGCAGCGCTTACCAGCGTCACTGGTAATCACGAGGAAGAGGGCCGGTCCCAGGACTGGTGGTGCCTGCAGCACGCATCTTAGTACGCGTCACCGGTTATTATAATCACTAGTGGCTCGTTGTTTAAGGCCAGTGAACCAGTTTCCTAACCACCGAATTGCAGCAGCCCCATCTATAACCATGGGAGTTACCTTTGGACTGCTCCCTCCACCTCTCTCTCTCTCTCTCTCTCTCTCTCTCTCTCTCTCTCTCTCTCTCTCTCTCTCTCTCTCTCTCTCTCTCTGGAGACTTTATCCACTATTTTCTGAAGCTCTAGATGACTGACATCAGCCACGTAACTTTCGTCATACGTGTTTATCGCATCGTAAAAGGAAGTTCAAGCAGGTTTTGTTTGACATCACCGATTTCCCCTGAGCTCACGATGCGAGTCGTTTGAGCGTTGATTATCGAAGCTGTCTGTGTACAGTGTTATCTGGGTGATGGTATCCATAGGGCTTGCCAAAGATGTCAAGCTGATTGGCGATAAATTTCCAGGCAGGAAGTTCCATATAGTATATTGATGTTACATTGGCGTACTTCCAATCCTCTGGGAAAATTTTCCTTGTAGCTGGAGACTTAGTGGAAAAAAAAAGCAATTAGTAACTAAGTTGCTTCCTCTTTTTTTCGTTTCTTGATCTTTGATAAAACCTAACGAAGGAGACTACTTACTTATTGATACTTAAGACAAGGTTTTTTTTTTTTGTCAAAAGGCAGAGCAAGCACTTAACGCTCACTTAAGAAAATATAAAGTTACTTATCATAACGCTCACTAAAGAAAAGTATAAGTTACTTATCACTGCCTCACGTGTATGAGTGATTTCTTATGATTACGTGAGGAGAGACTGTGAATGTTTGAGGAGTGGAAGTCAGCATCCCTTCGTGTGGGTGAGGCGTTAGAGAAAGGACAGCTACCAGAGCCGGGGGAAGTGACACTTTGAGAGCCATTGAGAGTACTGGCGGCTCACTTGCACAGCCGTCAGTAACTTTCCCCAATACGTAAGGCGGGTAGTACCGGTAATGTACTTTCCCCCCCCCCCCCCCCCCCGGTCCTTGGCTGCCTACCACCTACTGAAACCGGAGAGAGAGAGAGAGAGAGAGAGAGAGAGAGAGAGAGAGAGAGAGAGAGAGAGAGAGAGAGAGAGAGAGAAGGAGGGAGGGAGGTAGGGAGGGAAAGGGAGAGTGGCGTTGGTAAGACGGGATCTGTGACGGGCTTGTGACGGCCAGAATCCCGGTATATAATTGTGTTTATCTGGACCCGCTGATACTGTGTTATTGTGGCAACTGGTGCGTTAACCCCGGCCCGGCCCACGCCAACTGCAGCAGTGGTGCGGGAGACAAGGTATGGCAGGGGTGGAGAGGGAGGGAGAGGAGAGGGAAGTGGGGAGACATGGTATGGCAGGGGTGGATAGGGAGGGAGGGAGAGGAGAGGGAAGTGGGGAGAGAATGTATGGCGGAAGAGGAGGGAGAGGAGAGGAGCGGGTAAATGAGGTATGTCGGCGGAGGAAAAGGAGGGAGATCAGAGGAATAAGGAGGAAAGGCATGGGAGGAGAAGGGAGAGGAGAGGAATAAGGAGGGAAGGTATGGCAGGGGACGAGAATGAGGGATAGGAGAGGAAAAACGGGGGAAGGAGGGCGTCAGGTGGGAAAGAGCGATGGAGAGAAGGAAGACGGGAGATCTAGGAAAATTGCCGAGAGAGAGAGAGAGAGAGAGAGAGAGAGAGAGAGAGAGAGAGAGAGAGAGAGAGAGAGAGAGAGGTGTAATCAAAAGGAATAAAGGTAGAGGGAGGAGGAATGAGGGAAGAAGTTGAGGCAGGAAGGATGGAGGGAAGAGAAAGGGAGGTGATGAGAGGGGTAACGGACAGGTAAGGGAAGAAGGAAGAAGGATACGAGGAGGAGGGAGGTAGGGATATCTAGACGAAATTGAGGAGAGTGAAGAATGGATAATTCCATAGGTGACGCAGACGGGAAGAGAGTAGAGCAGTAAAGGAAAACAGAGATGTTGAGAGAGGGAAATATGGATGAATATCTGAAGTGGAAAACTTATGAATATGACTGGCGGAAAACGAAAGAATATGACAAGTAGAAAGCAGAAGAATAAGTTGTAGGAAAGGGAAGGATATGAAAGGTGGAGAAATGAAGAATATAAGAGATGGGGAAAAGAAAAGTGAAAGGGGTACAGAAGTAAGACTGTGAGAGGCACGAAAACGGATGAATGTGAGGGACAGAGAACGGAAGAGTGAGGCGTAGAGGAAGAATATTGAGACGGACGCGGAGGAGGAGTCGAAGGTGTGGATTGTGGAGAGTGAGGTGGGTTCACGTAGGAGACGAGGTGGTGGTGGTGGTGATGATGACGGACGGAGGAGGAAGAAGGAGGGTGGAAGATGATGGTGGAACTGGCGTAAACGAGAAGAGGCACTGGACGTGAGGAATGCAAGAAGAGGGTGATTGGTGTAAATGCATTAGAGAGAAAGAAAGAGGAAATGATGCCAAGAGAATGAGGAATTAGATAGAAAATTAGCAGGCGGGATGTAAGAGGAATTAAGGATAATATAGTAAAAGTGATGATTAGGAGGTAGGCAGATGAGAGAGAAAAAGTAAGAGAATGAGAGATATAAAGATAAGTAGATAGATCAATGTGGTGTGTGAGAGATAGATAGAGAGAGAGAGAGAGAGAGAGAGAGAGAGAGAGAGAGAGAGAGAGAGAGAGAAAAGAGAATAGTGTATAAGTAGAATTGAAAATGGAATAAAGGAGTCAGTGTGAAAATGAAGAGAGTGAAGAACTGAAATAGAGACGAGAAATCGACGCGGCGGTAAGGCAGAACAAGAGAAATTAGAGGTAGAGAAAGACTGGGAAAGAGCAAGAAGGGAAGGACGAGACAAGAGAGCGAGGGTGGGACACGCATCTCCAAGGCACCCCCCCCCCCCATTTCTCCCCCTCCCTCACCCCCCCCCCCCCCCTCACCTCCAGCATTTTAATGACCTGCTTCATAAGTTAGTTTCCTGGATAATCCTCCAGAACGAAAGTCTCACTAATTATTCAGCGATTAACAGTTTTATGCCATGATAATTCCTCGGTAACTCTGGGCCGAATGACGCCAGGTTGATCAAGGGTTCACAATTTGCATTTCACACAGTAATTAGTCTTCCAGGTAGAGGTGGAACTGTTAGCTTGTTGAGCACTACAGTACTCTCCTTAAGGGTGATGATTCGATCCTCGGGTAAGATGATGAGGGCTTTCACCTTGACCCTCACAGAGTCGAGACAAAAGAGCTCGCACTCGTACTCAAAGAGCCTTGACACCGCTCTTCAAGGATCGCACCGTCGTGCTCATTCGATTAAGTAAAACCTCATAGGAGAGTATAGGATGATATGTGCTGGCTGGCAATGATTTATTTTGTTGTGACATTTTGCATATGTATGTATTCTAACGCCAGCGCCGGGTATACAGCAGTATTAATCTTTGCTGTTAAAACAACTTATTCAGTCCGTTCACCTCTGGAGTCCTGGATGATAAATCACACTCCCACGTGTACACCCAGACCGCTATTGCAACTGACTGTAATCTCATATGACCTCATGCGACCTAGGCCTACTACTCTGGTGGGAGGTCAGAGGTGGGCGCTGTCGACCATAGCAGCGACAGAAGGCCCGCCTCATCTGTCCTTCCACCATTGACCGGACAGGTGTGGTTCCCAAAGGTCCTTCGTCATGAGCTGGGACCTCCCTCCTTCTGCCATCACCTACAGCAGGAGTGGTATTTCTTGGCTACATGTATATATACTGTTGCGGGCGCCATGTGCATGCACCAGTCAAGCAGTCACTGGTTCAGACACACAAGTGCGCAGACAGCATCTAATTACGTCTCCCGCCGTGATACTCTGGCTCCATGAGCCGTTAGTGCCTCTTCACCATCAGCAACAGTTCAAAATGTGACTCCTGAATTATCACCCTTCTGCCAGGCCTCTGTGGTGCCTGATCTCCCATGGTCTTCTAATAGGGATTCCGTGTGACACTATCAGCTCCACTCTCTACCACAGTTTCTCCGTTATCTCGGCCTCGCCTCTTCCATCTGCAGCAGATCCCGGCAACCGCCGTATGTCTTCCGAAATGCAGAACCGTAAACTCCCTCCCATGTGCCGCACTGGCAGCAAAGCTACGAGACCTCGGTATTTCCTCTTCCCCTCCGCTGCAGAACCTCGAGGCCTTGGCACGACACCCGTCCTAGAACTGCATCTCGTGTCGCGGGCAACGACCACCTTTCCCTACGGGACGTCCTGCCTCACCTTCTGCACCTGCACCAGCACCACGGGACTCCTGCCACGCCTGCTAACCTCCTATTACTACCCCACCTCACCATACCACAATTTTGCACTACCATCTCATCGATCACCTGTGTACTATCCTTTTTTAGTCTATTAGTTCGCTGTTATTGTTTGTTACGCTTGTTTCGTTACCCCTCCTTAAGTCGTCAATCCTACAAAAGACTGAACACTGTTAACTGCACACCCCTACATTGTAACACAAGTACATGTAGTTAGAAGTTTTATACCGAATTGACCCTAACATTGGTACCGACCTGTATTGTACTGGTACTAATTTATATTGTTTTAGTGATAATGAACTTTGTAGCGATGCGTGTTTAATGTATTCGTGCTCATTTATTTTCAACTGGTTTTGACAGTATCCGTGGTGGTACTCATCGTACGCTGTTAATTAACTTCTGTATTATATTGGTCGTAATTACCATCGAGTTTACACGGATTTACGCTTAAATAACACTGAAGGGCATTGCCGCCATTGTGTTGGAATAGAACGAAATTCTGTATTTGCCTATATTGTTTTGGTAATGAGTTGTTCCACATGGCCGTCACTCGTGTTCCCTGATGGGTCGTCGCTGTCTTCTGATGGGGTCGTTACCGTCCACTGATGGGTCGTTACCGTCCACTGATGGGGTCGTTACATTTTTCGTAATCCACCGTATTCACAAACAAGCTTCAAAAATCACGGGTTATTATAAATCGTCTGCCATACATTATATACTCCATACGTCATGCGGTGCGGTCTCCCCTGTC
>NC_092238.1:35146748-35179248 GCF_036320965.1 Panulirus ornatus | reverse complement strand
GAATGAACCAGACTAGATGGTGTTTTGATAGGAGGTGCACCATTATGGTAGGAGGAGGTAAGGATATGGCGGATTGGGGCGTGAGTATGATCGATGAGGCGGAGGATATGTTAGTGAGGTGGTGATAGGTTACTCAGGCTTTGGGTATGGGCTGCCAAAGCTGGAGATACGGTGGTGTGGGGAGACTAAAGTGGTCTTGGGCGTCGAGGTAGCTCTGTATACCCGAATGCGACGGGCTTGTGATGGTAGAGGTTAGAGAAGGGGCTGTCGTGCGAGATGAGGCCATGGTAGACCTAGACCTGGCGAGTTCATAGCCAGGTTAGACTTACGACGAGCGAGAGAGGGTGAGAACTTTGAGTGGAGGGGTTGTGGCGACGGCCGGGATCCGTCATGTTGTGATTGTTTGGCTCCCACTGTGAGTGTGAGAGACCAGAAATGTGGGAACCAGTGATCTTCCGCTCCCTCCAGGGCCGGGGAATCGTAGGATAAAGGAGGCTGCATCCCGAGGGGGCTGGTCCTAAAAAGGCTGGGGTATCTGGGAGGCGGTTTCCCTCCTAATCAGTGATCCTCATCCCTATGGGGAGCCGTGCCTTTGCCATTCCGTCGGCTCCCTTTTCTGGGGTGTCTCCCTTCCCCACCTCACACACACACACACACACACACACACACACACACACACACATACACACACACACACACACATACACACACACGATTTTCAGAGGTGAAAGAGTATGAGAGAGCGTGGGAAGCGGTGAGTGAGTGCAGGCGTCTTCATCACTCGGGAGCAAGGAGCCTCTACTGTCGCGCGTCTTCCTTGTCAACTCTGGCTTAACCTGTTGCAATAGTGGTTTCTTCTTCTCTTAAGTAGACACCAATTGACGAGTCGATTTGATTCTGATGTATATAGCTACGAAGCAGTTACGAATGTCAAGACATAGCATTATTATTTTTTTCTTTTTCGTGTACAGCAGCATAATGAACGCTCCCAAGCTTTCCTTGCAGATGTTACTCTAATACTTATGACGTGAGCATATGGATGGGAACTCTCGCTCACCTTGGAGACCAGAAATACTGTTTTTATATATAAGGATTATGACGTACGTGTTTGCCTCTTCCGTGTGTCTGGGGATGGATCCTGTTTTAGCCCTTAAACTTCGTTTTACTCGTAGGAATGTATTTATAATTTCACCGTCCTCTCTAAAGTCGTATTTTGTGGCATTGAAAACTCTCCCTTCACTCTCTGTTTTAGGATATAGTTGGTCTCCACCTCCGTATCGCCAGAGGTACATGTATGGAAATAATCCAACTTTGTTTCCCCTGTAATCGTAACACAAGAAGAATACATCTAAGGAATACTCCACCTATCTCTCCACGCTCCCTGAAATACAGGCAGCAATACCATTCATCCTCTTCCTCGCTCTCGGAAGTGTGTCCATTGGTTCGGACCCAGGACCATGCCAATGCTGAAGCTTCCCTTGTATCGTTACCCCAATCTTGTCCACACACACACACACACACACACCTCCCCCTCTCCCTGATTATGTCCAGGGGGTAAATGATAATCTCAGGCCCGTCCCCCACGTCCAGTTTAGAGCCCGCCTCCTGGTCTCATGTTATGGCAAAAATAGTTTGGAACTGATCACGGAGAACAGGCTGTTATGAGTTGTGTAATGGGAGAACTTGGGTCGTTCCAGCGCACTCCAGAGTGGCTCCAGTTGCTTCCAACCGAGCTTGTCTGGAAAGGCTGGACGGTGTAGTGTAAGAGAAGGCAAGTTACATTCTTCTTTCTTGCACTGGAAAAATGTATATATATGTATATATATATATATATATATATATATATATATATATATATATATATATATATATATATATATGTATATATATATATATATATATATATATATATATATATATATATATATATATATATATATATATATATATATATATGTGTGTGTGTGTGTGTGTGTGTGTGTGTGTAAGAAATACAAGAACGATAAAAGTTCTGACATTTGTTGAGATGAAAGGGTTCCATCGGAAAAGGAAAAGTTAACGAAAGGTTTCCATGAAGAGGAAAGGTCATGAGAGAGGAATAGGTGAGGAAAGTATTCCATGAAGGGAAGAGGTCAGGAAAGTGTTCTTCGAAGAGGAAGGGTTTTGAATGGGTTCCCTATGAGTGAAAAGTCACGAAGGGGGATCCATGAAAACTTGACAGTTTCGTGGGAAAGACTTCAAAAGAATTCACCATTCAAATGATTTGACAGACTGTCCAGGAAGAGGAAGAGGTCAAGAAGGACTTCATTCATGACAAGAAGGCGTTGCACTTATTTCTGGTGAGTTAAGCGACAGTCAAGCAGCAAGTCGAGAGTAAGTTTGCGATGGCTTGGGAAAGTCATCCCTCTATGAGTGATGTGTATGGGTGGGGTGGGCTAGTGGGTACATGGAGGGGTTTGTACTGCCAGTTCATTGGTATATTCTACTCCGTACTAACACTTGTCGTCGTCACAAATAGTACGAGAGGGACAGACGACTTAAACGTACGTATTCGTAGAAAAGAGAAGGTGAAGCGGTAGTTTGATACAGGTATTCAGAATTATCGAAGGACTTCGATGATCTCGACCTGCGCAGCTTCTTAGGGCTAGAGTTGCGTGATTAGACTTCGAATGAGGCGAAGTAATATTTTTTTTCAAGAGGACTGATAACATGTCGAATGATTTACAGTAGTAGTCACAGTGGTTGGAGGTAGTACCACGGATGCGTTAAAGAATACACTTCAAATCCACGTCTGACATGAGTTCCACCTCCTTGATTACGTGTCAAATTTAATTAGTGTTCCTTTGTAAGTCATGTATCCGGTTTTCTGGGCGGAAGTTTTGCTACAGTTGCATGATTTTGGTGCGACTGAACGGAAGTTTTGATAACAGCTGCACGATTTGGGTACGGCTTGAACGGGTTTTGGGTAAATAGACCTGAAATTTCGGTACGTATAAAAGATTTTTGGTATAGCTGGCCGGAACCATCGGACGCCGTGTATAAATATCTGCGTCCCTACACACCTGTCAGCCACAGGTGTTCCCGCAGCTGTTGTTTCCCCAGCATGTCTGACAACAGTGCGACACTCTACAGCTGTTAACAGTTTCACTGCCGCTGTTACTGTTATGTGGTTCACCCCCCTGACCCATGATCGCCCCATACACAAGCCCAGACCAGCACCCACACGCTCGTTTCACTGACACCTCCACCGCATCTACCACACATCCAACACCATTTCTATCACCATTACCTTTCCTCTCCCCTCCCCTTCCTCCCTCACACCGCATCATCATCATCACCTCCACCCATCCCGCCTTATGATCCCCATCACCACCAACACCTTTCTTTCTCATTTTCCCTTTTCTATCCACATTTATCGTCGTCTCTCTCTTCTTCGCCGCCTCCTCCCTGGTGTTTTGGCCCTGTGGTCAGCGGAGGAGAGAGAGTTCAGGGTGAGGCCAGGGTGGCAGAGGAGGGGGGCAGTAATCACCTAGCTCCCAGGTGGTGGTCAGGTTGCACACCTAATAGGTCGCCGCGAGGGTTGGTCGACCATTATCCCAAGGTAAACAATGGTCCGGCAACCTGAGTCCGGCCGCCCGGGACTCGCTACCAGAGACCAGGTCTGTCCTTGATGGAACTTATGGCTCGCCAGAGCTGCCCGCTACACGTGGATTTCCCTGTTGGATTGTCTGGTGTGGACGCTGTGGGGTGGGGAGGGGGTGGGGGTGGGGGGGTAAGGTCCGAGATGACAAGGGGGGAGAGGGGGGGGAGGGGCCACACCAGCTTTAATGGGGTTTTAGTGTTTGTTTATTTCGTTTTCTTTGCTCTGTTTATATACGTGTGTGTGTGTGTGTGTGTGTGTGTGTGTGTGTGTGTGTGTGTGCGCAAGTGCCTGCGCCTTTATGTGTAGTTGGGTTTTATATATATTCTTGTGTAGGTCTCTTGTTTTCAAGGTTGTGGATGACTACAACGTGTATCAGTGTTTGAGCCAGTCATCGGTGCGTTACTTTCGTATTTTGTATCATCTGTTTTTTCTGTACAGAACAGATGACTGATCGTCTGTATGTTTGCATCACAGGGATTTGTATATTGTTTTTACAATGTCGATCTTGTTCGTTTTGTAGAAATTATATGGTTTTGGTAAGGTTGTGGTTATCCCATTTATCAGTTACACAGTCTGGAAGATAATTGCAATTATATACTCTTTCTTTATATGAACATTAAGAAAGAAGTAATTACAGTTGACAACTCTGTATAGGATTCGAACCCTGTTCGTAATCACTGAAGCGAACAACTGCACACAGCCTTAGTGGTAAAGACATGAATAATTTATTTATTTCACGATTTCGTCTCCCGATATTTGATGTACCACCGTAGTCCTTAGAGATGATTTTGATAAGATAAACTGATCTTGTTTACTAGTGTTACGTTTCTGTTATCTTTCACTTTTATTGGAAATGGAGGATAGCGATTTCTTATGTGGTGGGTTGCGACACGAATGGATGAAGGTGAGCAAGTATGAATATGTACATGTGTATGTATGTATATGTATGATTATGTGTGTGTGTGTGTGTGTGTGTGTGTGTGTGTGTGTGTGTGTGTGTGTGTGTGTATGGGCCATTCTTCGTCTGTTTCCTGGCGCTATCTCGCTGATGCGGGAAACTGCGATTAAGTATATATATATATATATATATATATATATATATATATATATATATATATATACTTAATATATATATATATATATATATATATATATATATATATATATATATATATATATATATATATATATACTTATATATATATATATATATATATATATATATATATATATATATATATATATATATATATATATATATTTATTTATTTATTTATTTATTTATTTGTTTATTTATTTTGCTTTGTCGCTGTCTCCCGCGTTAGCGAGGTAACGCAAGGAAACAGACGAAAGAATGGCCCAACCCACCCACATACACATGTATATACATACACGTCCACACACGCAAATATACATACCTATACATCTTAATGTATACATATATATACACACACAGACATATACATATATACACATGTACATAATTCATACTATCTGCCTTTATTTATTCCCATCACCACCTCGCCACACATGTAATAACAACCCCCTCCCCCCTCATGTGTGCGAGATAGCGCAAGGAAAAGACAGCAAAGGCCCCATTCGTTCACACTCAGTCTGTAGCTGCCATGTAATATATATATATATATATATATATATATATATATATATATATATATATATATATATATATATATATATATATTATCCCTGGGGATAGGGGAGAAAGAATGCTTCCCACGTATTCCCTGCGTGTCGTAGAAGGCGACTAAAAGGGGAGGGAGCGGGTTGCTGGAAATCCTCCCCTCTCGTTTTTTTCAATTTTCCAAAAGAAGGAACAGAGAAGGGGGCCAGGTGAGGATATTCTCTCGAAGGCCCAGTCCTCTGTTCTTAACGCTACCTCGCTATTGCGGGAAATGGCGAATAGTACGAAAGAAAGAAAGATATATATATATATATATATATATATATATATATATATATATATATATATATATATATATATATATATATATATATATACTTAATCGCTGTTTCCCGCATCAGCGAGATAGCGCCAGGAAACAGACGAAAATTGGCCGATAGATAGATAGATGTGTGTGTGTGTGTGTTTGTGTGTGGTAGACTAAGGTTGCATAAGGTTACACCGCGAGTGAAAAGTCATCTTAGGCGAGGTCGTGTTATCGACACTTGAAGAATAGGAAGGATTACAGTCGTTGAGAAATCAATCCAAAGGATTCCATCAATTATCTGTTACCGACTCTGCCCCACCCTTGAGGCTGCAGGAGCTCTAGAAAACGGGTCGTGGGGCTATATAGAATTGAAATCATACGTATGTTATAGATATGTAATTGAAATTATACGTATATTGTAGATGCATGATTGAAATTATAACTAAGTTACAGATGTATTATTGAGATTATACGTAAATTATAGATGTATAATTGAAATCATACATATATATATATATATATATATATATATATATATATATAAATATATATATATATATATATATATATATATATATATATATATATATATATATATATATATATATATATATATATATATATTTCTTTCAAACTATTCGCCATTTCCCGCATTAGCGAGGTAGCGTTAAGAACAGAGAACTGGGCCTTTAAGGGAATATCCTCACCTGGCCCCCTTCTCTGTTCCTTCTTTTGGAAAATTAAAGAAAATAATGAGAGGGGAGGATTTCTAGCCCCCCGCTCCCTCCCCTTTTAGTCGCCTTCTACGACACGCAGGGAATACGTGGGAAGTATTCTTTCTTCCCTGTCCCCAGGGATAATATATATATATATATATATATATATATATATATATATATATATATATATATATATATATATATATGTATATATATATATAATTGAAATTATATGTATATTTTACGTATATTATAGATGTGACCATTGTGTGTCGTTCGTTTTCGTTCATTGTAGGCATTCGTGTGATATTTATTGTTACTTCTTGTTAAGGTGTTTGATGTGGTTAATTATTGTTTAGTTAGGTTGTTTATGCGTGATAGGTTGTCTGCTCTTGCCTGTTGCTTGCTTGATCTGAGGTTTATTGTCCATTTTTCCTTTGAATTTACATAAACACTTATACACTACGATGCGACCCTTGAGCACGATGGTCCGACATTTTTGACTCGAACCTCTTAACCCACGCATCGTACCGTCGTGGTTGTGATAACTGTTGTGGTTGTAGCAGGTGTTTGTATGTCCTTGTGGCTGAGGTGGTCTTTTTTTATGTTTTTGTTTGCGTATCTATACCTCTGTAGATAATTGTGTGTGTGTGTGTGTGTGTATGTGTGTGTATGTGTGTGTGTGTGTGTGTGTGGGTGGATGTAGTGCAAATAGGTAACTATTTGCACTATACGCAGAGGGATTTTATGCTGTGTATATGTATATGTATGAGTAGGTATACAGGTTCGCGTGGACCCCTGAAGAATTAGGATGAATTCGTTGTCGTGAGTGTATTTTTGTACACGAAGTCCCCCTTGTTTTTCTCGCTGTTCACAAGGGGGTTTAACCAACGAGCAGGAACCAGTGAACACCAGACTCAGTTTATTTTTCTTTTTAGAACACAGGTAGAGTGTTTGCCCCCTCCTCCTCCTCCTGACGAAGAGGAGGAGGCACACAAACAGAATCTCCGCCGGGAGGTGAGTGGCTGTATGCCTCCACCATCAAGGCATAATGGAACACGATATGCTAAATGCCCCAAACATTAATCACAACATAAATTGGTTGGCCCGCGGCCTTAACTGTTCCGCGGGCCATTCATAATGCAGGCCTGCCAACCCCTCTGGAGAATAAATCGTCCAACCTCGCTTTCGCTATCGGCCGAGTCTGACCAAAGCCAACTTAATAAAACACAGATTCTCGTTTCCTGAAGCTCTCTCACCTCCACACACACACACACACACACACACACACACACACACACACACACACACACACACACACACTGTGAGGGCACTGGTCTGTGGCAAAAAAGAACAAGTGTTGGATGAGAATTGATGTAGCGTTGTAGCGATGGGGAAGAATGCAAGAGACAAGAGTCACATTAGTTTATCACCAGTTCCACGTAGCATTAATTTGTCCCGTTCACTAAATCTGCCAATTACTCCCTCGATTGTTTGTAGGGATATAGATCAGGCCGGCTGGTGTGTGTGTGTGTGTGTGTGTGTGTGTGTGTGTGTGTGTGTGTGTGTCATTAAAGCTGCAAATTCAAACGCGAACATTTAAAGTCTTGGTGAGAGGCAGGAGTGGAGAGCGAGGAGGAATTTTTTGTCATCTTGTCGTCAGAACTACGAGTGTTGCGTCCTGTGTAACACCCGGGAACTCGGGTGCATTTGCCTGGGACAACTCAACACTCAAGGAACACAGGTACAGTTGCCTGGGATAACCCAACACTCAGGAATACACGTACACATGCATAGCTCAACACTCAAACACAGATACACATATCCTAGAACACCCTAACACTTCAGGAACACAGGCACACGTACCTAGTACTTCAACAACACAGGTACACGTGCCTAGTACTTCAGGTACACTTGCCTAGTACTTCAGCAACATAGGTACACGTGCCTAGTACTTCAGGTACACTTGCCTAGTACTTCAACAACACAGGTACACGTGCCTAGTACTTCAGGTACACTTGCCTAGTACTTCAGCAACATAGGTACACGTGCCTAGTACTTCAGGTACACTTGCCTAGTACTTCAACAACACAGGTACACTTGCCTAGTGCTTCAGGTAAACTTGCCTAGTACTTCAACAACACAGGTGCACGTGCCTCGTACTTCAACAACACAGGCACACGTGCCTAGTACTTCAGGTACACTAGCCTAGTACTTCAGGTACACTAGCCTAGTACTTCAGCAACATAGGTATACGTGCCTAATACTTCAGGTACACGTGCCTAGTACTTCAGCAACACAGGTACACTTGCCTAGTACTTCAGCAACACAGGTGCACGTGCCTAGTATAACCCAGTACCCAGGAACACAGGCGCGCACACACACACACCACACAAGCGTACTGTTCCCTTTTGAAGTTGGAAAATATTAAAGGGCACACCACCTGTGTTCTGGCCTTCCCTTGGCTGCTCTACAAAGTCGGTTATTATAGCACTGGCCTCGCTGGCTCCCAGCCCTCCCCATCCTGGGTGTCTCTAAATCACCCAGGAATACAACAGCGCAGTACTTCCCTCGGTGTGTATATATATATATATATATATATATATATATATATATATATATATATTTCGTGTGTGACGGGGTGGCGATGGGAAGGATGAAGGCAGCAAATATGGATATGTACACGTGTATATATGTATATGTCTGTGTATGTATATGTATGTATACTTTGAAATTTATATTCATGCATGTGTGCGTGTGTGAGCGTTTATACTTGTGTATGTAACTGGGTTGGGCCATTCCTCGTATATTTCTTTGCGCTACCTCGCTAACGCGAGAGACGGCGGTTAAAGTATAATATATATATATATATATATATATATATATATATATATATATATATATATATATATATATATATGTATATATATATATTTATTCATTCATTTTGCTTTGTCGCTATCTCCCGCGTTAGCGAGGTAGCGCAAGGAAACAAACGAAAAAATGGCCCATCCCACCTACATACACATGTATATACATACATGTCCACACACGCAAATATACATACCTATACATCTCAACGTATACATATATATATATATATATATATATATATATATATATATATATATATATATATATATATATATATATATATATATATGTATATATATACACAGACGTACACATATATACACATGTACATGATTCATACTGTCTGCCCTTATTCATTTCCATCGCCACCTCGCCACACATGAAATAACAACCCCTTCCCCCCTCATGTGTGCGAGGTAGCGCTATGAAAAGACAACAAAGGCCCCATTCTTTCACACTCAGTCTAGCTGTCATGTAAAAATGCACCGACAGCACGTCGACCCCGGTATACCACATCGTTCCAATTCACTCTATTCCTTGCACGCCTTTCACCCTCCTGCATGTTCAGGCCCCGATCACTCAAAATCTTTTTCACTCCATCTTTCCACCTCCACTTTGGCCTCCCACTTCTCCTTTTTCCCTCCACCTGTGACACATATATCCTCTTGGTCAATCTTTCCTCACTCATTCTCTCCATGTGACCAAACCATTTCAAAGCACCCTCTTCTGCTCTCTCAACCACACTCTTTTTATTACCACACATCTCTCTTACCCTATTATTACTTACTCGATCAAACCACCTCACAACCATATTGTCCTCAAACATCTCATTTCCTGCACATCCACCCCCCTCCGCAAAACTCTACCCATAGCCCACGCCTCGCAACCATACAACATTGTTAGAACCACTATTCCTTCAAACATAGCCATTTTTGCTTTCCGAGATAATGTTCTCGACTTCCACACATTCTTCAAGGCTCCCAGAATTTTCGCCCCCTCCCCCACCCTATGATTAACTTCCGCTTCCATGGTTCCATCGGCTACCAAATCCACTCCCAGATATCTAAAACACTTCACTTCCTCCAGTTTTTCTCCATTCAAACTTACATCCCAATTGACTTGACCCTCAACCCTACTCTACCTAATAACCTTGCTCTTATTCACATTTACTTTCAACTTTTTTCTTTCACACACTTTACCAAACTCAGTCACCAGCTTCTGCAGTTTCTCACATGAATCAACCACCAGCGTTGTATCATCAGCGAACAGCAACTGACTCACGTCCCAAGCTCTCTCATCCCCAACAGACTGCATACTTGCCCCTCTTTCCAAAACACTTGCATTCACCTCCCTAACAACCCCATCCATAAACAAATTAAACAACCATGGAGACGTCACACACCCCTGCCGCAAACCTACATTCACTGAGAACCAATCACTTTCCTCTCTTCCTACACGTACACATGCCTTACATCCTTGATAAAAACTTTTCACTGCTTCTAACAACTTGCCTCCCACACCATATATTCTTAGTACCTTCCACAGAGCATCTCTGTCAACTCTATCATATGCCTTTTCCAGATCCATAAATGCTACATACAAATCCATTTGCTTTTCTAAGTATTTCTCACATACATTCTTCAAAGCAAACACCTGATCCACACATCCTCTACAACTTCTGAAACCACACTGCTCTTCCCCAATCTGATGCTCTGTACATGCCTTCACCCTCTCAATCAATACCCTCCCATATGATATAAGTGTATAGCTTCATACCCTAGAGTTTTGTTGATTATTTTCATCATAATCCAGTGAACATTATCTTGTTCAGCAACGATTTATCTTTTTTTTTCATATAAGGAAATTAGTCAGAGGTATATTGTACTTCAGTCACAGAAAAGCGTGCATGGCGTCCGGGTGTGAATTCCTCTCGCAAAATTTGCTGTATGATACGACGTTTTTGTTTGGTGGTTTTCCGACCCCTGCTCAAGAGTTGAGGAGCTAGTGGTCGTGTGACATCGCATAAGTATTTCATTTTGGTGAAGTTATCATGATGGGTCTTTAACTTGCTATTTGTTGTGATGGGAACATTCATGCGGTACGGAATATATGGTTTTATCAGTTTATTGAGACACGTTCGAAGTAACTGTTTCTTGGTGAAACATTTTAAGTCAAACATGCTTTGTATTCATATGTTTGTCATTTTTCCTTTTCCCGTTACATATGATTTATATATATATATATATATATATATATATATATATATATATATATATATATATATATATATATATATATATATATTTTTTTTTTTTTTTTTTTTCATACTATTCGCCATCTCCCGCATTAGCGAGGTAGCGTTGAGAACAGAGGACTGGGCCTTTGAGGGAATATCCTCACCTGGCCCCCTTCTCTGTTCCGTCTTTTGGAAAATTAAAAAAAAAAGCGAGAGGGGAGGATTTCCAGCCACCCGCTCCCTCCCCTTTTAGTTGACATGCAGGGAATACGTGGGAAGTATTCTTTCTCCCCTGTCCCCAGGGATAATATATATATATATATATATATATATATATATATATATATATATATATATATATAATCATATGCTTTGTCGCTGAGATGGTCAGGTCTGTAGCTATAACCGTGACACGGCGAGTGGAAATTGACCCAAGTCTCTGTAGTTTTCCTCCTACCTCCACCTCCTCCGGGTAGGTAATTGATCCTGAGAAACGAGAACTCAGCAAAGTTTCATGTCCGGACCTTCATGCCATGTCAGCCGCGACTCGCCACGCGAGGGTCGGGGAGGGAGGTGGAGCGGCGGCGTCGGCTGGCGCCCTGGGTCGACAAGTCGAGGGAGGGAGAGGACAGACAGACGGCAGGGCCTCTCCTGTGATGTCGACGGTGGAGTCTCGTGAAGCACATCCCCCACAGCATTGTGGAGATCAGGATGAGGGAGGAGGAAGCGGAGTGTGTTCCAGTTTTGGTGCTGGCTGACCATCATCAGCCTCGTCCGCAGACGTAAGGTTGGAATGATGGGTTTATCACGTTGATGACGTAAAGAATAAATGGCTTCATCTCGGAAGTCATTGCTGGGGAAGAGGGAAGTGGGAGGTGTACCATGATGTGATGGCAAAGTTGAGACCAAAGGAGGTCTAGACACACAGTGTTCAACCCTTCCCTTCTTCGTGGCCGTGTAACACTCTCTCTCTCTCTCTCTCTCTCTCTCTCTCTCTCTCTCTCTCTCTCTCTCTCTCTCTCTCTCTCTCTCTCTCTCTCTCTCTCTCTCGGATCAACAGGAAGTAGTGACCAGGTCTGCCCAGCCCACCAGACATGGTGTACATTCCATGAACATGTCTGTCCGCAGAAGGTTTTTGCAAGCATGACTGATCACTGCAGGCGGACCTGTATGACACTCGGAAGTTAGTATGTACCAGCAATAAACTGGAAACGTTGGGGAAATATCAGATCATCAAGCAAGAAGGACGAGTCACAGGAGGGAAGGCATTGTATGCATGTCACTCATGATTAGTCCGTTCCTATGTTACAGTTTTACTTCATGAGGGAAAAAGCTTGAGTATTATAACGGTTGCAGGCAGCTTAATGCCTCTGTTAGTCTGTTACTAAGATACAAATGGATGCTTTCCGTAAAGGGTTTAGTTTTCATTAAGATATCTTAAAAAAGAATGTATGTATATTAAGTCGCTGAATCGTCTGAGAACCAAATATACAATACAAAACAAAATGTTAGACCAAGAACACGTATCGCGATACGTACAATATGTGTCATTTTACTTATAGGACGGGGGTCCAGGAACCAGTGGGTGAGTGACTTTTGTAGACCGGGTACAGTGGGTCCAGAAACTGGCTAGAATGAGGTCCAGATTGATCACAGACCTGGAAATTGGAGAGAATGAGGGCCCAGAATGATACCAGGGCCCCCGAAACTGGGCTGACCGAGAGTCGAAAATAATTACAGAATCAGAAACTGGACTGAATGATGAAGGTCCAGACTTCCGCTGGATCCCGAGAAAGCAACTCAATTCCGGAAATGTTCCCGCTCGAATTAAAAGGTCGTTAGTACGAAGAAAAAGGTTTGTGTTCGAGGAGTTGCAGAGGGAGATGATGGCTCGACGTTGTTGCTGGCTTTCTGGATTCTTGTCTTGTTCTCACGTTGTACCCGGAACGACGTTGGGCCACACCCGAGCCACTTCAGTGGTGTGGGCTTCCGTCGACTCGACCTAAGTATTCATTGGCGTTACTGATCAGATTTTCGATCATGATATTGAGATCTGTATTTCAATCAAGGCCCGGCCTTGATGTGGACTTGAGGCACTTTGACTGGGAGCCTCCTGTGTGTTGAAACAAACAAAAAGAAAAAGAAAGCAGAAAAAATACCTCTGGACTGAGCCCACAATACAACCAGAATTTGGCTTCTCTTTGGCATTAAATCCCTTCGCAGACGTATGAAAATTCAATAAAAGACCTGAAATCCTTTTTTATGTTATTTTTACTTCACTTGAATCACGAGTTCATCATTCAAATATGTCGTCGTTGCTACATCTGTTTAGTGCATTCGGGCTTAATATCCAACAGTATGATTTTCTAGGGAATAAAGTTGTTGGTTAGGTTGCCAACGAGCGTTGCAAACACATCGAGGCCATCCTGTATGTTGTATACGTGTAAAAAGAAAAAGAAAACGGAGATGCATTTTGTAAAAGACTTTCATGAGTCCTTAGTTGACGTCAGCAGAGTGACGTCATCGGGTCACACGACACGCCAGAGGCGTCCGGAAATATGCCTGAACATCACACAGTCGTGTGGGGTCACGGCGAGATGTGCGTCCGTCGTCACGCCGCTGAAACTGTTTCCCAGCGGGACGAACACCCTGAGCACGACTCGCGCGCGCCCCTTGGGTGTATGATGACCGGGGGTCATCGACTCGACTCCATACCTCTAAGGGCGAGGTCAAATGCCAGGTCATCATCATAGGATCTGTTTACCAGTCGTGCTCACGATGTGAGGGTTTGGTTGATAGACGATTCACACCCTGACGTTTGGTTTTCGACCCTGACGTTTGGGTTTGAACCTAATATTTGAGTTCGACCCTAATGTTTAGGTTCGAAGCTGATGTTTTGGGTTCGAACCTAAGGTTTCTGTTCGAATCTGATGTTTTGGGTTCGAACCTAAGGTTTAGGATCGAAGCTGATGTTTTGTGTTCGAACCGAAGGTTTGGGTTCGAAGCTGATGTTTTAGGTTAGAACCTAAGGTTTGGGTTCGAACCTGAAGTTTCGGTCTGCAAATATCGGGCTACATATTACATATAGCAACTTAAGAAAAGCAAAGTGTTATGATGATACGATTTGCCCATTAGACTTTAGATCGCCGCAAAGCCTATCCACCAAACGCATTAAAAAAGAACTTAAGTTACGCTTACCTTGCCTTCAGGTGTTTGAAAATAGACGTGTGTGTGTGTGTGTGTGTGTGTGTGTGTGTGTGACAGACTGACCTTAAAGTATATTTAAGGCTTCTTCAAGCTTCACACTTCCTTCGATTTTAACCCATAAGTACGGCTGTACATCTCTTGAACCCAAAAGTTATGGCGACCCTTAAGGGAAAGGTCAAAGGTCGCCGTCAGCCACAACTCCACACTCCACTTTTCAATCATGTTTTCCCAAGCGTTTGCCTCGAACTAGGTGTCAAATAAGATTGAGATTAATTCACGTAAAACTTTTACTTAAAGGTATCCGTTAAGGCTATGCCGTGCAATAGCCAGCGCCTAGCATCAACCAGTAGTCATGTTTACTTAGGCTACGGTGAATATCACCCACATGTATAGGGACACATGGGAAGGGAAGATAACAGAAGACGTGATGGTTCATGAGAAGCTTATATGCTTTCAGGCAAGAATGGTGTAAGCATCAACCAGTATTCATGTTTACATAGGCTAGGGTGAATATGATCCACCTGTAAAAGAGCACTTGGGAAGTACATGGGATGGAGAGATACCAGAAGACCTGATGGTTCGTGATAAAAGCTTATACACTGTCGTATCCCATATTGTCGTGGAATTAGGATAATCCTAGTGAAGCAGAGAGAGAGAGAGAGAGAGAGAGAGAGAGAGAGAGAGAGAGAGAGAGAGAGAGAGAGAGAGAGAGCCTCCCTACCCTACACCACCCCCCACCACCACTCTCTAGGTAAGAGTACGATGAGCAAAGTTGGGGGAGGAGGGTGGTTGGGCTGCCTCGGGAACTGCCAGGTATGATTAGTCTGGATGGGGTAATCCTCCATGGGACCTGGTCCTCACAGATAGTGCCACGGTACCCGGCATGGAAGGCCACGGACGCTGGCCTGAGGTGCTCCAGAGTACCACGGGCCTGGTCCGTAGTGCTGAGCGAGAGGGACGTTGTCTCACTGGCTCATAGAAATATCATCAACAAATAAGTACTGATCAAGGAAGAAAAATGGCTATATCTCACGACTGAGAGAATGCGGCATGTGAGGAGGGCGTCTTGAGAAGAGAAATTAATAATAATGATAATAGAAAACGGAGTCTTCCTGACGTAGTATTAACCTTAGCGACATTCGTATTTATATAGATGTATATAAGCGTCTAGGGTGGTACCTGTGAACACATTTACACGGGTCTTGCCATTTTAAGTCGACTGGTATTCCAAGTGTGCTTCCACGTAGGAAGTATCAGTGCTTGAATACGATGTCATTCGTTTAGTAACGAGTATTTTTACCGCCAAAAGGATTTCAATACTTTTTTTTTTTAGGACTTGTTTGTTTACCGTAGGCTCTAATACATTTGTTGTTCAAGTATGTCGTTTTTTTCTGTATTTTTTTTCTCTATATTCCAATGGCAGTTAATGACAGTTGTATACGACCGATGGACATATCAAACGTATATTACTTTCAGCTGACAAAAAAAAAAAGGATCAAACGTAGTTTCAAAATAGCGTCGGCAGTAAATATTTTGTGAGGGTTAAATAAACTTTGCAGTGTTTATGAACGTGGGTCCTTTCATGTATTGATAGTTATTTTGGTACGTGTACCAAGTCCCCTGTCCATTACCGAAATGGAAAGATGGATTATGAACGAGTTAATTTGAATTGCATTTTTACCCCCCAGTCCCAAACGCTGGGGCTATGATGCGTAGAGGAAGAGGTAATGAACTCACACTGACTGTCATGAATGAATGCAATTGTTTCCTCCGACCCACCTGTCAGTGAAGTAAATCGATTTAGATCCAGCAGGTCTTGTTATATAGAGCTGAAACCAATACGTTTATCCTATTGCTCCCTAAAGTTACATTGTGTACATCATTTAAGGAAAAAAAAAAGTATACGAGTATATTGAATCATTACATTTTGTGTAGGTTTTTGCATATATCAGCCAGTAGGATTGAAGAAAATGAAGTGGAACCTGAGTCATCGATCGATGTTTTCTCTTTCCTAATTAATTAAACAAAGATTTTTACAATTTTTTTTTTTTTATCAAGCCATGTGGTATCTATATCAACAAACCTGCAGCAGCAGATCAGATGATACGACGAACTGCAAAACTTCATTGATAAGTAAAGGAACGGAACTGGGCAACTCCACAAACTGTACCGGTTATTGTTTGACCGTCCCATGTAAACCCTTCCTGTCCCAACATGTCTAGGAGTGTAGATCTTATTGTAATACATTTTTATACATTATCTTCAACCGTAATTCACGGTACTTATATTGTGGTAGCTCAGTCATGAATAACTATGACGCAAGAATCATAATTATTTTGTTACAGACGATGGAGATCAAGCAATTAATACTCTTAGTATTGTTTCCTGTGTACGAGATGTCTTAAACGAGGTACGTGCGAGAGAAAACGAGCATTGTTGCCTTGCAGACCTTCATTTTTCTGTTTTCTATTTTACGTAAATATTTATTCGTTGATATATCTAATCTTTGCTACCTCTTTGATATAACACCACAAACACACACACCTTGATTCAAAGGCAGAAACTTTTTTAGTAATCGAATCGTTTACAGGTGGGGATTGTTAATTAGAATCGTTAAGAATTGATAAGTTTTTTCACGACTATGCAACTCGGGAATGCTTAGGAAGGTGGTGGTGGTGTGTTCAGTGATGTGATTGACCGTGAGACGATTGGACGTAGACGTTGATGCCTTTCAGTTTCCGGACAGTTGTTGCGATATCAAGTTTCTGATCATACGCAATGTGTTACCAACTCGGACTAGTGTTCTGGTGCTGTATGAGGAAGTGGCATTGCTGTTGCCTCGCTGAGAAAATGACAAACATAACCGTACGTTGCTGATGTTGTGTGGCATCAAGATGGACGGACGATGGCGAGGAGTGGAGGTGTAATGTAGAGGTACTTTTCCTTATATTTTCTCTTCACTTTTATATAACTTGGGAGTTTTTTTTTGTTTTTTACAATATTACGATAAGTCGAGGTGAAAGATTGTGTTTGTGGTGGATGTCATCAGTTAGCATTGACGGCAGTGCGAGTGCGCAACGTAATTGGGCTAAGTTGATGCTTGATGGTAGTTGAGAAAATTTACAGTTACAGTTGACGCCTGGGTGAAAATGCGTCGTCCGTAAGATGACATGAGAGATAGGATTGTTTTAATCATATGGGATTATCGATCGCAGTTGTCATTCACCTAATAGATATGTAATTATTCTTTTCATGACATTTTCTCTGCTATAAACTAGGCGAAGATTTAATATCCCAACTACAGACTAAACGAACAAGTCCGCTTTAGATGAGTAGCCTTACTTGGCGTGTAACTGTTTGGCATAGAAATTGCAGTGTTTCATCATTAAGGTGTAAGCAATTTTCTGCAAGATCTTGTGTTTCTCGTTATATATATAACTTTTCAGCTATATGAGCCAAGAAATTTTACAGGTCCGGGTGCGTTAATAGGTGATCATGACTACAAGGATAGCACCTACATGATCTCAAAAGCGGTGTGATCATGATTGGGTTATTATTGGGTAGTCTAATTAGATGTGTGCAACCGCTTTGATGAGTGGGTACGCTCCTCTGAGAAGTTTATTAGTAAAATATGTTGAGGTAATGAGCTTTTTTTTGCGAAAGATTAAGGCGCAAATCTGATAAAATAACTTGAGGCTCTAGTTGCCGAGTCCTCTTTGACACGTAATTACGGTAAAGGTACCGTTACCACACCGTCCCAGACATGATTCACGTATTTGCAAGTCCTCCTAATTAGAAAACCTTCGTTAGTTTAGACAGATTTATACTGCCTCCTATCCAACCCATAATGATTAGTAGCCGTTCCCCCAACCTAAAGTCCAACGTAGTTCCAAGTCTTACCAGTTTTATCTTGATGGTCATCAGACCACCGAAATAAAAACCTCACGTGATGTGTCCAAAGCAAATAAGTTCAGTCCAACGAAGTGCGAAGACCCTCAGCAGACTCGAACTTTTAACCTAACCTCACCCCTCCCGGCGCATCCTGATTGACCGGCTCACCCCAGCAGCCTTCAACCCTCTTTACTTCTCTGCTCATTCCCCATTTTAGCATTGTCCTGTTCGTTTCTAGCCCCGTCCGAGGTTTTCTTGATTATCACCACCCCAATATTAGCCTAACAGTCCAGTCAGCTTTCATTACATGCCTCGATGGGCTTGCCTAACGTAAGCCAATATCCTCCCCACAGCCCAGTCATCTACTTAGCATAGGACACTCTTTAATGCTTTGGTCTCTCGTGGTAAACAGTGAGGACAGACCATTCATATTTATACCGTTACCGGTACATCACCCCTGATGCTGCCGTGAGCGACCGCAGTATTTTCAGTTTTCTCTATATACAACAATGTCAGCTGCTGATCTAAAGGGTTGGACACTTGAGTAATGATCAGAAAAAGGAACAACTGAACTCTAGTTGCGCGTGGGTAGATTCGCCGAGTGTACGAAGAGTGGTAGCACTAGAGGCTGTTCCGTGGTGAATGAAGAGATTCTACCCGCGTGTTTTTGGAGCACGAAGTGTGGCACATGGGGAGGATAATGACATGTGAATATCAAAGGGATTCATTTGATTGCTGTGTGTGTGTGTGGACAAAACTAGACGACGAACACAAAGTTCACGGATGCCGCAAGCCTACCAGGCTTCGATTTTTTTTTACTATTATTATTTGCGGTATTGTACGTCTTAATAACGAATTTATCTGTCTTTTGCGTCTCATTGATTAACAGTACTACTGTTTATGTATTGATTCGACTATATACACCGTTCAATCACGTTTTTGCTCCCTGTGCTAATTGGAACGTAGCGCATGCCTTTTACCAAGCCCGGAATTGCTACAAACCAACTCAAGGCATGGTTGACAGTTTGTGAAAGTAATAGGGAAAGTATTCTGGGTCATCATTAGTAGAAGTTGGTGTAGGTGAAGCTGTTTTAGGCAACAGATGAAATTGTATTTGTGTCCGTTTTGAGTATTTTGTCCTTGTTTTCAAATGTACTGTAAAAGGTGAATGTGAATAAAGCTGGTATTCATTCGCAACAAAAATATGTAAATAAGTAGCTTATCCTCCGCCTCTCTACTAATTGGAAAGGAATCAAAAGCCATCCATCTCGTTAACTTTCTCTCTTCGTACCCGGCGATGTTGCTGTTTTCTCTGTTCTGAGGTATTACTTTGGTTTCAGTTTTCTTGAGCTATCTACATGTGTCTCCGCCTCCAAGATTTAGACCCGTGGTACGCTTTCGGCTGCTGCTTCCCCGAGTTTCTACTTGAGGACCGACCTCTCTAGGATGAGCTATTACGGCGCACCGTTCTTGCCTCGAGCATCTAAGCTTTGGAATTCTCCTCCTTATTCTTTTCTCTCTCCCTCTTCATATGACGTTCTCCCTTTAGGGGTCAGGTCTAGAGACACCTGTGTAACCCTGAATAATGTCTCTCCTTATCTTTTACCTTAGTATTTTACTTGAGATAGCCTTTACTGGGGTATGTTTTACCTCTATCTTGTCGGTCACTACAGGGAATAATAAGATGTCAAAACAAGGCATCTGATAGATGTTAATCATCTCAAGCTAATCATGAACGCTTTTTTATTACATGAAATTGTGATATATATATATATGTTTTTTATACTATTCGCCATTTCCCGCGTTAGCGAGGTAGCGTTAAGAACAGAGGACTGGGCCTTAGAGGGAATATCCTCACCTGGCCCCCTTCTCTGTTCCTTCTTTTGGAAAATTAAAAAAAAAAAAAACGAGAGGGGAGGATTATATATATCAATTTCTTACTAATACCACATTTTCCAAAAACACCAAAACTTCTTAGAGAAAACGTGGTGGAATTGTGACGTCACATGGAATAAAAGCAGCTGTGGTAAGACCCTCAGAAGACCATCTGAACTTTAATAGTAGTGGCTGGTGTGTGCTGGTTGTCTTTCTGTACAGTGACTGGCTAGACTCTTTCAATAGTAGCCAGAGATGCGTGATTTTGCCGAAGTCGTTCATTAGGGTGAGTAGTTAGTCAGGCAAACGGTTATTTTCTGTTTATTTCATTGTTGGACACACACACACACACACACACACACACACACACACACACACACACACACAGTGGTTAACGTTACTGACGCGGGCTGGCTCGATGTTGGACCCGTATGGGTTCGGATCCTGGTCGTGGCACTCGGCCTACAAGCATCCCAGGTGTTCATCCTTTCAGTGGGATTACAGTCGATAAATTTGATACCTGGGTTATACCAGGATATATATATATATATATATATATATATATATATATATATATATATATATATATATATATCTTTTTTCTCATGTTTATTACACTTAGTCGCTGTCTCCCGCGTTAGCGAGGTAGCGCAAGGAAACAGAAGAATGGCCCAACCCACCCACATAGACATGTACATACATAAACGCCCACTCACGCATATATATATATATATATATATATATATATATATATATATATATATATATATATATATATATATATATGTGTGTGTGTGTGTGTGTGTGTGTGTGCGTTAATTAGATAGTCTTGATTAGTTGCCCAGAAGGAAGGATGCTTAATCAAAATGCTTTTCCTACTTGTGAATAAGAGGACTGTATTATCACACCTTTACGGTAAACATCACTTTACCAACGAACTTATAAAACTTCGTATATTTTCTTATGTACATGCTATGTGATTCAACCAGTATTCATACCCTTCTTTGAGTTAATTAGAGCCATCTCAACATTATAGCTGCCACCACCATTCGAATACTGGGGGTCACTGGGCGTCAGTTTAGTGCGCCAGTAACAACACTGTGATGTGTGTTACTGAGAGTCAGAGATTCATTTTCATTATTCTCATAGTCATCATATTTCACGTACATACTTCTGTCATCACATTTCATGTTCGTACTTATAACATTTCATTCCTTACTTGTCATAACATTTCACGTATGTACTTGTTATAACATTTCACGTACGTACTTGTCACAACGTTTCCCGTACGTACTTGTGATAAAGAAAAAAAAATACATTTATGGAAGGTTATCAAAAATTCAATCGTGGCAGGTTTTTGCTTTTTTTTTGTCCATATTTAATTGATTTTGTTCCATTACTTCCTTAAGACACTTAAACGCGTTATTATGGAGGTTGTAGTTATCAGCCTAATAGCAGAGTCTCAAATAAAGCTCAGGGGCAAAGGCTTTCACGATAGGCAGTTGTGCGGCAAGACGCAGTCCATACCGGGTAGATGGTGCTCATGGCTAGGCTTCTTTGGTATGGTATGGTATACATCGGTCATGAAATGATTGGTGTTGTATACGAGTGACATATTCATCATTCTAAAGTGATGGTGTTAATGATGAGAATTATCGTATGGCCGGCAGTATATTCATATGTATTCTCGTTTGGAATTAATCTGTAGACATAGGAAAATGTGTGTATGAATATAGGTATAGGCATTACCGGGCTCGGCGTGTATGTGTGTGTGTGTGTGTGTGTGTGGTTACGACGCGAGTGAAGAGTCAACCTTCGGTAAGGTCGTATCATCGTCACTTGGACCACTAGTTGTCTTGTAGAAAACTTTTTTGCTCCAAAGGGCGTCCATCAGTTCCATGTTATTGGATGCAGTTCAGCCTTGAAGAAGCCTCTCCATCTCTCTCTCTCTCTCTCTCTCTCTCTCTCTCTCTCTCTCTCTCTCTCTCTCTCTCTCTCTCTCTCTATCTATCTATCTATCTATCTATCTATCTATACATATATATATATATATATATATATATATATATATATATATATATATATATATATATATATATTCAATGGACTTTGCACAGGTTGCCTATAAAAATTCATCCAGTTTATTGAACTGATTTTTCGTGAAAAGCTAAAGTTGGGATGGGCAACTTTTCATGCTATTCTGATGTACGTAGAAATGAGAACAACATGACTGAGACATCTCCATAGACGAGGGAAAACAAGACGAAACGACGGAGTTTTGGACGTGTCCCCCCTTAAACAAAGACTAGCATAAACAGTAGCACAAAACAGCTACAATTAGCGGTTTTTAAGTAGCGTCTTAGAATTTGTAGCAAACCTCATGGGTGGCCTTAATGGTACATCCACTTTTTTTTTTTTTTTTTTTTTTGAGATAGATAGAAGTGGTTTTATGAAAAAAGATGGTCGAGAGTGCCGTGCTGGTTTGGGCGATTAGGCTAGGCTCTTTGTAAGACCCACTACTCAAGAGACGCGTGTCTGTGGGAAATATTCAAACATTAAGGAAGAAGACAAGATATTTGTTTCGGTGAAATCAGATATGGTTAACGAAAATAACACTGGTAGGGAATTTTTGCTGGTAACTTTGTTACACACCAACATTCTCCTGGTTTTTATACGTTCATGTTTTTTCTCGTATTCCATTAACCCATCGTAGGTAACGAAAGAAAAATGGTAAAAATAAACAATATGGTAATAATTGCAGTGATTACGTTTCAAAAAGATATTATTATTACTTTTTCTCTTAATGATCCGACAAGCATATAGAATTTGAATCTTCCTTGTCCGATTTCCTTTGTGTATCTATGTCGATGTTTGTGGACGTTTAGAGGAAATATCTAAAAAAAAAAAAAAAAAAGCTTTTAGCTTCAAACACGAACACACACTGGTGACCTGAATGTCTTGCTTGTACCTTTTTTTTTTTTTTTTCTATTCTCTCTCATGCTGGTTGAGACTATGGACAAGCAAACATATCAGATGTGTACTTGTAATCTGTTACGTAATTATCAATCTAAACTCAAACCTCAGTGTTTGGCTCGCAACACTGACAGCGCCCAGAATTCCTATTCAGATTCTTGACTCTCATCCCGGCCAGAGGTTCTTAAATATCAGCCAAAAGATGAAAAGTCTCGTCTCTGCTGTTCTGAAGCTTGTCTAACCCTCTTTCGACGTATGAGTCGTAACTCGCTCGCAGGTAAAGCAGCATAGTTGTCCAAGAGGCCTCGCACACGACCACATAGCTTTCATATATGTGCGGCTCCGAAAGACATGCTATGCGAACGGTCCAGTTTCGAAGCCTCAGTCACATGAGCTCGACTCCTTGCTCCCTGGTCACCTGGGCTTAATTCTCCGTCATTGTTATGTTTGGGTCTTTCAGTTATCATGACCTTCCCATATGAAGAAATGTTTTGATACTGATGTACGTACAGATGTTTCTCTAAATTCACGGTAATGTTCCTTGTAAAACTACTGGGAAAAGCATCATTTACAATATCAATTGCAAGTAAGAGCATCATTACAATACTCATTACAGGTAAGAGCAACATTTACAATGTTTATTTCGGGAAGAGCATCATTTACAATATCTTCTACAGGTAAGAGCATCATTTACAATATCTACTACAGGTAATAGCATCATTTACAATACTTATTGCAGGCAAGAGCATCATTTACAATATTAATTGCAAGTAAGAGCATCATTTACAATACTTTTTACAGGTAAGAGCATCATTTACAATATCTGCTACAGGTAAGAGCATCATTTACAATGCTCATTGCAGGCAAGAGCTTCATTTACAGTATTACAAGTAAGAACATCATTTACAATACTTATTACAGGTAAGAGCATCATTTACAATATCTGCTACAGGTAAGAGCATCATTTACAATGCTCATTGCAGGCAAGAGCTTCATTTACAGTATTACAAGTAAGAGCATCATTTACAGTACTACAAGTAAGAGCATCATTGACAATTTATATAACTTTAAGAGCAGTATTTGGAAGTCTTCATATAAGCAAGTGGAACATTGGTATTTTTTTTTTTTTTTACACAGGTAGACACATCACCTGTAATTCTTTGAAATTTATATCTAAAGACGGACTGCTTACTGGGTACCATGATAAATTTGTGCCATGACTTCAAGAATAAAAGATTTTTTTATTTCCAAGGTAGGCTTCATTTATATGGACTGAAGATAAAGTCTTCGAATCGTAAGTTGGATATATATATATATATATATATATATATATATATATATATATATATATATATATATATATATATTCCATGGTTTACCCCAGATGCTTCACTTGGTTCAATCCATTGACAGCATCTGGGGTAAACCATGGAAAGTTTTGTCGGGCCTGGATGTGGAAAGGGAGCTGTGGTTTCGGTGATTTATTACATGACAGCTAGAGTCTGAGTGTGAACAAATGTGGCCTTTTGTTGTCCTTTCCTAGCGCAACCTCGCGCGCACGCGGGAGGAGGGGGGTGTCATTTCATGTGTGGCGGGGTGGCGGCGAGAAAGGATGAAGGCAGCAGGTATGAATATATATGCATGTGTATATCTGTATATGTCTGTTTATGTATATGCATGTATACTTTGAAATGTATAGATATGTATAAGTGCGTGTGTGGGTGTTTATGTATATACGTGTGTGGGTAGGTTGGGCCAATCTTTTGTCTGTTTCCTTGCGCTGCCTCGCTAACGCGGGAGACAGCGACAAAGTATAATAATATATATATATATATATATATATATATATATATATATATATATATATATATATATATATATATAATGTGTGGGTGTGTGTGTGGGTGTCACTTTATTCCTTGCCCCAGACCTCAACAGCTGTCGTCTCCCCTTTAATCACAGTCACCCCAAATGATGATGTTCACCAGTGACATATTGCACTTGTTTTTTTTTTTAAAAGCTCGTCTCGTTTTATTTACTGATTTTTTCCCCTCCTCTGGGGTACACAAAAGCGCTCCCCAGCTCATGGACGACGACTGACTGTTTGTTGTACAGGGAAGCGCTGTTTTGCTTCATAATGCTGAGGTTCGCTGCTTTTTTTTTTATGCATTCGGGCACATTCTTTTCCAAGGCAATCACTCGACATCCACGGATATGTATATTTCAGATCATTGGAGTTATTGCCACATCATTCTAATGATATTCAGTTTATGTTACGTGACCCAGTTTCTCTACAGTTTACATGGCCTCTACAGTTTACATGGCCTTGTTAGTTGGGGATAATTATGTAGCCTTATATGTAGTATTATAATGGTAGCTTAGTAGTACTAGAGTTTTGGATCGATCTGTCATTTTAATTGGCGCTCTTCTGTCCTTTATTTTTCAGTGGAAGGAGGTAGTGGCAAGGAAGACTCCCTCACTAATATCAACAACGAAAACACACCTAACCACAGCGACAAACATGGCAACGAATCTACCTGTGGCCTCGGTTCTGGGAGCCAAGGCGCCGTTGTTGGTGGAAGGAATCACCCTCCGTACAACGAATCTAACGAAATCCTGTCCAACGAAATCTTCCTGGCCAGCGACGTGGACTGGGAGACAAACAACGAATGTAGTAGCAGCAGTAGCAGCAGCAGTAGCGGCGGCGTGGAGGAGGTGAGGACCATCGTGGTAGACAGTGGCGACCAAGGGTTCCGTCGGAGTGCGAGTCAGGAAGGTGCGGGTGGGAGCCTCGTCAGCGGCGAGTGTATGGGGAGGCTAATGAATGAACACAGTCAGCTGATGACGAGTGGGATGATGAATGGAAACAGAGTGCCAGTGACGAGCCCGCTGCTGAATGAAACCAATCAGCTGACAGCGAAGCGGGTCGTGAATGAAGACAACAGCCGATCCCACGTCGGAGCGACGCGACTGGACCGCAGATCGTGAAGGTTAGAGCCTCGCTGGTCATGATGAATGGAGGAGGCAAGTGTAGTAAAACGCCGAACGGGAACGAGTTGATAGTCTTGAATAAGAAGGGATACAGGAAGTTTATAGTGAATACCGGTGCAAAGTCACTCGCCACCAGGGCAGAGCGGACGAGTGGTAATGATGATGCGAAGAGAATTTATGTGTACACTCAGAAAAGTGCGAAGGACAGTGAGCGGAAAGTGAGAGTCGGTGAATGTGAGGGAGAAAATGCCGTAAGACGACGTGAAAGTGGGAAGACACGCACTGTACAAAACGAAAGAACAACGATGGAAGATGGGACGAAACGGCAGAAAGGAAAAGGAAATACACACAGAACAGAGAGTGGTAGAATAGTTATGCAAGGAGTAAAACCTCATAGAAGAAGAGAACAGATGCACAGAAGAACACACGAGGGTGTGATCAGGCAAAGCTTAACCTACTGCCAAAGAATAGAGAAGATACCGAGAATGAACGAAAGACTGGTGGTACAAGGAAAGAGAGAGAGTAAGGGAAACACGAAGACCCATTACGTCGGGAGGGATCGGACAGTGATGCAAAGACCGAAACACAGACATGGGATTGAGAAATTACCGAGAACAGATGATTCGTTGGTGACCCGTGGTGTTAGACACGGTAAAGGGAGTGCTAAGGTGCGGAGAGAGGCCGATGAGAGAGCGACAGTCGAACGCGCGAGACTTGGCCAAGGAACTGAAAAAACACATAAGGTAGCAAGAGGGAGCGTTATGATGAAAAAGAGGAGGTCCTCTATAGAAAACAGTGCGGGGCCCAAAACCACGAACGAAAGGGCGAGAAGCGATGGCATGAAGGAGAGCAGAAAAATGGAGAATGCGCTAAACACCGCGAGGGACAGAGAAGTGCTGGTGCACAGTAAAAGACAGAGCAGAGGGTCGGAGAGGAGTCAGTGGATGGTACACCGGAGAACGGCGCTACAAGGCGTGAATCAGTGTAGGAGAGTTGAGAAGACAGAGGAACGCGAGGAAAGAATGGTGATGCAAAGTACAAAACACAAGAAAGGAACGGAGACCACGAGGAGAGCATCGGGGGCAAGAGTGCAAGGCGCGAGTCGACAGACGCCGACCGCAGCCAGTGGTAGAGACGCAGTGGAAAGCAGAAGACATAAAGAAAATCCAGGGACACAGAAATTGACTAAGGAAAGAGTACCGCTGGACGGCGCGAAGCATAGTGACGGACACAGAAAGACACAGAAAACCGAGGACGAAAGAGGAGTGGTAAAGGGGGAGGAGATCCTCCCCGGGAAGGAAGCTGTGAGGATGAGAGGAGAGCAGGGTAGTGTGGGCGGCAGGAGCTGCCCCATCATCATCAGGGGCGGGGCAGACCACGGCCTTATCACCGGCACCGCCCCAGACGGCACGCCCTACACAATAAAGCTCAACCTCTCGGGCCTCCAGCATGTGAAGCCGACCATCGTCATCATCAGCACAGGCAAAGGTAAGTCTGGCATGGCTTTGTCTTACCTCTCTATGTATAGGATTTTCTGTTGATGTCAGTTTTCTGTATGATTACGATTGTCGATTTCTAGCTGTGACATTTTTGGAAAATAAAATGATGCCAAAGATGAGTCGATGACGGAAAATTAATGAACTTGGATGAGACAGAAAATACGTTGACTCGATATATATGTCTCTCGACTGTACACACTACAGGTATTATTTCGTGCCTTAAATACCTGTTGTAGTTTGCTGGGTCCTGGTTGTAGGCTCTGCCGACCAGTGAGGCCACTCACGGTGACCATGTGTTGCTCGCAAGCATGATATGTATTGGTAATTTAGGATTATCATTCGGACAGAATAAGTTTGTTTTGTGGTTTCCTGGAGCAAAGATGAATGAATGAATAAAGAAATGTGTAAAGTTATATAGGAATGACGGGTCTGTTAAAGTAATATAGGAATGATGGGTCTTATCCATCCTCAGAGACCGTTTTACAAATGTTTTAGATACAGCAAGGCTGAAAATGTTGGGCTTTTGTTCTCTCCTGTTTAAGACACTCGGTTATGTGTACGTTTTCTTAATGTAGGTCTTGGAGGAGAAAGACGTCACTTTCACCTTACAAAATCATAGTGTTCACCTCCCGGATTTGTACAGTTCACATTCTTGGGAATTTCTCAAAAGTGCTTTCATTTGTCATCTCCCTTCGTTCGTATCTTTTAGGTATTAGGTTTTTGTGGTGCCCTGTAATTTTCTTGTGAAAACATCTATAATAAAGGAGAGGATCATGGAACATCTATAATAAAGGAGAGGATCATGGAAACCGCATGCCCGTAAAGATGACATACTGTGCATGGTATATACAGGTCATGGTTTTTTTTATATTACAAAGGAAATGGATCAGTTGATTCATTAGATATTTCCTCCCTTTGATAAGTATAAGAAACCTGGGGAAAACCTGTGTTTGAGACGTATTTGGAATGATTGAGCCAAGTGCTGTATTACGATAATGCGTACAACGTCGTTTTATATCACTGTATCAGAACGTTGAGGTGGGAATTTTGATAACCATCGTAACCATGTCGTATCCACTAGTAAGTACATCATACGGTGCCTGGGTGGTACAGCAAATGACACACTGTTTCATATGGTACGTAAAGACCTAGTTAATATGTTGGTAATTAGGCAGCATCTGTCCAACACTTGACCCCCTGGTAATAACTTGACCTCGACGGCCCCCTCGCCCCTCCTGCTAATAACGTCATCGGTATTGCCACCCGCCAGTAATTGCGTCAGACGCAGGCGCAGACAGACGCCCAGGAGCCCCTGATGGCGCGCCAGTTCTGATGACAACACGTAAACACGGGGAGGGAATGCAGGGGCGCGAAAGGAACATAATTGAGGAAGACTGGACGCCCGATGTTGTATATGGCTTCTGGATTGAGTCATGCTTGTAGTTATTAGTTCTTCAAATCAGAACTTTCATGTCAAAACCAGGATGCACGGAGGCGTTTAAAGAAACGGTGATATGGTTGCAGGTGTGCGTTATGCAGTAGATGAAGCTGTTTGTTGACATACGTTTACGTTCTTTTTTATTCTTATTCTGGTGGAGGTTTAGGTAAGTTCAAAAACTTTTGAGTACACGAGATACGTATTTGTATTTGTGTTGATAGACTCGGAGTTTGACTAGATTATTCATTATCTCGCATGTGCCGCCACCGGCGTATCTGGAGTGCAGAAATAAGCCATCATCCGTTCAGGATATTAGACAGTAAACCATATGTTAAAAGAGTGAGACTGTTTATACTGAACCGCTTTCAGAGAAGGAGATCTTAAGTTCTCAAATCTTGATACTTTACTTTCATATCAACGCTGGTTGTAAATGAACCTCTAGAACATGACCTCAAGGTGCTATGGTCTTTAACTCGAGGGTCAGGTTAAAGGTTAATCAGTCACACTCAAGAGTCGCACAGTCGTATCCCGGTACTTCACATGGTTTATTGTATCGTAGAAAGTTATTGTCTCTGAAGTAAGGACAGATTGGTTTCATATATTCTTGTGGTTAATAGAGTTGTCGTAAATTAACCTCCCATTCACCGATTCCTTCACTCGTGGCAGTCGAACATACGTAACATTACCTCACAATGTCAAACCATTCGTTGGTTGGATTCCTGCCTTGGATAAATACTACTACTAATCATTTTCTTCTTTAACTCTTGATCATAATGGTTGCTGGTTACAGTGCCTTCATCAGGCGTGGGCGAAACACAACTCCATCCCGCGTTATTCCTGCACTGCAAAGGAGCAGCATAATGGGCATGATGGTTTATCACAAAGTGTTGGGGAAGCTGGGCTAGACATCCTCCCCTTCTATACTATTGCGTTTTAAAAGCAGGAACAGAAGAAAGAGCCAAACGAAGATATTTTTATTATCGTGAAAGGCACAGCAGTGCGTTTCTGACGCTTTCACTAAGATGGGGAAAGTTAGGAAGCATACCTACATCAAAATATGAATGATACTGTTATTGTTCCACCTAGACAACGTAGAGCTACAGAGGTATGAAGAGTATGTGTGTGTGTGTGTACATAGGTAGGTTCATGAGGACTTCCGCTCGCCCCAACTGGGCCATTGACCTTGGCGTTATCTGCAGTCGGCGGAAGCGAAGTGATGACCACCCCAGGTGTATACCGCTTTGTTTAACGCACCACACAGTACAAAGACGGTGGTGGTGTGCGGGGGAAGTACCTTGGCTTTGTGTCGCGGTTACGCCGAGCTGGACGGAGCGGGAAGAACGGTGTGGCAATTGGTTTATTTGGTTTAGGTGTCAGTGTCCGGTGATGGGAGTGTTAACCTGGACACGCTTCGCCGTGGAAGTCGGTGCTTGTCGAAACGAAGCGTCTTGGGTACAGTAGGGGAGAGTGGATATTATGATATGATCGTGAAGTAGTGTAATGTAAGTTTATTATACGCTTGTTGGTAGACTCAAAGGCACCCGACTTACGTAAATTCGGGTAGTCACTTGTTTACCAAATGGCGTCCTAGCTACGTCTCTTCGTTGCACATCAACAGCCAGTTATATTTCTTTCTTGTATCTCCCCTGATGATGTGATTATTACATGATAGTGCACTTAGGAACTTATCGTGTTTCATTTCCCTGTGCACTCGAGAAATATATATATATATATATATATATATATATATATATATATATATATATATATATATATATATATATATATATATATATATCATTGATTTACTTATTGTGGCCAATATGGTACGTACAAAATTATGCCCTAGTCGAAGCCACGTTGGTTGTAAAGGTAAAATGACAAAGATTGAAAATGCATTTCCTGCAGGCAACGTTTGAACCCGTAACGGAAATGTACGTGAACTAATACATATATATATTTAAGGCTGTAGCAAATAACTAGAATTTAGTTTGGGATTATTATTTTTTTTTCATTTACTTTTTGTAATAAAATCCAATTTCCTGGTCGTAGGTAGACCGTACAGTGGGGCCTGGGAGGAGGAGGAGATGTTTCGTGGTTTGAGCCAGATTTGGCGAACGGTCGTGAAGGCCAGGTTCACGTGGGGTCAACGGTGATTGTGGTCCTTCCTGGATTTCTCATAAGACTGAGCAAGTTCACGATACGCATTGTTGTAATTAAGTATGCTGTATGCATGTTTATTTGTATACCACACACACACACACACACACACACACACACAATTATCTATCTATATCTGTCTATCTATCTATCTATCTATCTCTATATATATATATATATATATATATATATATATATATATATATATATATATATATATATCAATCGTAGGTGGTATCGCAATCCACCTGGTCGAGGTTACACCACGAGTGAAAAGTCACCTTTGACGAACCTGTATCATTAGACGTACGGTCTCATCAACGAACTTCATATTCTAAAGGAGTATATATACATTTTTGTTCTATAGGAAGTAAACGCAGGCTTGGGCTGCAGGAACCTTTAAAATGGTTTTGGATAACACTAGGACTTTCATAGAAACTGGTCTTGAAATTATATATATATATATATATATATATATATATATATATATATATATATATATATATATATATATATATATTGGAAAGGATCACAATTTTGCGCGTGATCAAGATATTCCTATGAGTCCACGGGGAAAATGAAACACGAAAAGTTCCCAAGTGCACTTTCGTGTAATAATCACATCATCAGGGGAGACACAAGAGAGAAATATAGCAGTCAGTTGATATGCATCGAAGAGACGAAGCTAGGACGCCATTTGGTAAACATGTGATCGTGCACTTGGGAACTTTTCGTGTTTCATTTTCCCCGTGGACTCATAGGAATATATTTCTTTCTTTCAAACTATTCGCCATTTCCCGCGTTAGCGTTAAGAACAGAGAACTGGGCCTTTGAGGGAATATCCTCACCTGGCCCCCTTCTCTGTTCCTTCTTTTGGAAAATTAAAAAAAAATAATGAGAGGGAGGATTTCCAGCCCCCCGCTCCCTCCCCTTTTAGTCGCCTTCTACGACACGCAGGGAATACGTGGGAAGTATTCTTTCTCCCCTGTCCCCAGCGACAGCGACAAAAAAAAAAATATATATATATTTATATATATATATATAT
>NC_092238.1:35019248-35141748 GCF_036320965.1 Panulirus ornatus | reverse complement strand
CTGGTGCAGCTGTTGTGTCTTTTGTTTCGGTGTAATCTTTTTCTTTTCTTGATGATGCAGATGTTGGTTCAGCTTTTTTTTTTTCTGGTATAGTTGGTTCTTCAGCTTGTAGATGCTCTGAGGAAGCTGTTGTTTGCTCTGCTGTTCACATGTTCATTCTGGTGAAGCTGTCGCCTCTCTCCTCTACTGCTTTTGTTTGTTCTAGAGAAGCTGTTGTCTCCTCAAGTGCTCTTGTTTATTCTGCAGAAGCTGTTGTCTCCTCTACCGCTTTTGTTTATTTGGGGGGAAGCTCTTACAGTTTCTGCTGCACTTTATTTCATTGATGCATTTGTTACGTTCTGTGCTGTTGATTTAATTCCACATCGGAGTCGTTTGCTAGACTCGTGTTGCTGTTGATTTGTTCCTAACTCGAGTTCTCGCTGGACTTGTATTTACTCGTCTCGAATTGGCTTGATACTGAATCTGTTCTCGCCCTGGACTTATTATCGTTCTTGTCTCACACTGACTTCAGAATGAAGCTGTTCTTACTCCAGCCTCATGTCAGATCTTATTGTGTCTTTACGTGTCTTCATATTTCATACTGGCCTTATATATATATAGTCTTTTCTCATGCAAACATAATGTAGTTTTGTCGCATATGAGCCATGTTGTCTTCTCATACTGGCCTCATAATCTCTCATAACTCATACTGGTCTTGCGGTGAAGCCTGGGTAGTATTGACTGATTATGTGTTGAATTTTCTCATACTTTATTCTCACCCTTTTTTGACTAATTCTAAACTAGCCCTGTACTGAGTATTTACACATCCTGAGATCATGCTGAACTGTATCACACTTCTTGCATCTTGTTAAACTTTTAACATGTCGTGTATCGCAATGTTTTTTTTTGTATACTTGGTTCATACTGAGTTCATGGTGCTATCTTTTTTCATACTGGGCTCCTCATTCGCGTCTCATACTGGCCCAGTTATTGAATCCTGTCTCATACTGCTCTTCTTACGAAAGCTTACATCGTAGTGACCTCGTATAAGAATTTGTTGTCTCATACCGTCCTCACCTTTAAGTATGCCATAGTATGAGAGCTGAGACTGATAGCAGATCGTAAGTGGCTTTATAATTTGCCTTATACTATGGCCTACAAGGTTCATCTTCTCTCCTCTCTTCCATTTTGCTTCTTTTCATTTTCTTTTCTCGTAATCTCGTCTTCTCTGCCTTACCCTGTCTCTTTTGTTTCTGTTCTGTTATGTGCTGCTCCACGTCTGCTTTGTTTCCCCTTTCTTAATATTCCTTTATTTTGTCTGTTTGAGAGCTTTCATCTGATACCCTTCATAGTGTACTTCCTTACCTCCCACTTTCCTTAGTCTCTTCCCTTCTTCCTTTTGTGTTTCCACTTCTCTACCCTTCCTCCTCCTCCTCCTCCTCCTCCTCCTCCTCTAGTCTTCCCGTCCTCACTCTCTCTTGCCGCCGTCTTTCTGTTCACCCGTCCCTTGCCGTCCTCCTTCCCTTATCTGTTCTCCCGCTCCTCCGGGGCTCATCTCCCTGCTCATCCTCCTCTCGGGCAGCCAGGCCGCCGCGTACTAACCCCCCCCCCCCCCTTGCTGCGAGTCAGCAAGGCGGGGAAGGCGCATGACATCACCTGGCGCGATGGGCAGCTATTGCGTGGTTTATGTGGAACGATTCCCCCCCACCCCCCGCCCTCCTCACCTCCGACTGCAGTGGCTAGGCGGGGCACAATAGTGGCCCAGACGAATATCCGTGTACAGAGCAGTAAAGCAGAGTGCGGTGTACGGGCTGAGTGGTATAGCATTAATACGGGTATGTACAACCTGCTTGGTCATTCGGAAGGGGGGCTCAAAACCTTCCCTCATTGCTTTATTGTCCGTTGGAAGATGAAACCCGGGCACCCGGGCTCAGGCCCAGCCCACTCCGCCAAGCGAGATTAATCTCTGCTGCCGGAAGGGCTTGCGTGCGGGAACACCTTGCGGCCAGCCGGGAGGGTTCCGCCTCTGTTCTGGCTCCTAAGACCAGTATATTGTAATAGGGAACAGTAACTTATCGTAGCATTGGTGCATATCATGTTGGCATTCAGGGCCAGGGCAGCAGGAACCAGGAGTCTTTAAAATGCAAATATGGCACTCCTGCGCTGAATCCAGATAGTTTGCTGCTAAATGAGGCACCAACGCACCTCCGATTCCTCCGCACGTTCCAATATCGTGCCGGGTTCCGGAGGAGGAGAAATACCCTGTAAAGTGAAGGAATCTTGGGAGGCTATACTCTCAGCCAGCCCAGGTATTGATCTATCGAGCTCTTCTTTGCCTTAAGTAAATTTTTAGAAAATAAAAAACTCGTGGGTATAAGCGAACGGGAATTCTAGAGCCGAATTTTAATACGTAGCGGAATGCTCCTGGTCCTGTATAGTCACCCCAGGAAAACCTCGTCCCAACAGAAAACAGAGTCTTGTAAACAAACCCAGGGACGCCCTCCCAATAACCGACCAACAAAACGTCCTTGCGTCTCCTGCTCACAGACCAATCGCAGGGCAGAATTCTAATCACCGTAAGGCAGATTGCAAGTGATTTTCCCAGAATTAATTTCCTCAGAATTAATGGCAAGACGAAAGACGGCTCCTCGGCGACGGTAGAGCAAGAGAGAGAGAGGGAGAGAGAGAGGGTGAGTGAGAGAGAGAAGGGGAGGAAGAGGAGGACACATTGGTGGCGGTGGCGGCGGTAGTGAGGCTCAGGGCTGTCCATTTGTTGCCATTATACACTACATTAGAACCCCAGCCACACGTGAAATTACGCCCGGCCCCTTCGCCCTCTCTGCAACAGAATAAAAATGATCTGGGACTTACTGAAATGGAGTAGGCTAAAGTGGAGGGTGAAGTGGAAGGGGGCCAGGAGGAGGAGGGGGTCAGTGGAGTGACTGGAAGGAGGAGGAGGACTATCCTGGCTCATGTGGAAACAAAAGATAAGGTAAATAAGACTTTTGACCGTCCAGTTCTTTAACCTCGGGACCTGGAGGGCCAGACAGATGTCTGGATGTAGGTTGTGTCTAGACAAACATGATGTTCTGTTGAGAGTATCAACGCGTGTAATTTGTATTCCCTCGTGACGAGTGTTCTCTGAGTATGGTATCGGAGTGTGGTTGATTATTGTACAGTATAACAGGAGAGTGGGTACAGTATACGCAAGTTTAGTTACGTTCGACAGTTGATTCTCAAGATTTAACCAAGATATTGATGGTATAATATATTTACCTTGTTTGCCAGAGGTTGCCATCTCTGGTTTTGCTTATACAAAGCTTTGCATATTTCTTTTTCTCATTTCGTGATCAGAATATGATCACTATTACACCGCCTAGTCATTATTATGTGCAGTACTTATTAAGTTTCTATCTGGGTGTGCATGTAGAATACACGTCAGGTAACAACAGTATTCCACTGGAGATGGTCAGGTGACGGAACTGGTTGTATGATGGGTAATGCCCACTAATGCCAGTACTTTCCCCTACAGTGCAAGAGTATCATCACTCCCTTCCAATCTTTCCCTTCCCCTCCTCTCTGTTTCTTTCCGAGTGAACCCTCTTACATCGTACCATTTGTCGTATACTTAAATCACTTCGACTCCTTCTTTGATATTTATGAGAGCTGCATCCTTGTGTTGTCTTGCCAAAGCCACTTTTATCTGAGGGTATCAAGAAAAATGCCCAAGAGATATGATAACAAGTGGCGTGGTCCTCCCCCTACCCCAGGCTGATGTATACGACATTGGCTGCTGGGTCCGCATGTCCGCATCATAAACTTGGCCCACGATGTATGTGGCTCCAGTTACGCTGCATGCGGCGCCTTCGAGGATGTACATGTACTGAGCTCATGTGCAGACGTAGGCGTATGCATATATGTGTACGCCCGTGCTTAAAACGTTGTACGTACACGTACAAACGCGTACACACGCACAGACAGACACAATAAACCGCGCCCGAGCACCTGTATATATTAACACGTATCTTTACTCCTCGTAAATTTATGGGTAAAAAAAAAAATTCTCGAGTTGTTTTGCTACGTATTTTCACAGCTCGTAACTATGTTTTTAATGAAGCAATTTTGGGACTGCATGCTTATGTCAACTTCATTAATTTCTGTGATGGACAACTCCACTGTCGCTGCCTGTGTTAATCATTTACAGCTCCTCTCGACTGGCTTTCTCTTGCTTTACTATGCAGTGCTTGTGTGTATCGCTTAATATTCATGTGGCTGTGTGTATAATAATGATAATGATGATAATGATATTGATAATGAAGGTTTATTGCTTCTGACTGTAGCTAAAGGTTATGAAATAGACATAGAGATACACATCGCTCTCCAAGGTTGCTAGATTCGAGGGGTGAATGGACAGGGGAGTCTTTATATACACACAGAGTGGAAAGAGGAAAAGGTGAGTGGACCATACAGACTATATTCATGTTAATGAGGATAATCACAGTGGTTTGGATGGCACTGTTCGTCAGTCTGTTAACGGTCTTCTTGGTACGGTTCTGTCACCGAAATGCAACTAGGGGACGAGGGATCCCTGGTGGGAGGAGGTGACGGTGGCGAGGTCAATGTAGAAACTTCTTCCTGAATAAGAAGATGAAGGTCAAGTGATGGTTAGAGAGTTGGGAGGGTCGTTGTGCTTCAGTGCCTCGTGGTAGATGATGCAGGAGGGACCACGAATGCTCTTGCATATACTCTTTATTTACTCCTCGTTGTGTGATGAATACAAATGGCCATACACGTGAGACACTCATGAGTTTGGGAAGGATGCGTCTCATTTAGATGTACTGAGCTCAGACAGTGAGAGTCCCAAGTGCGTCTGAGGCGATGAAGAATTTGGTGACGATTGCAACGAGATGATGATGGTGACCAGCTTGGCGTCACATGGCTTGTTGTCCAAAGTGACACAGAGATGCTTGGTGGACTGTACAGTCGGGGTGGGGTTGGGGTTCGGGTGCTTAATGCCTTCTGTGAACGAAGGTTGAGGGGGTTGGGGTCGGGGTGGGTGGGTTTAGTGCCTTGTGTGAAAAAAGGTTGGGGAACTTGGCTGGAGGCATAGTTAAAGTACCTGACCACCTACACTGTGTGTGTGTGTGTGTGTGTGTGTGTGTGTGTGTGTTAAGGGGAGAGAGTTTTATACTCGTGTTGCCCCGTCTCATAACCTTGTATATAAGTATCATGTTCATATTTTTATGTATGTATGCGCACGCGCGCGCACACACACACACACACACACACACACACATACACACACAGCCCAGTTTTCTGTTAGGCTTTGTGGTATGTCCACTACTGGATTGCCGTAATATTCATAACTCGATGTTGAACCACGTTCGTCATGTATAAACCATACTGTTTACCATGTAAACATCCGTGTATATCTGCCACCCGGTCTGTCGAGATGTGCCACACTCGCGCGCTTATTCAGGAAGTGGAAGTGTCTGGTCCACCTTGACCTGAAGTTCATTTATGACGAGTTATCCGGTAATTACCATGACCTGCCAGTTATGTAATGGCGGTAGTACTTCATCTGTGTATTTGCAGCCGATTGGTTATCTAAATCCAATAAGCCATAACTTTCTTCATTCATTTGTGTGTGTGTATATATATATATATATATATATATATATATATATATTATATATATATATATATATATATATATATATATATATATATATATATATATATGATTAATGAGTTTATTTATTTATTTAACCCAGCCTATGCCTGATACCCAGTTGTCACCCAGCCTCAAGGGGAGGATGAACACCTTGGTTGGATGGAGGCCGATTGCCACCCACCTCCAGGAGTTGAACCCTTGTGGGTCCAACCTGTCGGGTGGGAAAGCCCACGCCATGCATTTCTTTTTTTTCTTTAACTTTTAGCTAAATTAGTCTAGGATTCATTTTGTTGCATTTTCTTTTATAAGTCTTACTTTACGATTTGTGCGTGAGAGAGAGAGAGAGAGAGAGAGAGAGAGGAGAGAGTCACCATTTTTCGCTCACATGTTCTCTACTTGTGCGTTTTCTATGGATTCTTCCGATATACGTCCTCGTCTGTCATGTTCCATCACTTCATGTTGTTGTTCTTCGTCCCTCTTCCTCCTCCTCTTATTCTTCCTTCTCCTCCTCCTCCTCCCCCTCCTCTTATTCTTCCTCCTCCTCCTCCTCCTCCTCTTATTCTTCCTCCTCCTCCTCCTCCTCCTCCTCCTCCTCCTCCTCCTCTTATTCCTCCTCCTCCTCCTCCTCCTCCTCCTCCTCTTATTCTTCCTCCTCCTCCTCCTCCTCCTCGGGAGTGGCTGTGGGTTATCTCCCTCCTCGTACAGAGGACCAGCATGGCACGAGAATGGTCGGGATTAATGTGTTTATTTTATATATATTTTTCATCTATCTCAATCATCAGTTTGCTGTCGCCCTTAGCATTAGATTCGTTTGTGTGATTGCTATGTATTCTTATTATTGTCATTATTGATATTTTTATTATTATTATTATTTTTATTATTATTATTATTATTATTATTATTATTATTATTATTGTTATTATTATTATCGTTATTGTTGTTGTTTTGACTTCCTGCTATTTATCGCTGTTATCAGTCCTTTACTGTGTGTGTTTTGTGTATATAGTTTTATATATTTTTTTTACCTTAATAGGAATCTTTTGTGTCAGTTTTGTATCATCGGGTTAGTTCCCGTGTTCAGCATCTCCGTAGGTCGTCTCCGGGGGACGAGAGCGTCAGTGAGGAGGAATACACGTGAGGGGAAGACCTGACAATCCTTTTTCCTCCTCCGTAATATGCAGTCTTTTCCTCCTCATGCCCCCGTTTGTCTGTCTTACCATTATCAACGCCATTGTTGTCCTTCCTTCCTTCCTTCCTTCCTTTCTTCTTGCCGTCACCATCTGTTTTATTTTCTCACTCCTGCTCTCTTTTCTCCTCCTCCTCCTCCTCCTTTTTTTTCTCTTTCCGTTCCTCTTAATTCACTTGTTTCACTGTGCGTTATGTTTTTTAGTTCTATTCCCTGTTCCTTGGCTTCTTGTATTCCCTTTTTTACACTTTATTATTTTATCATCCTTTTTTAGCCTCTCTTGCTCTTCATATATCTCCTCTTCTTCTCTCCTCCATTTACTTCTTCGGTTCTTCTTCTCCTCTTGCCTCATCCCAGAGACTGTGCATCGTTCCTTCACGTGTTATCATCTGTTCTTCATTCCTTCCGTTCCCTCACCTGTTATCATCTGTTCTTCATTCTTACCGTTCCTCTCCTGTTTGTCTACTGTTTGTCTGTTTAGATGGTACGTGTTGTGCCCGACGTTATTTCTGTTTTTTTTTTCTTTGCCCTTTGTATCTTGTTACGTCTGCCTGCTTCATTTCTTTAATATTCCTCCCATCTCCCTCACCGTGTCCTCCTTCCCCAGTCACTTTGCTTGCCTCTGTGTGTGTGTGTGTGTGTGTGTGTGTGTGTGTGTGTGTGTGTGTTTGTGTTCGTGTGTGTGTAACGTGTGATCATATGATGTGGTCGGTTGTGAAATTATTTTCTTATTTTGTGAGTTACGTTGACGAGGTCATTTTTCGTACTAGTGTGGTTAGCCATTATGAGAAGTTTAGTGTTCTCAAGGTTAGTTATGTTTGTAATGTTAATAAAGCTAACGTTTATAGTTATATTTTTGATATGTTTGTTAGATTATTTGTTTTTTCGTGTGAAGTTATTTTTGATGTGGTTGCCCGTGTTTGTCAAGTTATTTTTGATATGTTTGTGACGTTCTCTCTAATGTGTTTTACTGGCGGGTTTCCAACCTGGCACCCGAGTTTTGCCTGATGGTTGATGGCGGTCCTTAGTGACGTCATGTGAGAATTTTTAGGCACACGCGTTTGCAAATACATTTAAGAATCATTTTAGATTTTTTTTTTTCTACTGTGTCGTCACTTCCTATTTTCTAATTCCCATTTTTTTTCTATCCGTTTTCTTTTTCTTCGATTGTGTTCTTCTTTCATAAGCTGATTGTTCTCTCGGTTCTCCTTGAGACCACTGTGTTCTCCTCGATACCCTGTTTGTGTCCCTTCACCAGCCTCCCTGCAACCGCTCCCCACCCATCACTCATTTTCCCTCTCCTTCCACCATACCAACAACATCTGTCCTTCCCCCTTACTTTCAGACCCCGTGTCTGTCTATCCTTCCTTTTACTCTCCCTCGTCATCCTTCCCTCCATTCCTTTGCCAGCCTTCATTTCCCCCTTCCCCACTACATTTCCTACCCCCATCACCAATTCTTTCTTCCTCTTCCCCATTTCTTCCCCACACGTACCCTCCTCTTTCCTCCTCCAGGTTCCTCTTCGCCGTTGCTTCTTCCTTTTACCATCAGACCCCCACACCTTCATCTTCTTCCCCCCCCCCACCCCACACTTCCTCATTTCTCCTTCCTTTTATCACCTCCCTCCCTCTGCTTTCTCCTGCCCCTCCTGCTTTACTATCTTGTTTTTTTATGTTGATTAAGACGAGGAGATGTCGTCCCAGTCCTCCTGCTGATGACCTCGTCATTCACGACCTTTATCACGCTCTAGAACCTATTCTCTTCTTCCTCAGTTCACCTCAACCCCTTCCCTTCCCAGCTCTCTTACCTTTCCCTCCCTCTTCCCTTTATCCTGCTCCTTTCCTCCCTCCCTCCCTCCTAGTTTTCCCCTTCCTTCCGCCTCCTCCTTCCACCCCTCACCTTTCGCAGTTCTTCCTCCCTCCCTCACTTCACCCGTGCCTTCCCTCCCTCCCGCCCTCTTCCCACTTCTCCCTCCCTGCCCAGCCCAGCCCAGCTCCTACCCTCCCCTCCCCAAGCCAATAATATTCACGCCCCATATTTTTTCATCGTGATCAGAAGAGTCAGTCGGGATGAAGGGCGCCCCAGTTGCCGGCCGGGGGTTCATTTGGGCGGTATTACCGGGGATCTCTCACGACGCGGTCATTTCTGCTCGCCCTGTTGCTCCGGGGGGCGCCGCACCCGCTCTACCCCGGCCGGAGTCGCGGAGGGGGAGGGGAGGCGGAAGAGCAGCGACGCCACTCCTGAGAGAGAGAGAGAGAGAGAGAGAGAGAGAGAGAGAGAGAGAGAGAGAGAGAGAGAGGAGAATAACTACGGAAAAAGTCGAAAGCTACGGATGTTTGTACGAGTTCTGTTGCTTCGGTGGGTGGCGTCAGGGCAGGGCTGGGTTGGGAGCGAGTAGAGATAGAGAAGTACGAGGAGGGAGAGGGACAGTGAGAGGAGGGGAGGAAGGAGGAGAGAGAGTGAGAGGAGATATTTAGTGGGGATGGTGGGGGGTTGTGGGGGTGGTTAGGGACTTGTTTGGACATGACAGGGTTAAACGAGTGTGAGAGCAGAGGATAAAGCCAGTACGGGAGGGAAGACGGCATTCCCCCTCCTCCTCCTCCTCCTTCCCCCGAGCGGACAGAACAAGAAGTGGTACATTTGTGCTTAAGAAAGGAAGAGAAGGGGAAAAAAAAGAAGAAATGTATGTATTACATGGAGGAGGGAAGAAACAGAAGAGCCAGTTTAAGGGAGGACGAAGGGGAAAAGTTAGCTAATCGGGGAAGGAGATAAGAAAACTAATTCTCAATTCCGTTTCCCAGGAAGGCCTGCCTCCCTGCCGGAGGGAGAGTGTGGGAAGTCGGGAACGTAGGACAGGAGAGAGAGTGTGAAGGAAGAGCATGGGAAAGAAGAGAAAACGGTGGGAGAGAGAGAGTCACACAAGAGGAAGAGGAGGAGTGGAGAGGAACTCAGTGGTAGTAGTAAAGTTGGGCAAGGGAAAAGTCAAGAAGAGGGAATGACAGCGTAAGTAAAAGGAAGTACGAGATGACTTTACTAATAGCAGAGTCACAGTGGAGGGAATGACGCGCCAGGCCAAGATGGTGGACTGATGGGGGAGTGAAGAGTAGAGGGAGATAAGAATGTCAAGTGCGGGGGGGGGGAGAGTAACGCGACAGGAGAGAGAGAGAGAGAGAGAGAGAGAGAATGATTCTGATGAGTAAATAGCAGAACGAGGGCGTAAGATAAGATTGGCAGAACGTAAGAGGAGAGAGAGAGAGAGAGAGAGAGAGAGAGAGAGATTGGGAGTAGAGAAAGAAGGGCGTTGGAAAGATAGTATGCATCAGCTAGTTCTCTTGTTACCAGAAGCTGTGCGAAGAGCAGGAGAGTGGGAAAAAAGGGGCAAGAGAGGTGGGGAAAGGTGCGAGAGCTAGAGGCTGGGAAAGGGGCGAGAGAGAGAGAGAGAGAGAGAGAGAGAGAGAGAGAGAGAGAGAGAGAGAGAGAGACTCGGTATGAGGCAAGTGTGAGAGTAAAGTGAGAGGTTGAAGTCGCCCGGAAGATGGAGGGAGGTTTATTTTATTTTTGGGGGAGGGGAGGGTATCTGTTGCTGTGAGTGAGAGTTAGGAGGGAGGGGGGGAGGAGTAGGGGAGAGGGTAGAGTCGTAAGGTCACTAACCTGGGAGAGGCAGGAGTACGGAGCTCGGAAGGTCACGCGGAGGAGAGGACGGGAGGGAGTTAGACAGACAGGTCAGGTCAGGTCATGGAGATTGGGGGTGAAGGGTGGTTGTAAGGCGAGCAAGAGAGCATGAAAGGGCGGAAGAGAACAGAAATTGGAATTGTGGCGAGAGAGAGAGAGAGAGAGAGAGAGAGAGAGAGAGAGAGAGAGAGAGAGAGAGAGAGAGAGAGAGACATAGATACACAGACCCAACGTCCAATAGAGAGAGAGAGAGAGAGAGAGAGAGAGAGAGAGAGAGAGAGAGAGAGAGAGAGAGAGAGTACGGTCTTTTATTTCTTTTGTATTTTCTGAGAGGTTAAGAGGAAGCAGGGAGGGAAGGGTCTTATGAGACTTAAGAAGAGGAAATGAATCTTGAAATTACAGCGAAATTAAAATGTTAGAAAATAGAGAGGATGGAGCCACTTGTGGGGGAGAGGCTGGTAGGAGGCTGCAGGGGGTGAGGGAGATGCCTAGTAGGGGAAGGGGGGAGGGAAGTGCAGGGGAAGAGCACGGAAGATTGTTGAAGATTTTGTAGGGAAACAGTTTCGGCTGAGTTGTGTACGTAAGAGAGACAGTTAACCACATTGAGGTGGGTGTGGTGAACGTTTCTGGCTGTTTTAGAAGTCTGAGAGAGAGAGAGAGAGAGAGAGAGAGAGAGAGAGAGAGAGAGAGAGAGAGAGAGAGAGAGAGAGGCGCACGAATGGTTGCTGAGGAAGGAGGGTTGTGGAAAGGATGAGGTAGTGAACAGACAACTTTTAAGATGAAGGATGAGTTAATTGGTGAGTTGCGTTGCGTCGGTTAGACGTTTGGATAGTTGAGAGTGTGTGGGGTGTGCAGGAGGACGGATAGAGTGCGTGGGGTGTGGAGGAGGATAGTTAGAGAGCGTGGTGTGTTGGAGGAGGATAGTTAGAGTGAGTGGAGTGTGGAGGAGGAGAGTTAGAGGGGATGGGGTGTGCAGGAGGATAGTTAAGTGAGCAGGGATGTGGAGGAGGATAGTTAAGAGAGCAGGGGTGTACAGGAGGATGGTTTAGAATGCAGGAATGTGGAGGAGGATAGGAAATGGTGGAGGGAATGAAAGGCTGAAATAGTGGAAGACATAAGTGGCCGAAATGGGAGAGAAAAAACAGGTGTGTTACAGGCAGTAAATAACAGAAATGTTAGGCGGCTAGAAACAAAATTGGTAAAATTGGAGGGCAGAAAAGTAGTGCTAAAAATGTTGGGAGGGAGGGAAATAGGAGGAGAAATGGTAGACCAAATGAGAGAGATGCTGTAAGGGATTTCTTGTCGTGGGTGATAATAAGGCAGCGGGAAACAATGGTACTGGAAGAGATGAAATTGAGAACGAAAAGAAAAGCGAAGGTTAGTGAGAGGATGAGGGAGTAGGAAAGGGAGAGGTTGTCCAGGAGAGTAAGGCGAAGAACAGACGCGCCAGCAGTAATCAGAAAAAGAAAGAATTATGATACGGTAAGTGATGTATGGTAATGGATGAGGGACATGTAAGAGTGGCAATATTTATTTTTTTTCTTATGTTAGCTGAGACGGCACGGGCAGCTGAGGCCCTAATCAAGGTCATCCCATTAACTCTATATATATATATATATATATATATATATATATATATATATATATATATATATCCTACCCTGATCCAGGTACCTCTTCTCTGACTGTGGACTCTGCCGTAACCAGGAGTCGAACCTATGCGGTTCTCAGAGTCTTGCTTCCTTCTGGCGGGGGAAGGTGAATAATCGGGGAAAGATGGAAAGGTCTATGGAGAGAGAGAGAGAGAGAGAGAGAGAGAGAGAGAGAGAGAGAGAGAGAGAGAGAGAGAGAGAGAATTATGTAAGTCATTGGGTTGTTTTGTCATCAAGGTGGTCGTCGGTCTCAAGTCTTGACCAGGTTTTGGATGGGCCGGAAGTCATAGCATGGGTTTGTGCCCTATGTATTTGCGTGTACGTGTGTGTGTGTGTGTGTGTGTGTGTGTGTGTGTGTGTGTGTGTGTGTATGTGTGTGTGTGTGTGTTCATTCTTTGTTGCCTAGTTCAAGCATTTTCTTAAGATGGTGGATAAATGTTAGATATTGGTCTAATCTCTACAGAGATTTGACTTTACTTTTTTTCTCTCTCTCTTATCTTTTGAGGTTGTTGAATGGCGTCTAAAACATAATAAACCTTTGATATTGATGACATGGGAGGGAATTCTGTCTCCTAAACCTTGAGCAGCGTCGAAGCAAGTCTCATGTGTAGGTAAATGAGAGACACGTCGCCGAATGGGGGTGGAGTCGGTATCCCTGGGTAGGTGGAAGACGAGGCGTGTGTGTGTGTGTGTGTGTGTGTGTGTGTGTGTGTGTGTGTGTGTGTGTGTGTTATGGTTCCTGGGAGATGGTGATGCGGGTGTGGGAAGCTGGTCGACTCGCATTCGTGGTAACAGGAGACGGTTTCAAGAAGAACGGGTTAAGCGCAAGTGGAGTGTGATAGTTGAATTTTTTTTTCTGGTAAATATCGTTGTCTTCTCGCGGTTTCCTTGGCCGCTTGAGAGAGATGGTGGAGGATGGAGCGTCGGGAGATTTAGGTGTGTGTGTACGCGCTATAGGAGAGGCCATAGGGGGAAGAGGGGAGGTGGATGGGAAGATTAAAGGCCAAAAGGTAAAGCGGAAAATTCCGAATTAGGGTGATGTATTCACGCCTCCCCACCCTAGAATGTTGTCCGCTTGTAGTCTGATCGTGTGACGTGTTCTGAAATTGAAAAAAAAAAAATATTTGATTTAGCGAATTATAATATTAGATTCTTACAAGTTAACGGAGACTATGTTTGGTTCTCTGGGTATATATATATATATATATATATATATATATATATATATATATATATATATATATATATATATATATATATAATATATATATATATATATATATATATATATATATATATATATATATATATATATATATATATATATATGTATGTATGTATAATATATACGTTAGGATACAGTACATGACAAGAATTGTTTAAGAGGAATTTTTCCTTCGCTTCACACGAGCATACATCCAATCTAGAAGGTGCCAGTAAGCAAACATGAAGATATGAGTTTAGAGGTGATGGATGGGGATAATTAAGAATATTGCTCCTCTCGCTAAACACTCCGAAGATGTTTGTTTTATAACGCGAGTAATGAGTGGTTCATTAAAAAAGTGAAAATTATTACGTCAGCTCTTGTTTGTCGTTCACGGAAAGCAATCTGGAATCCAATTACCTTAAATTATTTTTAGATGTGTGTGTATATATGTTTTCTTTTCGGCCTCCCTGAAGCGTAATTCGATTAGTGAACAGAGTCTAATGCACTGTGTGTGTGTGTGTGTGTGTGTGTGTGTGTGTGTGTGTGTGTAATCTTTCTTCAACGTAAGTAGTCTGGTCTCTGTCATGAGAATAAGTTTGTTTGCTGTCGTTATTATCAAAGATTATTTGTTTGCTTTAATGGGAAAATGAAGATTAAGGTTCCCCTAAACTTCAAATGGAGAATGATATATTTTTTTCTTTTAAACAACCTGAATTATATTATTTTGCCAATTTTTTAGCTCCATGTTGATGATGTTAGGATAATAAAAAAAAGGAAATACCCCGAAAAGACTCTTTTCAGTCATAAATGTACAAAAGATTGTGCCTTAAAGGGTGATAGTTGATAGCAAAATGATTTAAGTGTAATATTGTGAAATATTAAGTAATTTACCGACCCAGGAGTGAATATACCTACACATGCATGAAGCGGAAGTGTGTGTGTGTGTACACACGCCAGCAGGAAGTAATGACGATGTATGCAAAATACGTTACTATGTCCAGGCCGGAAACACCTGCCCTGTCCCCATATCTTCGTCCACGATAGTTCTAATCACTGGGATTCGGGTCGTGGATGGTCAGGCGAGCCACCACTCAGGGCGCAGATTTGACCAGGTCAGCCACCAATCAGGGCGCTGATCCGGAGCTTACCCAGGTGAACGCCAACTGCGTCACGGTCAGAGGTAAACAAACTAGCGATATCGAGGGATAAGACGGAATTAGCCAATCGGCTGTGGGGATGCGGGCAGGTAAGCCACGCCCCTGGGGACGGACGACCAATAGGGAGGAAGCTCAGGTGAGAGTGGACAGGTGGGGTGGGGAGGCGCAGGCCAGGTGTGACGCCGCGGACGGGCCCCACCTGCTCCTCATCCAGGCTGCCGAGGCCATTTTGAGCGTCTCGAGGGTTCACACTGTAACGAGATGGACCGAGTGTCCTGTCAGCCACGGATGCCTTATGTCTATATCTGTCCCAGTGTTCCTCATATAAACTATACATCTATATCTGTCCCAGTGTTCCTCATATAAGCTAGAGATCATAATCGCGTGATTTAACGAGGGTTTGTTGCTCTACGCCGCTCAGCGAGGTGGTGCCGGGGATGTGTAGTTACTTCCTCGTCCAGATCCACAGCTCGCTGGTGGGGAGCCAGCCATGTCGGAGTTGTGAGAAAACGCCTTCGTGATGCAGATGTGTCTGTGTTTGTGTAATGGCTGTTTGTGTGTTACGGGGAGAGAGTTTGACACTCGTGTTGCCCCGTCTCTTAAACCATGTCTTTACTCGTATGTGTATACACACACACACACACACACACACGCACACACACACCAGCCTAAGCTAACTGCTCTTTTATCGACCAGCACCTAGGTGAGGATGAACACCTTGTGTTGACTGTGAGCAGGTTTCCGCACCCAGGTTTCCAACAGGCTTTTATGTGAATCCTAGTCAGTGTGTATGTATGTGTGTGTGTGTGTGTGTGTGTGTGTGTGTGTGTGTGTGTGTGTGTGTGTGTGTATTATCATGGAGCTGCGACTGGTTAGGTTAGTGGATGGTAAGCAAGGAGGAGGAGGAGGAGGAGGAGTTTCCCTGAGGAGCTCTGAAGGAGCATGATGGAGCGGAGAACGTTGACCAGAGACGCGGTAAAGCTCGGACACATAAGGTCTACTACTACTACTACTACACCCAGCTGTGTAAAAACTTAACTTATTATCCTCGAAGGTTTGCCGCAGAGCAGCGAATGCACAGCGCCGAGCATCAAATTGAAGGAGTAGACACGTCGGGGAAACAGCAGACAGACGTTGCCATCTCTCTCTCTCTCTCTCTCTCTCTCTCTCTCTCTCTCTCTCTCTCTCTCTCTCTCTCCATAATTCACAACACCGCGGGAGGGGGGAAAAAATAATAATGCCCCACGTCGTATAATTATAATGTACATCAGTAGTAAAATGCACATAATTTCGGGTTTAGATCACATAAACATATTATTATTCACGAAGTTGCTTGCGTGAAGGTCTGGCCATACGTCAGCAGTTCGGGGTGTGAGGGGTGGGGGGGGCGGTTGCAGATCTGCCTTGCTTATATTTGTCGTCGATGTCGCCCTCATTAAACTCGGTCGTTATTGGTGCACAGGTGCGACGAGCGAGGCCAGGAATGAGCTAAAGTCTCCCTGAAGTTGGGCAGTGTCGCTAGAGCGAGAGAGAGAGAGAGAGAGAGAGAGAGAGAGAGAGAGAGAGAGAGAGAGAGAGAGAGAGAGAGTAGGGTTTTGCGGGATTATGTTAGGAGTTGAGGAAGGGAAGAAGGGGAGAGAGAGAGAGAGAGAGAGAGAGAGAGAGAGAGAGAGAGAGAGAGAGAGAGAGAGAGGGTGTCTAATGGTAAGATGGGATGTTTATGCTCGGCGAATTATCAAATAAACAAATAAACATACCGAGTGCTCTACTTCAATTACTGAATTGTCTTTTCTTACATAAAAAAGAGGCCTTGGACGTGTATCACTGTAAGAGCGAGAAGGGTGCATTAAAGTATTCAGTTTCCCATAATGAAGTTGGCATGAAAGCGCGGCATGTGAAACGAGAGCGTCTATGTATATTCTTAAAGTGTAAATTTTTGGCGAGTCTCGTATTAAATGGCGGGGAGGGAGGGCAACAGACACCGGGCAACAGGGCTCCGGGTGGGTTCGTCTGTTGCCGCTTACACGCATCCTTCCCGACATGGACGAAACGGGGGATGTAAATATTTATCATTGATAATTATATTCATATATGTATTATGCGTGAATAAGTATTTTACATCTTTTTATGTCATTTAAGCCTCATTGCGAGCTGGTTGTCGGAGACATGTCAACAACATATAATAACTGTTGTAGGCAATTAGACTACTCGAGTGTATATACGAAGTTTGCTGTAGATTTAACACACGGTTCGGATCTTGAAGATGTTAGCGGTATGGAAAGTCGGATAACCCAAGATGCAGATGGGTAGTCCAGTTTGTATATGTATATATATATATATATATATATATATATATATATATATATATATATATATATATATATATTTCTTTCAAACTATTCGCCATTTCCCGCGTTAGCGAGGTAGCGTTAAGAACAGAGGACTGGGCCTTTGAGGGAATATCCTCACCTGGCCCCCTTCTCTGTTCCTTCTTTTGGAAAATTAAAAAAAAAAAAAACGAGAGGGGAGGATTTCCAGCCCCACGCTCCCTCCCCTTTTAGTCGCCTTCTACGACACGCAGGGAATACGTGGGAAGTATTCTTTCTCCCCTATCCCCAGGGATAATATATATATATATATATATATATATATATATATATATATATACATATATATATATATATATATATATATATATATATATATATATATATATATATATATATATAGAGCAATAATTATCTACACTAGCCGTTTTTGCTGTCAGTTGATCATGGACAGAGATGGGTTGATGTGGTTGTCAACAGAACATACCTACAAGCAGGTCAGGTCAGGTCAGGTTGTATTTTCTCACCGTCAGCTGTGCATACAGCTCACCCAGTTGTCACTGTTGGTACGATATACGCACAGGCCAATGAGAAGCTGTGGGGCGAGGTAGGGGTATACTGACGCTGTCGCCGTTGTAGGGGGGAAGTATATGCGTCAACGGAGACCAGATCCTACGCATGTGATACGCAGAGCGATGGTTACTGTTACGGACAACGTATTAAGGGGTGGTTTTCAGTAACTCGTGAAGAGCTACAGGTAGGGTGGATAGACGTAGCCGCCACGACTTAAAAGCACCATTCAGACTAGCCACGTGCTCCTGCTTTGGTGGCAAGCAGAAGAGAGTCACAGCTAATTCGGGTAATTGTTTGTTGCAGGGCTAAACAAAGACACACTCAAGCCAGATTGTTGTTCTTAGCCTAACAAAAGGCGCGGATTGGTTTGATCGTTGCTTTTGTTGCCAGCAGAACAAAGACATAGTGAGAACAGGTTATTTGTTTCTACCAAGGTTGACTCGCAGCCTGGCCAGATTGCTCTTGTAAGGAAAACAAAGACACTGACGGACAATTTTTTTTGTCTGCATGACATCCGATCGCACGCCAGATATATTTCATTTGTTTCTGTTCTTGTTCTCATTTTTTTTTTCTTTTTAAAGCATAGTTGTGGACAAGTTACGGTGTTGTAAGCCGGACGAAGCAAATTGAATGCTGTTGTTGTCAGAGGAGCGTACAGGCACCGGGGCTGTTTTTGTTGCCAGGAGGACATAAAAGAAGCAAGGCAGCCAAGACGTTGGCAGAGCGGGCCAGGTTTCTGTATTTGTTTTACTTACCCACTTCATGCATTTTCCGCCGTGTCGTCTTTTATCCTCTGATGATAAGAGTGTATGACGTGTTTATTTTCGCACTGTGCTTTTTCTTTTCTTTTTTTCTTTTTTTTTTTGTACAGTTTTGTAGACGTTTCGCACATTCGTAACATCTGTGTTCGTAACATAGTTGAGCTGTTATTCTGTGTCACATTTTTTTTTTTTTGGTACATGACAATGAGTCGGTTTCGTAACCCCCCCTCCCTCCTTCGTATGATCTCGACTTCACTCCTACGTTATTTCTGCGTCATCCTTCTGTACGTTTTCACCTCATACTCCTCGAAATGGTTTTTCTTTATTATTACTCTTTCTCCACGTATTTGTTCGATCCTGTTTATTTATTTTCATATCCTGTTCAGATTTTTCATTTCCTGTTCGTCGTGTTCCTGCTTCGTATGTCTGAGTTTGTCTTTCTCAATGTGTTTACTCTCAATTATTTTATCTTTGTTTTTTTTAGTTTTTGTTTTCACATATGTAAATGCTCAGCTTTTACATATATAAATACTTACTTCCTTTATCGTGCATATTCTAGCAATATGTGTATATATCTTGAGTACCCAGTTATCTGTTTCTCCTCTCCTCGTTGCCTCTTCCCTTTCTTCCATGTATTACCATTTACTTTGTATATTTATTTATCGCCATTAATTAGCTTTTTTTCCCCCTCGTGTTTTCCGTTTTACTTGCTCGTTTGACCTTGTCTTGTTCTTCCTCCTCTTGTTTATGTTAGCTGTTTATTCTTCCCGTTTATATTCCCTGTCTTTCTGGTTTCCTCTCTCTCTCTCTCTCTCTCTCTCTCTCTCTCTCTCTCTCTCTCTCTCTCTCTCTCTCTCTCCGATATTTCATTACCTGTTCCGCCACGTCCCGTCCTGTCTTGTTCCTCCACATCCCGTCCCGCCACGTACCGTCCCGTCCCATTCCGTTCCGTTCCTAGCCGCGTCCATAACTAGAGGCGTGGGCGAGGGTGGAGGCGGCAGGCAGGTAACGTGAGCTGGGTGTCGAGGCCAGGTGAGTGGGCGTACCTGAGCCTCCTCCCGCGGCTCGGGTCACACTCCACCTGCACGCCACACACCGGGTCTCCCCTCCACCCTCCCCCACCTTTACCTCCCCTTCGCCCCACCCAGGCACCCCTCCTCCTCCTCCTCCTCCCGACCTTGGCACCCCTTGGCACCCAAGTACTCTCCTGTGACTACCCTCGGTGCCCCCCTCTTCCCTCCTCCACCCTCGCAGCCATTCCTCGTGTGTCTGCTGCAGTGGTAGATGGTTTCTTCCCCCCTGACGCCATACCTGCTCACTAACCACCACACCACAGTGTCGTGCCCGTTACCCCCACCACCCCCGAGGCCACTCTCTCTCGGCTGCTGTCTACGGATGGAGAAGAGACATTTGCAGACTTCTGTGAATAACAGAGAGAGAGAGAGAGAGAGAGAGAGAGAGAGAGAGAGAGAGAGAGAGAGAGAGAGAGAGAGTCTGCCATGAGAGTGGGTTGGTTGTCCGGTGGTGTAATGAACAGGAAATGCTGTTGAGTGTGGTGTTAAATGGTGTAGTTGGTAGCTGATCAGCTAGACAGACAGACATGTGTGCTAGTAGATCTAGAGAGAAGCACTTCAGTTGTTTGATCGACAGCGTCATTTAGACCGTGAGATATAGAAAACACGGTTTGACCACATGGGCAGGGAGGGGCCTTGGGTATGTTCCATGGCAGCTTTGCTAACGTTCTCGCGAAGGCACGACCGCCAGCGGAAGTTGTAATAACAATGTTCACCAGAGTTAACCATTCTCGTACGAGGGGGTGTTGTTGTTGCGTTTAGAACACGAGGCGTGAAAGCTATCCCGTTGGCATGGCAGTCAACCGTTGCTGGTCGAGTTTGCGTACTCGTCAGCCCATCTTGAGGACCTCGCCGGCATGTGTGGAGACTTGTGACGAGAGACCACAACTTGTGTTGTTGGTCTATACGATGAGAATATAGCTATATACGACGTCCTAGACTCTTGATAACGTTATGGACTGATGTGTGTGTGTGTGTATGTGTGTGTGTGTGTGTGTGTGTGTGTGTGTGTGAGAGAGAGAGAGAGAGAGAGAGAGAGTGAAGACTACCAGACTTTCCGCTTTAGGAAGCAATCACATTCTTGCTGACACCTGCTGCCCACCCCCGCCCGCAGCTCATGACAGCGACGCCTCCCTCCCAGGCGCTGAAACTACACCTCCTACTCCATCAAGACCTCCTCCCTTCCTCCACAGCCTCCCCAGGTGATGAAACGAGCGGTCAGGGGGTAAATAAAACTGGAACATTTTGGTCTCCTCTTCCGTGTGTGTGTGTGTGTGTGTGTGTGAGACATAGCCCAACGTTCGATCCTTGACCACTCTTGACTAGGACAGTACGACCCTTTCATATGGTGGTCTGGTCTTCGACATGACTGGCAAGGCTAAGTCAGGTCAGAGTTCAAGGTCATCATACCCAAAGACTCGTGCCTTCGAGCTGATGGGAGTTGGGGGATGAGGCTGTGGGCACGGGTGAATATAGCCACCGTGGACGATTTTAGTTTCGCCTTCTTATCCACATTTTTGCCTCTCTCTCTCTCTCTCTCTCTCTCTCTCTCTCTCTCTCTCTCTCTCTCTCTCTCTCTCTCTCTCTCTCTCTCTCTAATGGGTACTTTTCCTTCTTTCCTTCTTTTCCTGTCACACAGCTTGCTATTCTCTTACTCATCATTTTTTTTCGTCCTCTTGCCTTTTACTTACAGGATAATTCACCTTGACACTCCTCCGTATTTATACTCTTGTTGTTAATTGTCTTTTTGCTTCATACCTTCTCCTCCTTCCCTCCTCTCGTCAGCCAGAGCTCTGCTGCGCTATTTTGCTCTCTCTCTCTCTCTCTCTCTCTCTCTCTCTCTCTCTCTCTCTCTCTCTCTCTCTCTCTCTCTCTCTCTCTCTCTCTCTCTCTCTCCTGTAGGTGGCCACCGACCGGGATGTACGACCCACCTGGGTACCGGGCGGCTGCGTTAGTGTGCCACCACTTCAGTGGCTGTCGGGTCTCGGAACACCTTTGGCTGAGGTTGCTGTTGTCTTTTCATTTCCGCCTCGCCCGCGCGCTTGGGCTGCTGTCTCTTGCCTTTCAGTCCACAAACATACAGTCTCTCTCTCTCTCTCTCTCTCTCTCTCTCTCTCTCTCTCTCTCTCTCTCTCTCTCTCTCTCTCTCTTTCTCACACACACACACACACGCACACACACACAACACGTGACGACACGTAACTCACACCAGGTTCTTCGTAACTCTCAGTTTTCGTGCGGTGAGCGCTACGCTGTGGCAGCACCTCGTTGTAAATCCTCCCAGGTAAGTAACTACTCTCTCTTTTCTTTCTCCCCATCTCCATCTCGGCTGCCTTTTTTTTTTTTGTCTCTTTTTTTCTTTCTCGTGTCCTCTGTCTTTCTATGCGCCAGCACCTTCGTGCAAGGATTAATGGCCCCCTCTGAAGATGTATGTTGCCGTAGGTGACAACCTTAACTTGTCTATTTTTCTTGTTAATGCTCCTTCCCTCCCGCCAAGAAACCCAGTTTTACGGTTATAATGCGGAATGCCCACCTGTGAGGGGGGCACTCCACACACACACCCCCCGGACCCCTCTTGTTTTCCTCCTACTACTCTTGAGTTATCATTGTAATGTTTTATCTTGAAGGTACAGTGTGTGTAGGAGTGTATGTATATATATATATATATATATATATATATATATATATATATATATATATATATATATATATATATATATATTATGTGTGTATGTATACACCTCGGAATGGTTGAAGAGTCTCGTACATGGATAAGGTCCGGCTTGTTCTTGCTGTCGAACTGTTCCTGACCAGTATTTTGGTTTGTGCTTCGAAGAACTTTGCGAAGTACCGGGGTTCGAAGCTGCAGCGGAGTCCGGTGACCATGAGAACGCCATCTATTTTAGCTCTACAGGAACCCCCCATCTCCCGTTTTTTTTTTTTTTTTTTTTCCCTCCCGATGATTTTTCTTAATGTGTCACGTCTCCCATGTTCATTTGTCACTTCATTTAACCACCATTGTTAGCGGTGTGGCCTTTGACAAAGGGACTGTGAGCGAATGAACCGGTTCGAGTCTTGTAAACCTCGGATGATGAAACGGAAAGCCAGTTCTGTGTGACACATTCCTTATCATATATATATTTTTTTCTCTTATCAGCGTCCCTGTGAGATGTTCCGTCGAAGCGTTGCTTTCAGGTTGGCCCCGGGCAGCGGCGGACTAACCCATGGTTGAAATATCGTCTGGAAATAATGATGATCAGCACGCGCGGGGATGGGCCGCACTGTACCCACACACCTGCAGTTTGTGTCACGGTAGCTGCAGGATTTATGCCACGGGGGTTCGAGCCCACTTGACACTAATGGTGAAGCATTACTAAATCTCCCTGTCGGGGCTCCGCTGTGGTGCGCACAGTTATCGCCCAGATTACAATACCAGGACCCTCATTCGCATCCCGGGTGCCGGTCGGACATAGAGAGGTATTGTCTATGGCGGTTCCCTGGCGGTCGAGGAACTGACCTGACGACGGGTGATGGAAGCCCTCTCAGCGGTGGGGACTGCACGGGAGGAGGAGGAGGAAGAGGCAACGTAGCTCCCGGGCGCATACCGTAGCGGGGAAACCTTCGGACGGCTCTGGCGACTTTGGGGAAAAACCAGTATTGTGGTTGCGACGTCGCCTTCTCACGGTACCTGGCAGGCATGTGGCCACGTGCCCCGTGATGATGGTGGTGGCTGGCCCAGTCAGGCTGCCCTCACTGCCATATGTGGAGGTCATTGCACTGTGCGCATATTTCGTCAGGTTTGATGTCCGACATATTTCAGGTGAGGGAGAGTCATGTCGTTGGAGGGAGAGAGCATAGTTTGGCCGTTATGATCGTAGTTTTCGTAAACTGGTGCGTGAATCATGCACCGCTTATTTCAACCGTAAGGAACGGATCATTGAATGCGAGGAACAATAAAAGTGGCTTGATGTAAACAAGCACGTACACACCCACACACCTTCATGTACATACACCTTGAGGGGGAGGGGGCGCAGCCCCAACACACACACACACACACACACACACACACGGGGGTCTAATTGAAATTCCACTGTTGTCTTTTTTTTCAGTTCATCATTCCACCGGGCTACGCAGTTGTGTAAACACCCTAATGTGCACGCTAAAATTATCTGCTGCACGGTCACCGCCAAACGAAGAACGCTCAGCAAACCTGAGCCTCGTCGACCTTGTTCTCATGGACTGAACATCTAGAATTTCACTCATATGTCGGAGGTCCAGATGATGTTAGTGTGGGTCAGGTGTTTGTGTACGACACTGGTCGTCTCTGTTTGGCTCCTGATGGGTTAGTGTGTGGATCTGATATGGTCGCTTATGGCACTCACTCGTTCGTTTGTTATCTCTGTCGTGTGTGTGTGTGTGTGTGTGTGTGTGTGTGTGTGTGTGTGTGTGTGTGTGTGTGTGGCATTCGTGATTCCCGTAAAACAGTCGAATTTTATGTTCGATGCATATATAGGTTTATAGATGCCCCTGTAGGTGGAGTATCTCCCAGTCTGTTCACGACTGCCGTTTTCTAGATGTCCGTGGAACTGTTGTGCCCGGGGCTCTTAAACTCGCAGGTGGAGTGGGTGCTACTCACAGTTTAGGGAGTAACTTAAGAGGGTCTGTGATGGTATGTAATGCTAGGTGTTCGTGGGTGCCGGTGTCAAGCCCTGGACGAAGGTTGGTAGAGGAGGTAGTAGGTAGTACCAGAGTTATTGATTGTGCCTCTGGCTCTCTCTCTCTCTCTCTCTCTCTCTCTCTCTCTCTCTCTCTCTCTCTCTCTCTCTCTCTCTCTGACTGTCACCAGTAGATCGCGAGTAATGGAGTGGCGTCTGGCTCTTTACCAGCTGTGGCTGGGGTCAGCAGATGGTGAGCTCTTGACCTGGTGCTCGGAAAGACGTGTATATGTCTCTGGTGAGTCGTACGGCATGTATGCTTCAATGTTCCGTTTACTATTCTCAAGTCGTGTATGTCGTTGATGATCCATAGTTGGCACCTGACGACTCGATTATTGCCATGATGTGCCTTATGTGGTCGTGGTTGGTTCAACTTGGTTCATATGGGCTGTGTTTTGTTAGTAGTAGTAGTAGTAGAGGTGTGACGTGATGGCACTGATATTTTGCATGGCACTCATGTGTCGTCTGTGGCACTGATGGTTTGAATGTGGCGCCGATGGGTTGCCTGTGGCACAGATGGACTGTACATTGATAATTCATGTGTGGCATTAATGGGTAATGTGTAGGATAGGTCCCGTGTGGCACTGGCAGGTCGCTTGTTAAGTCGTGAATCAGCGTGGAAGCGGCGACTCGTGTGTGTCTGTGTGTGTTTGTGTGTGTGTGTGTGTGTGTGTGTGTGTGTGTGTGTGGCTGTTGTTGGTCTTACGCTGGCACTACTGTGTCGGGTGTGCCAACATACTGATGAGTCTTTTATGGCTCTGATGAGTTGTGTTTACTGCCTGCTGGTCGATTGTGGTGATGGCGTTTTGTGGCTGGCACCTGCCCGCTTGCCTGTGAGTCTTGTGTGAAAGTGTTGGATGGTGGTTCTTGGTTCTGATAGGTAGATCGGGACTGGGAAGTTTAAAGGCAAGTGCCCCTTGATCATTCATGTATACAGGCCAGTGTCATGAGTACCGTCAATCTAAGAGGAACTTCGTCATTTCCGTCACTAGATCATCTCACGTTTCACCAGCGGGTCGTGTTCTGGCACTCGTGGTTTGTGTGTGTGTGTGTGTGTGTGTGGCAGGTAAAGTTGCGCGTGGCGCTAGTCTTCTGTTACATCAGTGGGCTCATGCTTGCCTTTCTTCACTGGGTTGCATATGGCTGTAGCCACATCGATTGCTGGGACGAAAGGCTTGGTGGTAGTTGGATAGAATGCAGCAGTGGTTGGGCTAGGTTCGTGTGGGTGTCAGTCCCGTGTGACGCAGCATAATCGTTCTCCACTGAAGGTTCCCACTGGACACTGATACGTCGCTTACGGCATCGGTTGGTCGCGTTTGGTACCCAGTTGCGTTTGTTGGTGAGTTAGTGTGCAGGTCGTGTGTGATGAGGTTGGCAATGGTTGGCACTGCTGGATCATTAGATCATATACGAGTCCGCCTCTGTGTGTGTGTGTGTGTGTGTGGTAGTAGTGGTAGTATTGGGTTATCCCTTATATTCTGATTTACTTCCGCACAATTCACATATTTCCCTCTCCACCTCCACACCACCCCTACCCTTCTGTGGCAGTCTCTACCCCACTAGGACCCTGCCACCCTCCCTCCCAGCTGCTGGACCACAGTGCCACACACACACACACACACACACACACACACACACACACACACACACACACACACACACACACACACACCTGAGACACCTCTAACAAGCGACAGACTGGCGCCGCTAGGGTGGCACGATTCCCTAACTTTTACTTTCTTAATGTTTCCTTTGATCTTCCTGTTGTTTGTATGTGTGGGAGTATGTATGTATGTGTGTGTGTGTGTGTGTGTGTGTGTGTGTGTGTGTGTGTGTGTGTGTGTGTGTGTGTGAAACTCTTCCTTGCTTTTTTTTTTTTGTATACTGGCCTGTCTTTCTATTTATCTACTCTCTCTCTCTCTCTCTCTCTCTCTCTCTCTCTCTCTCTCTCTCTCTCTCTCTCTCTCTCTCTCTCTCTCTCTCTCCGACCAGGGTTGTATTACCTGTACTCCCCGCCTGGGCATCGGGAGGTTGAGTGCAAGCCACTCAGTGAACCAGTGCTCCATTGGTTGTCAAGTTTCACTCCATTGGCCCGGGTGGATTTCTGCCTCACCCGCACATGAGCTGATGACTTTCAGTCCATTAAATCTCTCCATCTCATACATACATAACACTTGACAACACCTAACTCACACGACGTGTTCTTCGTAATCCTAGATTTTCTTGCGGTGGGCGCTACTCGCTCGCCCTGACTTTTGCAAGATCTCACGTAAATGTTCTCTATCATTTTATATATATATATATATATATATATATATATATATATATATATATATATATATATATATATATATATATATATATATATAATTTGAGCTGTGAAATATATGTTTCCGTCAGTGTAGGAAACAGTTAAATGTTCAATTGTGTCAGTGATTCGTATTTTAGCATTGATAACGATTATATGATAGTTCACACAGTCCGGGAGTGAGGTAGATATGGAGAGAGAGATGTCAAAGAAAACGGGAATGTGATTTGGGAAGGCAGAGTCATCGGTTCGATACGAAGACTTAAGTGTGTATATATATATATATATATATATATATATATATATATATATATATATATATATATATATATATATATATTATATATATATATATATATATATATGTATATATATATATATATATATATATATATATATATATATATATATATATATATATATATATATATATTTTTCTTTTTCTTTTAAACTATTCGCCATTTCCCGCGTTAGCGAGGTAGCATTAAGAACAGAGGACTGGGCCTTTGAGGGAATACCCTCACCTGGCCCAATTCTCTGTTCCTTCATTTGGAAAGAAAAAAAAAAAAAAAAAAAAAATGAGAGGGGAGGATTTCCAGCCCCCCGCTCCCTCCCCTTTTAGTCGCCTTCTTCGACACGCAGGGAATACGTGGGAAGTATTCTTAATCCCTATCCCCAGGGATAATATATATATATATATATATATATATATATATATATATATATATATATATATATATATATATTGTATTTGTATAAATGCAGCTAAAGTAGCGTAGATTGAATTGGATTATTCTCTTTTCTTACACAAGACAAGTAAGGATTAGGTATTACAAGATGCGAAGCAATATGAGAATTTGTGGTGGGAAGTGTGGAGTCCGTTGCATCAGGACGGAACATGTGTACAGGTTATGGACGGCTAGAGTGGTCAGCGAGGACTACTTTGGGTTTAGACGGGTGAGGACGTCTCGTCGTCTGACATAACAGACTGGGCGGGTCGTCGTCACGCCACGTCTCACGGGGGCTTCGACGGACACCAGGTTGTGTGGATCATCTGGTCATCCCCCTCTGGCTCCTTCACGTACTTTCCTGTTCCCTTCATACTCAGTCTCTCTCTCTCTCTCTTTCTCTCTCTCTCTCTCTCTCTCTCTCTCTCTCTCTCTCTCTCTCTCTCTCTCTCTCTCTCTCTCTCTCTCTCCAACGACACTTACCTCCCCTCCTCCTCCCTCTTGTCTCCTCGCGGACTTCTTTACCATAAGCTATCTTACCCCGCGTCAGTTCCCGGTGGGGTCTCTGCTTTTACCCTTTTTTTTCCAGTTATTTTCTGTGGTCGTGCGCTCCTCTGTCTCATTTTCCCTATCTCCACTTCCTCCACTGTCTCCACCTCGTCTCACCTGCACAATCTCCACTCCTCCTCCTCCATCTCCGCTTCTGTTTCGTCTCCTCCATCCATGTTCACTTGCTTCTTGTTCATCATTTTCTTTCTCTTAACCTTCATTTTCTCCCGGCCATAATAAAGGGCCGAGTCTCCCACCAGCGGTCGTTAGTGTTGTGTTGACAGTTCCCCAGATGCAGTCACTGTCCCATCACCAGCCTGCCTCCCTCTCCTCCCACTCTGCTTGCCGTCCCCTTCCGTAACGAGAGCCGTGCACCCGTGCCTTCACCTCTGCTTGTGATTGTTTTGACAAATATCCTGTTCACTGAATCATCCTGTGACAAGCCAACCCTTCGGCCCCTTTCTTTAACCTCACAGATGGCATGCGCCTCCCGTGCGTGCCTCCCTTCCCCACAGATGACATGCGCCTCCCGTGCGTGCCTCCCTTCCCCCTCTCTCCTTCCCCCGACCATTTCCCGCGTCATGAAACTTCCCTCCGCCCTCCAGTTTCCTCCTCCTTGTCCTCCTCCTGTGGTTGATCGTGGCCCAGGTGTCACAGAATGCCTGGCACTATCGAGATCGCCCGACTAGACAGACCCCACCAGGGCGCGCTACCTGGCACCTGAAATCGTCCTTGGGGGAGAAATGTAGCGACGATATTGCTCGGGAGTAGTGAATTGATTTCCGAGGATCGAGGGAGACAATAAGAGCTGTGGTGTGTGGCGTTTGACTCCCGCCACTGCCCAGCACTTGGCCACATAGCTAGTGATCTTTTGAGTTGTAGAGGAGGGCAAAAACAAATTAGTCCTTTAAACTGAACCCCATAATGGTTGAGGAGAGCATTTGAGTAAACCTCCTCGATACCCTCTTATCTTAACTGCCGGTGTGAGGGAGGAACATGGGCAGTATACCCGTCGCTTCTTGGCACCTGCTCCTGGGTCCTCCGCACCGACTTAGTCGCTGTTCTCGTCGTCGAAGTCGCTGATTGCCTGTGGCTATTTCCGAAGGCATACCTGACCTAGTATATAAAACCGGGGCTCCGTCGGAGAGACGCTTCCGATAGCCTCCTGCGTCACCACCACCCGCCTGCCGCGCCACCTTCAGGTGCCGAACTGGGAAAGCTGGTGTGCCACTGATTGTTCGAGAGTGGGGAAGAAGAACTGCTACTGTGCATTATGCCGTTCCCCGGGGGTTGTAGGCCCGTATATATATATATATATATATATATATATATATATATATATATATATATATATATATATATAGTATATATGTATATATATATGATTCCTCAGTCTTTCCCCAGTTCTTGTGAAGTACTGTTTGACATCGATGTACCCGGGGGTTCGAGACCCTCCGGCAGGAGCCCGATTAAAATGATTTGTAGTTGATGTTCCTGAGGTGGTTTTGAGAAGGAGATTCAGCAACAGTTTTATGACAATGAAGTCTTATTTTTTTTTTTCCCCCTCTCCCCCAACCCTGTAGACCAGATTTCAGTCCACCACTGGAGTGTAAAGTGACCACTTTGGCAGTCAGTGCCACTTAATCACGAGCTCGTTTGACGCGGTGGGGAAATGGATGGTTTGATTAGTGTGTCTGTTGACCGGCTTGTTTTGTTAGTATAATTGGAGTGGGTTGGCGGTGGGGACAGCGGCTCGCTGATTGGTGGTCGTAATTACTCGGACATTCCCGCTTGTGGGGGGGAGGGGGAGGGGGGACAGAGGGGGAGGCTTGTTATTGTTGTTTAATGGCTGGTTGTATCGTTTAAGGAAGTTGCGTTGTTGTTTGGAAAGGGGTTGTTTCGTCTGAGGGACTGAGTATGCCTCAGACTCACCTGGTGTTGGAGGAGGCGTTTCTTGCTGGTAGATTAAGAAGTCGAGAAGAGATTGAAGTGTTAAGGGGTGGTTGGTGTTGCTTGAGGGCTGGTTGGTGTTGTTTAAGGGGTAATTGTGTCGTTTGTGGGGTGATTGGTGTTGTTTAAGGGGTGATTGGTGTTGTTTAAGGGGTAATTGTGTCGTTTGTGGGGTGATTGGTGTTAAGGGGTGATTGGTGTTGTTTAAAGGGTGATTGGTGTTAAGGGGTGATTGGTGTTGTTTAAGGGGTGATTGGTGTTAAGGGGTGATTGGTGTTGTTTAAGGGGTGATTGGTGTTAAGGGGTGGTTGGTGTTGTTTAAGGGGTGATTGGTGTTAAGGGGTGATTGGTGTTAAGGGGTGATTGGTGTTAAGGGATGGTTGGTGTTGTTTAAGGGGTGATTGGTGTTAAGGGGTGGTTGGTGGTGTTTGTGGAGTGATTGGTGTTGCTTGAGAGGTGTCAGTGTTGCTTGAGGGGTGATTGGTGTCGTTTGAGGGGTATTAGTGTTGTTTGAGGGGCGATGGTGTTCTTTGAGGGGTATTGGTGCCATTTGAGAGGTATTAGTGTTGTTTGAGGGGAGATGGGGTTGTTTGAGGGGTGATTGGTGTTGTATGAGGGGTGATTGGTGTTGTTTGAGGGGGTGATGGCGTTGTTTGAGGGGATGTGGTGTTGTTTGAGTGGTGATTGGTGTTGTTTGAGGGGATGTGGTGTTGTTTGAGTGGTGATTGCTGTTGTTTGAGGGGTGATTGGTGTTGTGTGAGGGGTGATTGCTGTTGTTTGAGGGGTGATTGGTGTTGTGTGAGGGGTGATTGGTGTTGTTTGAGTGGTGACTGCTGTTGTTTGAGGGGATGTGGCGTTGTTTGAGTGGTGACTGCTGTTGTTTGAGGGGATGTGGCGTTGTTTGAGTGGTGACTTGTGTTGTTTGAGGGGATGTGGCGTTGTTTGAGTGGTGATTGGTGTTGTTTGAGGGGATGTGGTGTTGTTTGAGTGGTGATTGCTGTTGTTTGAGGGGTGATTGGTGTTGTGTGAGGGGTGATTGCTGTTGTTTGAGGGGTGATTGGTGTTGTGTGAGGGGTGATTGGTGTTGTTTGAGTGGTGACTGCTGTTGTTTGAGGGGATGTGGCGTTGTTTGAGTGGTGACTGGTGTTGTTTGAGGGGATGTGGCGTTGTTTGAGTGGTGATTGGTGTTGTTTGAGGGGATGTGGCGTTGTTTGAGTGGTGATTGATGTAATTTGTTATTTCAGGGATGGCGGATGTTCTTAGTTATTTAAGGGATGGTTGAGAAGTGACTGTTTTTTAAGGAATATGGTTTGTTTGTTTGTTTGTTTAAAGGGAGTATCCGTTGTTCAGAATTTTATATATATATATGATGTAGGGTTGGCGTTAAGGAATAATTAGTATTGAAAAGGATTAGTGTTTACTGGATTTGTCTTTTTTTTCATAGAATGCAGCTTATATATATATATATATATATATATATATATATATATATATATATATATATATATATATATATATATATATATATATTGGAAAGGATCACAATTATTTGCGCGTAATCAAGTATATTCCTTTGAGTTCACGGGGAAAATGAAACACGATAAGTTCCCAAGTGCACTTTCGTGTAATAATCACATCATCAGGGGAGACACAAGAGAGGAATATAACAGTCAGTTGATATACATCGAAGAGACCAAGCTAGGACGCCATTTGGTAAACATGCGATCGTCCAAGACAGACAACGAGCGTTCATAAACTTATCATTTAACAAATTTTATCAACGATAAAGTTATATAGTTTGTATAGACCATCACTAATATTGATTCTAACTCTTTGTGTATTTAATAATAGAAAATTCAATGATAATTCTCGTGGTACTGGAGTTAGAGTTAATAACTGAGATGGCATTACTCCTGTCAATACAATGATCATAGTTTTTAACGTGATTAAACCAGGTATTTGATTCTTGTCCAGTTTTATGTTGGGCAGACTGGTAAGGATCTTTGTTAGACGTAAGCAACATAAATATAGTATTTATATTACGTGTGGTTTGATTCTTTTAAGACTTTATATACCTTTTGTATGGAATAGTAATGATAATGATAAAACACTTAGCTCATGTTTCTGAGCGTGGCGGGTATTGCTGTAGCCATCTTTCCACGCTTGGGTGGCGCGTGTACGGGGTGTTGGGTCAGTGTTTCGTGTTGGTGTCCCGCTGGGGCCGTGTGTGTGGGGAACATATCTGACGGTGCCTCTCGCTCCTGTGTGTGGGTGACGGAAGGCTGGATGGCCGATGTGAGATGTCTCGAGATGTCTTGATTCTGTTTAGTTGACTTGTGCATGAATTTTGATGTTTATTATTATTATTATTATTATTATTATTATTATTATTATTATTATTATTATTATTATTTGTGGTTTGTTGTCATTATTATTATTTCATTATTATTATTATTATTATTATTATTATTATTATTATTATCATTATTTGTTGTTTGTTATTATTATTATTATTATTGTTATTTGTGGTTTGTTGTCATTATTATTATTTCATTATTATTATCATTATTATCATTATTATTATTATTATCATTATTTGTTGTTTGTTATTATTATTATTATTATTGTTATTTGTGGTTTGTTATTATTATTATCATTATTATTATTATTGTTATTTGTGATTTATTATTAATATCATTATTATTATTATTATTATTATTATTATTATTATTATTATTATTATTATCATTATTATCATCGTTAAGGGTCATATTCTCTCCACCTTCACTGTTCAAGGCCAGATCCCGTCCCGTCCCATCATCATCATCACCACCGCTACTGCTGTGATTGCGCCCCCCCCCCCCCCTTCCTTCCCTCCCTCATCACCATCCGCACACACACACACACACACACACACACACCTGCTTCATCGACGACTAGGGAACGTTAGATGTGGAGACCAGTCTTGGTTCGAGTGAGGGAGGCTTGTTTACCCGCCGTTCTTCATGACGTCAAGACTGACGTCACAAGACTGACGACGTCACGATGATGAGGCAGATCGCGGGGTGACTACGTGCGTGTAATGTGATTAAGAGTAATGATACCTCTCTCTCTCTCTCTCTCTCTCTCTCTCTCTCTCTCTCTCTCTCTACCTACCTACCTATCTACTTATCTGCCTACACCCCCAGCCGAGGAGGGGGAGGTTAAAATAGCCAGAGTTTGTTGGTGGGGGGGGGGGGGGGGGAATCGTGTGGGATAATCACTGAAAGTGACCCAATTAGCGTAACGCGACACCTTGATGGCCAGATATGATAAGATGAGATGACTTTACACTCCTTATTCACGAGCGAGACGAAATGGTGTGGGACCCAGCATATCCCCATGTTATACCAGCAAGTGTCACGTTTACAATGCCCTCATGTTGTACCTGTGTTATGATCATAGTGCCCTCATGTTGTACCTGTGTTATGTTCATAATGACCTCATGTTGTACCTGAGTTATGATCATAGTGCCCTCATGTTGTACCTGAGTTATGATCATAGTGCCCTCATGTTGTACCTGTGTTATGTTCATAATGCCCTCATGTTGTACCTGTGTTATGATCATAGTGCCCTCATGTTGTACCTGTGTTATGTTCATAATGACCTCATGTTGTACCTGTGTTATGTTCATAGTGCCCTCATGTTGTACCTGAGTTATGATCATAGTGCCCTCATGTTGTACCTGTGTTATGTTCATAATGCCCTCATGTTGTACCTGTGTTATGATCATAGTGCCCTCATGTTGTACCTGTGTTATGTTCATAATGACCTCATGTTTGTACCTGAGTTATGATCATAGTGCCCTCATGTTGTACCTGAGTTATGATCATAGTGCCCTCATGTTGTACCTGTGTTATGTTCATAATGCCCTCATGTTGTACCTGTGTTATGATCATAGTGCCCTCATGTTGTACCTGTGTTATGTTCATAATGACCTCATGTTGTACCTGTGTTATGTTCATAATGCCCTCATGTTGTACCTGTGTTATGATCATAGTGCCCTCATGTTGTACCTGTGTTATGATCATGACCTCATATTATACCATTGTTATGATCATAATCACCTCATATTATACCAGAGTTCGGATTATATATATATATATATATATATATATATATATATATATATATATATATATATATATATATATATATATATATATATGTGTGTGTGTGTGTGTGTGTGTGTGTGTGTGTGTGTGTATATATTTATATTTACTATACTTAACCGCCGTCTCTCGCTTTAGCGAGGTAGCGCAATGAAACACACACACACACACACACACACACACACACACACACACACACACATATATATATATATATATATATATATATATATATATATATATATATATATATATATATATATATCCTTTCCCTTTCATACTATTTGCCATTTCCCGCATCAGCGAGGTAGCGTTAAGAAGAAAGGACTGGGCCTTTGAGGGAATATCCTCACCTGGGCCCCTTCTCTGTTCCTTCTTTTGGAAAATTAAAAAAAATGAGGGGAGGATTTCCAGCCACCCGCTCCCATATATATATATATATATATATATATATATATATATATATATATATATATATATATATCGTTAATGTGATGACCTTGACTAGGGCCTCAGTTGCCCGTACTGTTTCATCTAACATAGAAAAGTTTACACTCGTATTGATACACGTCAGCATATATCTGATGATTAAGGTACAAGGCCAACACCTCGTTTTTGTTCTCGTTGCCTCTGATACCCAGTTTCTAACTACATTCGTCTCTTGAACAACTGACAGATATTCTTTCTCATGGCCCTTTGATTCCGCCACCTAGGATGCATAACTGGGTGTCACCATATAGCATCTTATTTGTCTCGATAACCCGGCATCAACACAAGTAGTTAAGTCTGCCTTGAAGAAATTAGGAAAAAGAAATGATTCCCTTCTTCAGAACAGGTCGTTCCATTGAACTCATAGTTATTCTTGTATAGCGTATTGGTCTAATGTCTTGAAAGGTTCTTCTAGCTTTGCTTGCTTCTACGTAGGGTAGAGTCCAGTTTGACAAGACGTCTCAGTCTGAGTTAGAATTCGACCCTCATGCCTTACTTGCAGTGTTGGTTCTCTCTCTCTCTCTCTCTCTCTCTCTCTCTCTCTCTCTCTCTCTCTCTCTCTCTAGGTATTACTTTGGATTCTACCCGTGGGGGACTGGCTGTATGTGTGGCCTTGACATCATCTCGACCACCTACCGGTAATTAAGCACTTGGCAGGGCACCGGGTCGCATGATTTCTCTGTGGCCTTTGGCAACCCCAAGGATGAGCTGGTGTGACGTGACGTCTGTTTCTTTAGTTGCACCGCTAAGCTTTAGAACTCCCAACATCTCATGTCGTTCCTCACGGCATGGCATGACCTGCCCTATTAAAAAAATTAAAAAAAGCAACTTTTCCACTTCCTCCAAAACACTAAGGGTTTCATTTTTCTCTTTCTATACTTCTAATATCCTTTTTTTAGCTATTTTTTTTTATGTTTGAAATTTGAAAAGTCCTTGACTGCAGCTTTCGACATTGAAATTAAGAATAGCAAAAAGGGTTTTCATATTTGTCTTGCAATTATAGTTTATGTATATACATGTGTGCGTGTGTGGGTTGGGCTATTCCTCGTCTGTTTCCTTGCGCTACCTCGCTGACGCGGGAGACGCCAAATGGCGTCCTAGCTTCGTCTCTTCAATGTGTATCAACTGACTTATATTTCTCGCTTGTGTCTCCCCTGATGAAGTGATTATTACACGTTAGGGTCGAATTTCTTTTGTGATTTATTTATCTATTTATTTATTCATTTATTTATCTATTATTATCATTATTAATAATGATAATATTATTATTATTATTATTATTATTGTTATTATTATTATTATTATTATTGTTATTATTATTATTATTATTATTATTATTATTATTATTATTATTATTATGAAAAGTATTTGTGGCATTTGTCGTTGTCGCTAAATTATTATTATTATTATCATTATTATTATTATTATTATTATTATTATTATTATTATTATTATTATTATTATCATCATCATCATAGATCCGTTGCCTCGTACATGATATCTCGAGACTGGCTGTACAAAAGGGAAGCCAGTGTTTATCGTTTCCAGACGCTGCCTCATGAAGAGGTGAAAAGCCATGTTAATATCACCATCTTTATCATTATCATCGACCTACTGAGACGTAGACGTGCAGAGGCAAGAGTTGGGAGGGAGGACGGTGTAGCGATAGATTGGGTGTGGAGAGGTCTGGTGCATGTGGAGAGCGTTGTGGCTATCCTGCACACGTCTGGTAGATGTGGAAAGACGGACGGGCAGCGGTGGATGGTTGAGGACCGACGGCGGAAGATATCTTGATGTGTGTTGGGAAACGTGCCATTAGAAGGGTAGACACACACTAGAGAAGACATGGCGATAGGATGGATACTGTGGTGATGTGGTTGTCAAAAAAGAGCGTGTCGAGTTTGAGGAAAAATTGTGAGTATAGAGGAGCGTTGAGAGCTAGTGAGAGGGTGTGTGTGTGTGTGTGTGTGTGTGTGTGTGTGTGTGTTTTGAGAATTGCAAAAATAGTGCGGAACTGCAGAAAAAATGTGTGTGTGTGTGTGTGTGTGTGTGTGTGTGTGGTGTATTTTCAGAGCTTCATGATACATCCTCCTGCAGTCTGGCACGTGCATTGTCGTGTGGACAATTATGCATTGCTTCCCGTAAAATTGCCCGCTCATTACTTAAGTCACGACTTCCCACGTTTCTGACGCCTTCCCTTAAAACTGTTGTAGGTGGAGACGAAGCTGAGGGCTCTCCTTGGGCCAGAGATGCATATGAATGTTACAATCGGCATGATAAACCTGGTTTAGTATGTTTTATAAGCCCTGGGGTTTAGCATGTTTTTATAAGACCTTGGTTTAACATGTTTTGTAAGCCATGGGGTAAGCATGTCTTATTTGACCTTGGTATAGCATGTTTTATGAGACTTGGTTTAGCATGTTTTATAAATCCTTAGAATAGCATGGTTTTGTAAGACCTTAGAATAGCATGTTTTATAAGACCTGGTTTAACATGTTTTATAAGACTTTAGAATAGCATGTTTTATAAGCCCTTGGTTTAGCATATTTTACATTAGATTTGTTCTGTTATTTTTTTGTATTCACGGGTACGGAAGTGCGATTGAGACCTTCCTTAACTGTTCTTGTTGACGATTTTCGAATGGTAGACGGAAATTTCAACATTTTTTTTTTTTTTTTTTGCTGATTTCTTCTTGGGTGTGTGGTCTGTGTATCTATGTAACTCTCGCTTTCACTCTTTCTCTCTTTCTCAGTAGCTGCCAAGTTCCCCTTCGTGGCCCACAAGTTGCTGTCTTTTCTATCTTTCTCGCATGCACGTGGGTTGCTGGCATTCATTACACACACACACACACACACACACACACACACACACACACACACACACACACACACTCTCTCTCTCTCTCTCTCTCTCTCTCTCTCTCTCTCTCTCTCTCTCTCTCTCTCTCTCTCTTTCTCTCTCTCTCTCACACACACACACACACACACACACACTCTCTCTCTCTCTCTCTCTCTCTCTCTCTCTCTCTCTCTCTCTCTCTCTCTCTCTCTCTCTCTCACACACACACACACACACACACACACACACACACACACACACACACGCACACACACACACACACAGCATCACGTAACTCGCACAACTTTCTATTCTTAACTCAAATGGATTTTCTTGTGGTGAGTGAGTGGCTTCGTTGCTATCGCTGACGAAATGCAAAAAATCTCGTGGTAGGTAGTTGTTGGTAGACCGCTCCTGAAGTAGGTAGGATGGTAGGTACACTGTTCTGACTTTAGAATTACTGATCTCATGTATTCACATCCCTCACCCATGAGGTGGAAATTCACCTTTTTTTTTTATTTTTACTTTGTTTTACTTATTATGTGGTGGGTTTGTTCATTTTTTATTTTTTTATTTTTTTTTTGGGGGGTCTGTTGGTAATGTGATCTTCACAGAATTCATGTGGTTCTCGCTGTTAGTGCTGTTGCTTTAGTGGTTTTGTCTTCGCGTCCACTGTACACACACACACACACACACACACACACACACACACACACACACACACACACACACACACACTGATCACTGGGTTCGGCTGCCAGCTGTTCATTGGTCAGAAATAACTGGGGTTGTGTTTGTGGGGAAGCTTGTTTATGTTTGCCTCTGTGTGTGTGTGTGTGTGTGTGTGTGTGTGTGACCGTCAGACGCACTTTAGCCGGTTGTTAACTAGCGAGCTATATAAGTCATATGCGTCAGTCATGAAAGTCTCTCACCTGGCGATGCAGGGAGTCGAGTCACTCGGTGCAGTCTGTGAACTAGCGAGCCAGGCAGCCCAAGTCCGTAAGTCTGTGAAGTCTAGTTACCTAGCGGTGAAGTCGGTTAAATAGCGAGCCAGGGAGGCCTTCAAATCAATATGTCTGAGAGGTCTGTTAACGAGCGAGTTACGCCATTAGGCCACTCTACCCGCGAAGCCTGTTAACTAGCGATCCAGGGTGTTGGGTTAGCTTGGCAGGTAGATCAGTCTGTCTGCGACGCCTATATGCTGGTCAGTCAAGTCTGACTCTTCACTTAGTCTTTGAAGACGACTGATTTCCGACATGGTCAGTTAAGTCACTCAGTCAGTGAAGGCTGTTAACAAGCGAGCTAGGCAATGAAGTCAGTCAGTTACCAAGCGCAACACCTATCGAGTTCAAGTCTGTAAAGTCCAATGATGAACGAGTCAGACGTTCAGTTTTAGTGAAGTCACACCACCCCCAACCCCACCCCAACCACCCCAACCTCCCCTTCCAAGTAATGGCCAGTCATCAAACTGCTGTTCTGGGTTGTGTCAAGTATATATCGCTAGGCAGGTCAGGCGCCTCTGATGTCCTAATCGGTCGGAGCCTTGCTGATAGTAGCTAAGAGCGTCTTTGGACACAGCAGCAGCAGCAGCCACCTGGTGGGAGAGGGGGCGGCGTCGGTCTTGTGCCACTCACTCAAAGAGACAGACAATCAGTACCCGTCTGACACGAGAGGAGAATAATACAAACACCTAAATTACAGGAGTGCACTACCTTCCTGCAGAGAGCGAGGAGAGCGCTCTAAACAGACGCCTCCGAAACGAGCTAAATAATTGGTCAACTTAATTCCCCCCCCCCCTCCCCCGTCGGCATTTTTCAACGCGCTCTCATGCAAATGGACTACAAACGCTTTTCATAAATCGGAGCCAAACAGAAGTTAAATCGGGCCGGGACTCCCTCACTCCACCCCCCTCCATCAGACCCCGCGTCCGTCCGAGCGCTCTCTCCTCATCCCGCCTGAAATTCAGACACAAACATCCCCCCCCCCCCCCCCCCCCCCCGAGGCTTTTGTTCTAAGTTGAGGGCGGGCATGAGGGTGCTAGACGCGGACCGCAGACATGGTCGATCGGCCGCTGGAAGTGCGGGCGGGGCGGTGATCCTTACGGGTGCGGGCGGCGCGGACGCCGCTCTAGCCCGGCCGATTCCGGGAACCGTTATCGCCGGCCAAACACTCACGGCCCGGCGGATCGCGTTCCAAAATGCAGGTAAAAATCCGACCGGGGAGTCGGGACTCGCAGGTAAAGGCTAACTACAACACACACACACACACACACACACACACACACACACACACACGCCTGGTTCAATTCTTGGCATATTTGCAGCAAGTGGTGGATACGGTATTCTGGGACTTGTGTGGCTTCGTACGCCCAGGTGACTTCATGACGTGCACCCAACGCGCTTATAAAAAAAGAAAAAAAGAAAAAAAGACGTTCGAGGATAAAATACCTGATGGCATTAACGATTTTTTTTTTTTTTTTAACGCGCGCAAAATCCTCGATGGGATTATTGATGAAATCAGGGCTTTTTGGACGAGGAGTAAATCACCAGAGGGATAATTAATTAAATTAGAATTTCAGACGCAGGCCCCAGGACTTTGATGGGATTATTGGAGAGGGAATACCTTTTGGGCCTCTTATATCTCATTGTATTTTCAATAGAATCTTTAAAAGGAGAACCTTGATGCGGATCATGTCAATAGTCGTGGTGTACAATCCTCTTTTGTTTTATTATTGGGAAATTTCCTTGAGCAAGAAGCAAACTTCAGATAGCTCAAAAGTTGGTCGGGTCAGGTTTCACACGCTTTTAAGTCGGGTGTTGGATCTTGCTCATTAATATCGCGTTTGACGCCGTGCGCCCTGGGGTTTGCGTCCGTCTTATGGCACAGTTCTGTCACACGACTGCGCACTAAGCCAACCCCCAACCTTTCTCCGTCTTCTTTATATTGACAGACTGAATCGCAGTGAACCGTCCCACGAAATGCTTGCCTGACCCGAGCCTAACTGATATGGTACTGCAAGGCGATAGCGACAAGGCTATCCCTTTCTTAAAGAGATTCTAGAGAGAGAGAGAGAGAGAGAGAGAGAGAGAGAGAGAGAGAGAGAGAGAGAGAGTATAGCTGTCAGGATGTTGATTTCGTGTGTGAGATGATAGATAGATGAATTTTGATAGATAGAGAGTGGTGGTGCTTTCTGAGAAGACGTCTGGAAGTGGTGGTTCTTCCTGGAAAGACGTCTTTCCAGTTTCCACGCCGCTACAGCCTAGGAACGTCTCCACGAAGATCAGCGAACCAGGCCAACCTCCGCTGTTTGTAAAGAGGACGACGCTTCCACTTAATTGTCCTCCCTGGCGTCAGTCATGATGATGCATGAGAGTGCGTTATGATCGACGGGGCTGTGAATGGGTCGGCGGCGTTCGCGTCGGGCCCAAACACACTTCTCGAAAACCGGACGCAAACAGAGGCCCGACCTGCGAGCCAAACATGTGGGGGAGCGCATGACACCAGATGCCCGGCCGGCAGACAAGTGATCCAGACTCGTCCCACTAATGATGCTGCTTGGATGGAAGGCCCGCATGAGCCACAGACATGATGCAGAGGCCTAGTCCTGACAGGCTACTCATTACTTGGACACACGAACCCCAGAACGAAATATTCGACTCGTACAATTGTCCTGTAAACATGACCCTGGTACATGGTCCAGAAACGCGATTCGAGATTCCTTGAGAAGGTCAATACGACACTTGGGATATGATGGCCTAGCCCTTTGACCCGACCCTTGAGAGTCGTTATAAGTAGATAGATAAGTAGATGGAGTTGATAGATAGATACATATGTTAGTGAGAAATGCATTGTATCCTAAGTCTGATAGATTTGTAAATGGATCGAATGCACATATTTTCAAGCCAGCAGCGCACACATTGTAAACAAAGTGAAATCCTGATTTTGGTTTAGCTCCCGCCGTAAATAAGGACTTGAAACTAATTTTCACCTTCCTTTACCAACTGGTACTTAAATCAGGTTCCGAATTCACCTTTTTGTTTGAACTCCCAATCGTAAAATCACTCAGGGGCCAATAAACGCGGTGGGGGAATTATTGTCTTTTAAAGTTGAGTGTGTGTTGAGTGTTTCAGGTTAATATTAGACTTTGCTGATGGCGTCCTGGCTTGCATTATACCCCCCCCCCCCAACCCTCCATACTCCAACCACCACCACCACCTCCACCACCACCACCACCACCACCACCACACCACCACCACCACCACCCTTCACTCGACGTTTCCTCACTGTTTTCATGCGAGTCGTTGTGGGCTCCATAATTCTGGGCGCGCTCTTCACGGCTTTCTGATGTACACCAGTCGTACTTCAAAGGTGGGGGATAAATTCTGCGATGATGGCATTGACATTATCACATGTACTTAGGCAAGATGGACGACCCACGCCCCCACTGAGGCGTGGTGGTGGTGGCAAGAAAGCAAGCAGGAGTCCGGTTCCACAACACAAATATTCCCTTTCTGTCTCCAACCCATATTGGGAAGTGCGATCAGGAAGGTATGGTATACCTGTGACATTATTATTTTATGGTGGGGCAGGTCCACACATGGTGGTATCGAGGAGGTGGGAAGCAGGATGGGGTCCTGTCAGAGGAAGGGGTCATGGGGGGCAGCGAAGGTCAGTGAACCAGGTCTTGCAGGTAGATGGAAGAGGATGGAGCCGTGTGATGGTAGGGGAGGGTCATTTTTAGGGGAATGTCTTTTTCTATTTCAGGCTTCACTTACAGACAGGAGTCGTCATTGACGCGAAGACTTAAACGAAACTTTAGAGAACATTAAAAGGGCAAATAAGTAAGGAAAGAAGTGATCAGGCAATAATGTGACACCGTGGTTTTCCTGATAACACGTGGTCTAGATAATGGTGGAGGCACAGAAGCCAGGAGTAATATCTGCAAAAGAGGGAAAGAGAAAACCATTATTGCAGGGTAGCACAGGTGGGTCAGCTTAGAAAAGCGAGCAATTTGGATTGCTCTAGACTCTTGTTAAATATGTAAAGCTGGAGCCTGCTCAGATATGAGAGCAATACTCAATACAAGGACGAATCTGTCCTTGTCAGTAATTAGAGAGACTGTTCAGAAAAGAATTCTGAGCATTTAAGCAGCCTCTTAGAGACATACAAGCAGACTTAGCCATTTGTGTAATATGAAACCTCCAGGATTGTTGTTGTGATACCAAGTGTGTGCTCTTATTTTGTCTATTAGTCAAATTGCAGAACTATTAGAGGGAATGGAAGATGTAAGTAATTACCTAAGCATAGATAGGAAGAAACAGAGTTTTAGAGGAGTTAGTCTTAGGTTACCATAGATTTACAGGAATTTCTCATCCAAGTTCAAGTTTATAGGAGTAGTTGTGACGAGACGATGGAACGGCTTGAAGGAAGAGGAAGAATGCAGAGGTAATGGGACGCGTATGAGGCACATCGTCATTTACTGAAGACTGTAAATCTTTGAGAACATAGAAAATATGATGAGACCAAACAGAAACCTGAGGAACACCTTGATAGGAAAGGAGATAGACCTTGATCTACCGACAGATTTGGAAATGAACCTGTCAGAGAGAAAAGCTAGATCTAAAGGAAAAGAGAGGAGGAAAGCCAAGATAGGGGAGTTTGGAGATAAGATACCAACGTCACGCCCTACCACAAGCTGTAGAGTTATCAAGGGTTACAACATATGATTCTCCAAAACCTTTCAAGAGAGAACGACCAGACGTTAGCAACACAAGAACGGATAACAGCGGTGGATTTCAGTCATGCGAAAATCATGCGATGACCAGCGAGAAGACTGTGAAATTCAAAAATTCTTTCTTAAAGAAATGGGAGTTCAGAGAAGATATATTGACTTTGGAAATATTAGTTTACAAAGCAATAGGGGCAATGGGACGATAAGATGGAAGGGTTAGACAGAATCTATTTATTATGGAATAAGTTTTACCCATGCCTGTTTTATGGAAGAAAAAGTTTTGAATTTCAAAAAGAAGCGAAATGGACGTACAGACACGAGCCGGAGTCCAGAAGCACATCAGAACTCAAGAAGGGATAGCAGATTCAGAGAAAGAGGTGCTCATTGGGTTGTGCAAAATTATTGTAGGATCAGTAAGAGGTGACTTTGGGAGTGAGGGAGGTTTGATCATACATGGTGGAGTTAGCGGAGAAGAGGAAAACGTGAAGAGTTGCTCTGTCAGTGGGAGAGACAGGTATAGATTGTCTCAGGAACGGAGAAGAGAGAAGTTAGTACGACAGATGTCGGAGATACTTTTAGTCAGAGACTAGCTAGACCTAGTGGTGGCAAAAGAGAAAGGTTGCCACACCTCCTTTGAATACAGGAACATTTCGCCTGAAGAGTAAATACTTGTATTGATTTTGAGTACAGAGAAAAGATGGCTTGTATGTCGAAGGAAGGGGAGTTTCTCCATATGCCAGGTCCTCTGTTCTGGGTCCCGGGAGCAAGAATGGTCGGACGAAGGAATGAGTCTTAGAGGAAGGAAGGGATGTGGGCCTCTATCCTCGTCCCAGTTATGTCTCTACTGCACCTTCAGGATAGACAGAGCCAGTAATGCAAAGGACTTGAAAGAATCTTTAAGTTTGTGCCAGTATTGGCTTTTACTGAGGACAGACGGAGGATACTGTGCGTAAAAAAAGAAAAAAGATTTACGAAAGTGTGGTCGTGTGAGTCAGCCAGGAGTGACATTGTTCTACCTGAGCGTGAGGGATTAGGGTCGAAAAACAACTCCAGTTGCTTGGGAGAATGTAAATATAGTAGTTGATAATCTGCTTCAAGTCATTAAGAATGGGAAACACGAAGGCTACAACCTTCCCATCACCTGTGTGTATGAAGATTTCAGGCATTTCTGAGTTTACGTTGAATTTTCCCCAGTTGAAGATACTGGGATGATTAAGTATTGGATCACTATGACTCGTACGAGGGACAGATGACGGTAGGGAGGTGCGCAGCGGGGGTATACCTGATCTCACACCGGAGAAGGTCATCCAAGGTTGTCGCCTGAATGCGCGGCGTCTCGTGGCATCTGCGCCTTCTCAGTTTACCTGGAGTGCACCGAACATTCCCTCCGCTTTTGTGTTCATTCTTTCTGAATTCCCGTCTGGACTGTCAGGTTTCGCCATATGCAAATTGATTAGATTTCCTTTTTCGTCTGTGTTTGTGAATTTGATGCTTTCTTGTTTTATAGTATTTAATCTTGGTTTGGGTGGTGTTCAGTGTGGTTCAGTTTTTATCTCTTAATTTGCTGCTGCTGCTGCTGCTGCTGCATTAGTTGGTGGCCTGCGTGGTCATCATTTACCCCGGGAGCCAGTGGCTGGTTCTCTGTTGTAGTAGACAGAGCTATTGATGAGGACCATCGACATCCCATTAGCTGTGTCCTGGAATTTTTTTTTTTTTTTTTTTTTTGGGGGGGGGGAAGGTTAAAACACTTTGTACCTGAACACTTTGTATTCTACTTTTCTACAGAACGGCCTGGGTGATATGTCTATTAAACCCGCATAGAGGTCGCTCAGAGGTCATTAAACCTTTTCCTTTAGAATGTAAAATGATAGGACGCGTCTTTGTTGAGGTTTGCGCTCGACTGGTGCACCTGACCACATTACTCTCGTGCTCGCTTTTATGTCCGCCTTCACGAGGACTTTTGTTGACCTGTCCGTCTTTTGTTTCTTGAGCTCTTTTTGTTCTTTAAGATTGCCACTGGGAGTAGTCTGACAGTAAATGGATTTAAGGAGCTGGCGATATGACTGGTTAAAACAATAAAACGCTGATTTATTACGGTGTTTGTTTTGTGTTTCGTAATATTCAAGTTGCGTGAATGCGCGCGTTTATCTTGCGCTGGTCTTGTGTGGATGTTACGACTTGTGGAAATATCTTTTTTTGGCCAAGGAGTGTATGAGTTGTTTTATTATTTGCTGCAGTAATCGTCATGTACGTTTCTGTATAAATATATATATATATATATATATATATATATATATATATATATATATATATATATATATATATATATATATATATATATGGAAAGCTGTGTAGGCATGTATATTTGCGTGTGTGGACGTATGTATATACATGTGTATGGGGGTGGGTTGGGCCATTTCTTTCGTCTGTTTCCTTGCGCTACCTCGCAAACGCGGGAGACAGCGAATATATATATATATATATATATATATATATATATATATATATATATGTAATATTCTTACTTTGGGTGTGTAAGAGCAGTTTTGATGTATGACGAACAAAACTTTGAATTGTTGGATTACCAGGAGAGGTTTGGATTGATCATGTGTCACTTGTATATGGGACATGGTACTCTCTTGCAATGTGTGTGTGTGTGTGTGTGTGTGTGTGTGTGGTGGAGGGTAAGGGAACACTTTCTTACAAGGACGTTATCACTATAACGATAAGAATGTTAGAAAGTTGACACCTACACCAAAGTTACATTCTGTGGAGGTGAATTGATTAGATTTTGGGGGGGCACGTAGTTGCATCAAGTTGCTAAATTGATTATGGGAACCCTATTTTTTTCCCACTTTCCTGTATAACTCAGAAGTGCTGAATGATTCCATGTTCAAAATTATAACGTAGATGTATCATCCAAAGCCAATTATCATGGCGTAGTTCAATTTTTTTTAGGTAGATTAATTGTCTCATTAGTTTTTTTTTTCTTGTATTCAACTGGTGGTGGGACGTTAAACAGTGCCAGAGACTCTCAATGCATATGATCGCATGGTCGTGCAGAGTGACACAGATTCCGGAGATCTGACTCTAGAATCCACCCCTCTCTCTCTCTCTCTCTCTCTCTCTCTCTCTCTCTCTCTCTCTCTCTCTCTCTCTCTCTCTCTCTCGCTCTTATATAAGATGATGTGTGGCGATCGCTACGCGTTAGACCTCCCGAAAGGCAGAAACTCGCACAGGTATTTCCCACCTGCAGTAAGCGCTACGCGATATCCCTGTATGGTGGCCGAATCTCCCTCTTATCTCTCTCTCTCTCTCTCTCTCTCTCTCTCTCTCTCTCTCTCTCTCTCTCTCTCTCTCTCTCTCTCCCCTTGTACTGGTCCTACTCTTTGGTAGCGAGTCTCTCTGTCGATGTAGGTACTGCCAGGAAGTAGATATTCGCTCGCATCACCTTCGTCCACCTGGTACCTGGCCAGTCAGCCAGTACTGAGCGGCAGGCATGTTAACGGACGGTCGGGCGGACGGGCGGGCGGGCGGGGTTGTGTGTGTGTGGTGGTGTGGTGGTGGTGGTGGTGGCCTCGGGCACTCCGCCACCACCTGCGCCCGGCTGACTTACACACGGCCCTCTTGCAAGAGGTTCACAGTCCACTTCACCTGAGCCAGCCAGCCAGCCACCTGTCAACTGTTACGTACAGTCGTTTGTGTCGCCCCCGGCCAGGCCCCCAGCTGGCTCCTCCTCCTCCTCCTCCTCCCTCCTCCTCACCCTGCTCTGTCAGCAGCAGTGTCGCCGCCCGTGAGGTGAGCGGCAGTAATTACGGCCAACCTCCACTTTGTGGCGACAATTAGAGCACGGCTGGGTTACGTGGCCCTCCTGGTGAACGTCCAAGGCATTATTCTCCTCTCCTGGCGGTCGGTCACTTATCGATTGTTTTTCTTTTTTTGTTCATCAATCGTGGGGTTGGATGGGTTAGGAGACTGTGGGCCTGGATACCTGCGGTGTGGGAGATGTGGGAGACCCTGGGCTCGGGAGATTGTGGGTTGAAAGGGCTGGGAGGGAAGTTTTGGGTCGGAGGAATTTAGGATATGGTTGGGGCGTTCTGATTGCTTACTTGTATAGGGTATAATTCTCGAAGACGATGCACAGATGTAGCGCATTAAAAAGACAGTGAACACACTGAACACAGACGGGCTACGGGTCTCTCTTTACCCAGTGGGTGCAAGTCAGTACCGAAGGCATGTGTGAGGCGACAGTTCCTCAGAGATGATGGGAGGAGGACGATTCTCTTGGTTCCTCTCGTCCCCACTAGGAAAAAAGATGAACGAAATGATCTCAGAGTTGACATCCTTGGGAGGGATTTGTTGATTGGAATGAATCGCCTCGTTTTTGCCTGGTAAAGTTCCTCTTTAAGGGGCACCACAGAAACGGTTCACAGATTCTACGGACGAACTATACATGTGGCATCCTTACACTTAGTATGAAAGGCGATGGGAGGGTGATGATATCAAGTTGAAGTAAGTGACAAAAAGTAAGTGAAACTCTTAACACGAATCAACAGAATCCATGAAGACCTTACCTGACCTTCATCCCGGAGGCTGAGATTTAAATTATTACTTCGGTAATACAGTCGGGAAAGAGACCGAAGACATTCTGGTCATTTTCCTTTTTGACGTAGTGGTTGCATGTGGTGGAAGTTTAGCGAACAACACTCACAGCCAACAAAATTCCGAGCAACTGGGTGGAAACATCGTAACGTTCACATTTTCATTTTGATTAGAATCGAATATGCTGTAAATTTTGCTTGCTAGGGAAAAGGAAAGCCAGGTCTTCGTAAGTTCTGTTGATTTTCTGGTGATGTTTTTGTTTTAATCTACATTTTTCCGTATCATCCCTGTTATTATTTGTTACCGTGGGACAAAAAAAAAGGTCTCTCTCTCTCTCTCTCTCTCTCTCTCTCTCTCTCTCTCTCTCTCTCTCTCTCTCTCTCTCTCTCTCTCGTTCTCTTAGTCTAAATCATTTCTGCTGTGCGTGAATTCATAGATATGCGTTTCTTTCAAATCCGTAGATGATTTGTGTGGTGCATCGTAAACTGGGGAAACTATAGAAAAATATCATTCGGATGTAAGAAGACGCTAAGATAAAGTCCTGACCTTTCCTACTCCCAGGTGTGTTAAAGCTTTGATTAAAACCTGCGTTGCTCGCGAGATCCAAGCCAGAAAGGAGGTGAAATTGTTGGGGGAAAGCTTGTGAGCAAACGCGCTGATAAACAGTAAACATGTATTCATTAGACATGATGATCATTGTGAGACACGCTTAAATCGCGTTGAACACCCACTGACAGTTACTAATGGACTGGCCGAACACTGTGCTGCTCTTAAATCTTTTGTGTGGTTGGTGGTTTTCCTCCCTCACACACACACACACACACACACACACACACACACACACACACACACACACACACACACCTTTAATGCAGTCTTTTTAGAAGGACGTTTGTACTCTTCGTCTTGGCTGACAGGCTGAACAAATCCAACTTTGTTGTACGAGTGTGAAATTGAGAGACCTGGCCTCTAATTCTTGTAGAATATGTTTTGGGTGTGTTATACCTCCGTCGTCAGGTTGTGATTGTGTCGTTTTCCTCTCTCCCAGGTAATGTTGTGTTTGTGGATTTACGTGCCGTGAGTGTTTTGATTTTTTTTTTATAGATGGTAATTTGACATCTCGGCTGTATAATAGATCTGTAGGTTTGAGAGAAGACGTTTCTTTTCATGGTCTTCAGTGTGTGGTGTAATGAACCAACGGCTTGGTTTTCGTCCCTCGGTTCGTCAGGATATACACCGTATTGTGTTGCACAGGTCGCGTGGTTGGAGGACGGTCTAGCCAAGCCTTTTGAACTCTCTCATACAGAAGGGTCGTACAGCCGTGCGGGAGGGTCGCACTGTCGTGTGGGAGGGTCGTATTGCGGGAGGGTCGTACATCCGTGCTGGAGGGGCTGCACAGTCGTTCGGGAGGGTCGTACTGTCGTGTGGGAGAGTCGTATTGCGGGAGGGTCGTACATCCGTGCTGGAGGGGCTGCACAGCCGTGCGGGAGGGTCGTGCTGTCATGCCGGAGGGGTTGTACTGTCGTGCGGGAGGGGCGGTACTGTCGTGCGGGAGGAGCGGTACTGTCGTGCGGGAGGGGCGGTACTGTCGTGCGGGAGGGGCGGTACTGTCGTGCGGGAGGGGCGGTACTGTCGTGCGGGAGGGGCGGTACTGTCGTGCGGGAGGAGCGGTACTGTCGTGCGGGAGGGGCGGTACTGTCGTGCGGGAGGAGCGGTACTGTCGTGCCCAAGGGTATGAAACGGAATAAATTGGAGTGGATTGTGTTTTAGACCGTACATACTTTCCCGCAACCGGACCTCCGTGGCTCATTGTGGGCCAAGAGTGATCCTTGGTGCAGGCCCGACGCTGCACGTTTGAAGGGACGGGATGTGGATGTCTGCAAGAGTCTTGGATGCGACAGGGTTTAATCTGTGGGTAGGTTCTTGAAGGAGGTTTTGCGAATGCGTTACGATTCCAAGACTGTGTGTGTGTGTGTGTGTGTGTGTGTGTGTGCAATTGATCTGAGTCGCGTTCATGCAGAGCTGAATCGTGTCCATGTAGAGCTGAATCACGTTCGTGCAGAGCAGTACGTAGTTGTCATGCAGAAGCTTCGGGTCACAGACAGCGTGCAGAGCCATACATCAAGGGAACAGCCAGACACTTTTCCATTACGAACTTTTAACATCCCAGCGACTTGATATGACCTTATCTCTGCGACCCCATATATACTTGTCTTGCTCCGCTTGGGTACATGAGGGGAAACTAAGATGGCTTAATGCGATCCCAACATATCCCACATGGACCATTTTCCCCGGGCCTCAGACGGCCTGAATCATTTGGGATTATAGTGAACGCCTGCAAACATGAAAACTTTTTAAGGTGATTTAATTTCTTTATTGTTAAGAGTTATGGAAAATGAAAAATTCGAGTAAAAAGAGTACTATGTAATGCAGCTCCTACGTTTATGATTTTGAAATATTCATTGTCCACACGTACAAAGTCAATTTATTTCGGTGATAGAGTTGGTGAAGAGCATGTGTTTAGTAGGGTAGGTGGAGGCCAGTACAGACCGTACAGTGGGTACAACGCATCGACGTAGGAGGGCGACAGGTGGGCCCGAGTGGAACCCGGGGACCCACAGCGTCTCCTTCCGTCGGGAAGGGGGGAGGTCTAGGATACATCAGGTTCGTGATATATAGTTACAGGATTGTGAGTGATGCTGGCAGCAACATAGGACACAAAAGTGGTGTCATACAGAGCAAATTTTAAGTATGTCATACATATGCAGAACATGATTACAGGTTACGTTATATACACAAACAATTTACATACACACTGAGGTGTTTGTATGATAAACGAGACACGCTGTAGCGTACAGTCGTGAAAATTGATAGCTATATGAAAGGTCAAAGATACATTCCACGTGGGAAATACAGTTACAGACTATGCTGGCTCACGGCGTGTTCTTAACATTGACCGTGGTAGAGAAAATGTCAAGGTACATTACACGCTGGACATAGCAGTTGCAGAAAGTGCTTGCACTGGGCACCATTATATATAGCTGAGGGCATGGCAAAATTTTTGCATATAGTGTTAGAAAGTATTCAAGGATGTTAATATCAATAAAGTCGGCACAAAGCTCTCGAAACGGCAAGCTTTGGAGATCCGCAATCACTGATTTTGGGACAATCTCTAGTTTTATGTTGATCAGGTGCAGAAGAGGGTCGAGATGACTTGTAATGTTCAGCATCAAGGATTCTCGCGACTTGCCTCATGTACCTGTACCCTAGGCGTATGAGATGTCTTTATCATCAAAATCCATACAATGATACAAAATTATATTCTTTATGGCTCATTGCCCAGTATGGGCCCGGTGCCTTCCCTATAGATCTTCCTTTAGGCATAAAATGATCATGATGCACATTTGTACAGCCACTTGGTCTTTCATATCTCTCGAGAGGTTTTCTTCCTCGCGGACCATGCCTTTTAAGTCTGGTATCGGGGTCTTGAGAGGAGGCAGGCGTGTTAGCATGGGTCAGTGCGCGTCATGTCCGACGTGTTGAAGGTATCCATAGGAGCTGGGTGTGTAAGCCACTGTAGTCGGCTTCTATAAGCAGCAAGTGAATGACCCGATGGAACAGTTTCCAGCTGAGCACCCCTTCCGGAGAGTGTTGCAAGAGCTGGTTTTGGAATCGGAGAGGAATTACAGCGTGTCCTCGGAATTGGACGAGATATCTCGTTGCCATGAAAATGCTATAGAGTTCGCAGTGGGTAGATCTACTGAGAGTGATTAAAGTTGTCGTTGCTGTTAACAAGCAAAGGAAGCTTCGACCTTACAGTTTTCCCTCGAGGATTCATCAGAGTTTATGATCAGTGTATTATCATTATCTGGTTGCTGACGTATCAGTCCTTGTAGGATGTAAGGAGTGAACTGACTCTGATGTCAGTTTACGTAATCGGTATGGGAAGGTCTGATGTGCCAAGGTTTCAAGGCGACTGGTGCAGGATCTGTTGGTGTCTGTTCTCATAGTGGCCCTAGCTGGAGTCGGCTAAGGTCGAGCCACCTGCTTTAACCTGTTGAATTATTATGGGTTATTTGTTAACCTGTTGAATTATTGTGGGTTATTTCATTTGGGGGGAATGGCCTTTTAAAAGGTGTTAACTGAGGATTTATGTTAAACTTGTGTTAACAAGGGACGTATGGTCTATAGAGGGTAAAGATCACTTCTCTAGTTATCAGCAGGTACACTTCGCTGGGGAGCAGTTACCAAACACTTCCCGATATATATATGAGTAGCCAAACACCTCACCAGTTATATCACCAGGTAGCCAAACACCTCACCAGTTATATCACCAGGTAACCAAACACCTCACCAGTTATATCACCAGGTAGCCAAACACCTCACCAGTTATATCACCAGGTAACCAAACACCTTATCAGTTATATCACCAGGTAGCCAAACACTTGACCAGTCATATCACCAGGTAGCCAAACACTTGACCAGTTATATCACCAGGTAACCAAACACCTCACCAGTTATATCACCAGGTAGCCAGACACCTCACCAGTTATATCACCAGGTAGCCAAACACTTGACCAGTCATATCACCAGGCCAGGTAGCAAACACTTCGCTCGTTATCTTTTAACTGGCCTAATTCTTCACCTCTTATCTGAAGCATCGTCTGGGAATTCTCTCCCTACCCCCCTCTTCTCTTCCCTTTTTTCCCCTCCTCTCTGGCATTCCATCTGGTGTACCTGGTCTCGTTGGCGGAGACGTTGTCTCCGTAAAGAACGAATTCGTTTTTGCTGAGGCGCCTAACATGCTGCTTGTTCCTGACTGTGCTGCCCCTGTCCGCTTGGAGAGATAAGCGAACATAGTGTCGGCGACGTAGAGTGTGTGTGTGTGTGTGTGTGTGGATGGTGTGTCTCCTCTCGCTAGTCGTTAAGGAGGAATGTTTTGGAGTCTCTTTTTTCATGTTTTATTGTAAGTAGATTTTTTTCATTTTGAGGAAATTGGTGGTTTTGAGTGTGTGTGTGTGTGTGTGTGTGTGTGTGTGTGTTTGGGGGGGGGGCAATGTATGTCGGTAGAGTTGGTGGCTTGAAGAGAATATGTGGTTAGGTTAGTATTTTGTATTGTCTTTGTTTCATTAATTGATTCTTTATTCTAAGGCGAGAAGTGACCCTGAAAGGTGAATGTCATTAAAGTCCTGAAATTTGACCGTGCTGCGTAAGGACCGTGTAGCCTACATCGGCTGGGGCAAGAGCAGCCGTTGTTATCCTTGAGAACCACACATACCAAACACACGGTAAATAGGCCACACCAGTAGTAGCGGTAGTATATATACACTTGAAAACACTGGAGTTATGGCCCAGCCAACCAACCTCCTTTACCTGAACCTTATTGCGTTCTTATTGTAGTTTATTTTTGCTATTCCATGCTCTCGCCGCATGGCTGAGGGTGGACGTGTTTTCTCGTGACCGTCCGTCCATTCGTGCGTGCATGCGTCCCTCTTTCCCGCACAGGCGTGTTGACGTATGCAAATGCCACTTGACGTGTACAAATGAAATTTTGCACGTTCGTCCTTAGACACGAGCAGGTGAAGAGCTTAGAATTGCGGAATGTTCACTTGAGACTGACTCGGGAGATATATATATATATATATATATATATATATATATATATATATATATATATATATATATATATATATATATATATATATGTATTATGGATGAATGGTTCCTAGTGAAGGTTGGCCTGCGACAGGGGTGTGAGAAGTCACCATGTTTGGTTAATATGTTTATGGATGGGGTGGTGAGGGAGGTAAATACGAGAGTCTTGGACAGAGGGGCGAGTATGGAGTCTACAGGGGATGAGAGGATCTGGGAAGCGAGTCGGTTGTTGTTTGCTGATGATCACATCACTGGTGGCAGATTCGAGTGTGAAACTGCAGAAGGTGGAGACTTAAGTTTGTAAGATTACGCATGACAGCTAGAGAATGGATGTGAGCGGATGCGGCATTTCTTCGTCTGTTCTTAGCGCTACCTTGCAAACACGGTAAACGGCGATCAAGTATAATGTATATATTAGCATACCGGTATAGAAGCAGAGGAAAGCCTATGTCACCAGAGCCTGAAGTCCTTTAGTATATCTTGGGTAAGTCGTCCTTCAGGAGGTGATAGTGTTGTTCCTGACCATCTGGGGTAAATGTGCAGGGGATCATGGCATTAACTATCTCGCCTCTTGATCGCAGTTCAGGTGTTTCTTGTACTGCTAGTGAGGCGAGTCTTCCCGCGTCTACGTCACACACTCCACTGGACGGTGTAGCACTTGGAGCAAGACGGAACGACTCTAGGATATGGCGCGACCTTTGACCTGAACCTTAAGGGTGAGGTCAGGGGGTCTGTGGGTATTGTGCAGCAGTGTCTCGCACCGTCATCTTCTACACTACTCACCTGCAGTCTCACCCTCATTCTACACCGCTCTATCCCTCCGCTTCTCCCACTCTTTCCCTCCATCCCTCCCTCGCCCTCCTTTCATCTTTCCCTACTCACTTTCCCAAGGACGCCTTCCTCTAACTACCAGGTCATAGAGCTCTGTAATAGTGCTCACTAAGGGATACACAACGGAAATCATCAAGTATTAGACTTCCGAACGAAATCTGAAGATAGGAAGAGCGTAGAAGTAGGAAATATGAGGAGAGAGAAAATAAGAAATACTGAAACACACTCGAATAAGACCTTGATGGAGTCCTAGCGAGGGAAGCACTTTACAGTGTGCAGCATCGCCGCAGCGGAGGCACGCAGATGGAGGGGCAAGAAACAGAGGTTTGGCAGGTAAATAAAACGTTGCGTCCCCTGATCTGATGGGTAAAAGTTTCTACGTAATGTGGCCATGCATTCCGGGGGCCCCTTGTTTGGCAGCGGTTCGGGGAGGTAAAAACTCTCTCTCGAGTCCGTTCCCCCGCGCCCCGCGAGGCGCCCACGTTCCGTGGATCCCACGTCATGTACAGCCCACGTCACCCGCTTGTGTCTCAGGGGGTCCGAAGCCATAGAGAGAGTACATGGGTACGTTGCGATAGTATCATGGCATCACTAGGTTTGGTGAGTCTCGGGGGCTTCGTCAGTCTTGTACACTGCGTGGCTTCGTTGATCTCTTAATATTTCCTGTCTTACCGTTCTTGTAGAATTCGTGACCTCACCAGTCACGCAGAATCTTTGACTTTATCATCCTTGTAGAATCCGTAAACGTCCTTACCTCAATGTGCCCAGGTCACACCTTAGATTTACAAACATTTCCACTCGTTTACTCCACCATTTGACACAAACTCGTTTGGATTCTCCTGTGGAGCTTCGATGTAGCACACCTCCCTTTGACTTCACCACCTTCCCTCCCTCCCTCTATGTGATGTCATTCACGACCCCCTTGACTTCACCCACTTGCCCTCATCGCCACCCCGACCTCATGACCATATTCACGAACTAACGCTTCTCCGCGTCAGCTGCCACCGACGATTGATGTGCCCTGACAGTGAGAAAATAGTCATTGTTCAAATGGTACGGTGAGCGTGCACTCAAGTCTCTCTTTCATGATGGCTGATAAGAAAGTGAGGCGTCATAGGCACTGTTTTTACCTGTTGATGATATGTAGAGTGTCGGAGGGGGGGAAGTGAAGATGTAGTAGATATGGTAGGTGGTGGGTGGAAATGATTAGGTGTTGGGAAAGACTGAGGCATGAGGGTGGGGGATGAGAGAGGTGGTGGGGATGTGAGTCTCGAGAGCAGAGGTTGAGTAAGAGGTGTAGATGATGGTGGAGGAATAGGGAATGTTGGAGGGGAGGATGAGATGTTAAGGGCTGATGGATTTACAAGGTTGGTGAGGGAAAGGATGGAGGGATAAGGAGTGGAGAGCTTATAGTGGAGTAGGGAGTAATGGGAGAGAATTTAAAGGTATAGGGGTTATCATTAAAGAGATAGAGGAAGAGGGAGTGATGGAGGGGATGGCTTTTAAGTTTAGGGAGTAGTAAAGGAAGAACTATAGGTATAGGGATCGAGTTACTATTAGGGATGGGAGGTGGCACTGGAATAGAGAGCAGGTTATGATGATGTAGGGGAGTCAGGAGCACAAACACTCTCTCTCTCTCTCTCTCTCTCTCTCTCTCTCTCTCTCTCTCTCTCTCTCTCTCTCTCTCTCTCTCTCTCCCGTCAGAACGGGGGTTCAGACTTGGAGCATGGTGACGTCACGGGCTCTAATTCGAGGTTGGCTGGTGTGTGTTTACCCTGCGCCGGGAAGCTAACGCCCAAACAGCCCGCTAACGACGCCGACAAACAAGCAGGAATGATTCGCGCCAGGTGGACCCCGTCACGCGGAGAATGTTCCTCCTCCTCCTCCTCCTCCTCCTCCTCCTCCTCCTCCTCCTCTCCACCTGCAGTGGCGGGGGCGGAGTTAGGTGGGGGGAGGATAGGGTGAGTCGGAGGGGACGGCTGGTGACGTTCATAGGGGGAGGAGGGGAAGGTGTTGTGAGAAGAAAATGGGGGTGTGGGTTTAGGGTAACAGGAAAGGAGTTAGGTAACGGGGACGGATGAGTGGGTAGGATAACAGAAGGTAAGTGAGTAACACTGGGTAAGGTAGGTATGGGTGTGTTCGTCGAGTACCGGGACATGAAGCAGGTGAGATGGAGGTAGATGACGGCTGAGACAGTGTTAAGGTTGAGGAAGAACGGGAAGCTGGGTGTCAAGTGCGCGACTTCCGTCCGACTTGATCCCGCCTGAGGGTACGAGCCGTCTTGCTCAGAGGATTAACACCATGCTGGTCTCTGCCAGAAGAGGTTCACGAGATGTGATCGGATCGGATCTCTTATAATCATCTCCTGCGGCGGGAATGGAAAACATATTTTTTTAGCATTTCGAATGAGACCTCAGATGATCTCTGTCACACACTGAGGTTCAGACGTTCACTCACAAACGATAGCTCATCCATCGTTGTCTTTCTCGAGCTTTTCCACGACCGCGTGCATAGTGAAGAGTGTACGGTGTCTCGGAAGTTGCTAAAAGATTTTTTTCGGTTGGTGGAAGTAGTAGTTGCTGCTTGACCTCGACGGCCGTAATGACCCTGGCATTTGAATGACCCTGGGAGCTGATAGGCTTAGGGGCCCAAAGACCCAACGAACAAAAAAAAAAAAAAAAAAAAACCTATTCATTGAACTATAGGGTTAGAAATCATATGATGAATGGCGATCAATGTTGGGTTCACGTTATGATTAGCGTAACTTTGATTTCTCCCATCTGGAAAAGACACATCGCAACAAGGATTTCTCCCATCTGGAAAAGACACATCGTAACAAGGATTTCTCCCATCTGGAAAAGACACATCGTAACAAGCGATTTCTCCCATCTGGAAAAGACACGTCGTAACCCAGTGGCTCTTGTATCTCTTTAAGTCTGGAACGTTGTCCACTTGGAGGCTAATCATGATATATTCCATATAAAGATTAACTTGTGTTGAGTTAGTTGTGTCACGCGACGCTGTATAGCGAAACTGGGTATTGACGCGTTTTACGATAAACGGTTCAGTGTCATCCCTCTCTCCCGCTGCTACTGAGCCTCAGAAACACTTGGATGTATCTGAGAAAAAGACATTCATGATATGTGTAGTAAGTGGTTTCCTGCTCGACAGCTCTATGCTGCTGTGCAGTTTGTAGACACTTAGCTTCTTGTTTGTACTGACTTCGTTAGAAGATTACGCTACGTGAATTTGTATTAATTACAGTCTTTAGAAGTTGCTGTTGTTGTGTGAAATTTGTGTATCTGTTAATTACGGCACTACACACACATGCATCCCTTACCCCACCCTTGTCTCCAAAATCATACCTGTTAGCAACGCTTCTGTAGTTATTTCGTTGGCTAATTCTTCGTTTCTTGGTATTATAAGTTTGTCGTTTACTTAGATTTAGATTTTTAAGAACCATTTTCATATATGGATGTTTGTGAGGGCAAAGGTGAATACGTTTGAAGGTTATGGTCGTCACGACTGTGTTGTATGGATGCGAGTTTTAGGAGCTGAATGCAGAAGGATGGAAGAGTGTGGACGTATTGGAAATAGATAGATTTGTGGTGAGAGGAAGGTTGATCCTGAATTGATTGTTCGTGAGAGAAGGATGTATGGTGGTGGTAGTAACTGAAGTATTATGATTGGGAATATTGACCATGAGGCACTGGAATGTTTGGGTCACATGGAGAGGATGACCGAGAAGAGACAAGACTGAGAGGATATACATGTCAGACGCAAGGGGATGGGGAGGCTTGAACGTTCAGGGAGATGAGAGGCGTGCATGGGATAGAACACATTGGAGAGATGGGGCATACAGGGGTGGGAGGCGACGTGCTGTTAATGATCTGAACAGAGGCATATATATTAGGAAAAACCACAGAAAGGTCTGCTGAGTTTGGCTATGAATATATATATATATATATATATATATATATATATATATATATATATATATATATATATATATATATATATATATATATATACGTCTATTCCAGTTTCCAAATAAAGATTTTTGATGTTAAGCTGTCTTGGAGGAGAGGATCCTTGGCCACAAGCGTGTAGACGTTATCTGCAGCGTCTAAGGAGGAAGAACTTGGTGAGGGATAAGCTCCTTCTCCTTGGTGTGGTTGTCACCTCATAGTATGTAATCCATCGCCAGCGTTAACTGATAAGTGGATGGGTGATGTAGATACGACGAGTAGGGGGTAAGGGGGGGGGGCGGGGTTAGAAGTACCCCTGACTGAAATGATAACAAATTACACACACACACACACACACACACGCACACACACACACACGCGCGCGCGCGCGCGCCCACGCACAGCGGGAGGCTAGATTAATTAATAGAGTTGTTAATTGTTCATATTTTTCACATTTTGGTTAGTTTCCATTGTCTAATGGCCTCGCATGATCATGTCAAATTGTGTATTACAAAACACAAACTCAGACAGACGATACCCTGGCCGTGACGTCACATGGTTTAGATGGACCAGCTGTTTGTGTTTGTTGACACTATCTTGGGGGGCCATCTGTCCTGCCTGCTTGCCTGGCTGGCCCCGTGGCTCATGGCGCGCCTCTGGTAAAACACTCGCCCGGGTTCGTCGTCACAGCACTTGTTCTTGACGGATTTCATTGACCAGTCATGGACCTCATCAACTTGATCATGAGGTGTGTGTGTCCGTATTGTGGCGCAGGTACTAAGGATGAAGGAGACATGTGGTATATGACACTTATAACCATGTGCAGAAGAGCATTCCCGGTGCATATATGATGGTTCACGTTTGGCTTTCGTAGGCCTGGGGTAGCTGGTCCTGGAAGAATGATACCTGATGTGGTGTTTCCCGTCTGATATATGATACATAAAAGCGATATCAAAGTAGTTTCAGAAATCACACATTAGTCTTAAACCTTAGTCGTTCTTCATTTCTTAATCTATTTACTGCATTCGTATTCCAGTGAACGCTTCGGGCGTTTCTTCTGCAGTATTACAAGGAAAAAATGCTTTACTTTGAAAATACATCTTGTATACCACACACGGGCCGTGGAGATGTCTCCATTACTATCATCGCTCGCATACATGTGTGTTGTGAGTGTAAACAGAAGTTTTTTTTTTCCATTATGCAAATGTCTTATATAGTTTATTAGTTAAACAAAATGGTGGTAAGGTACATATATTCGTATAATTATCCGATTCGGTTTAGGAAATTTTTCGTTTATCTTCACCTCCAGGCGTGCTTAGTGTCCTGGTGAACCTGTCTGTCTAGCCATATTGGTAACGCAGGATCGTGGCGGTAGGAGGAGCACCCGAGTCGTAACTGTGATTACACACTGAGATGGTTATTATCACTCGCGATACACACAGTGAAGTGATTAATGACGTAACGGTTATTTGAATGAACTCCCCAGTACTTTCCCCTCCATTCCTTCCCTTCACGAAACTCACGCATCCCAGACTCTTCCTCTGACACCCTAGATTATATCCTCCTGTAGGAGCGGGTTTCCATGTCCTCAAACATGCTACCTCTACGTCAACACCGTGGACTACCCTCCCTGCTGGAGCACGTCACCTCTCCCCCTGTAGGTACAGAGTCCCTGTCCCTCACACCTTAGACATTATTCCCCGTTGGAATCCCACCGGACTGGGAACCAGGTGCTCCTTCTGCAGTAGTTGACTTCAGTATTCCAGATTTACTGTTGAGTCCTCGTCGACTCTCGTCATTGTGTCTCTGCACTGTCCCGCTCACTAATTCCTCGTACACCGTGACGTTACCATGTCCCCATCACTCGCTAGTTTCTCCACCACTCTCCAGTATCTCCAACAGGTGCCAGTATCTTCCACAGTGCGTATTAGTTTCTCCACCACCCGTCACAAGTTCCTCCAGCATCATTCGCCACCAGTTCTCCCACCACTCGCCACCAGTTCCTCCACACAGCACCTCTGTCTGCCCCCATCCTCGACCCCTCACATCAGACGCCTCTGTCTCCTGTCTGCCTCCCTTACCACGCAACTCCCTCTTTTTTTCTTTCCCTTGTCTTACATCATATATCTTCGTCTTTATCATTGTTTTTAGTCTTTTCCTCCCTGGACTCGTCCTTATCTCCTCTTGTCTCGCCCTGTATCCCTGTTTTTCTTTTTTCATCTGCAGTCAGATCTTTAGTGTGTATATATCTCCGTTTCCCCTCCTGTTCTTTCCTTCCTACTGTGCTAATTTTATCTTGGAATTTATCTAGAGACTTTTACCTTTTCCCTGCACCCCTGACTCCTTGTCTTTTTTTTGTATCATTGTATTCTTCTGTTCCTCCTCTTTCTCCCTCTTCATTTCTGATATGCCTTCATTTTCGTCCTCCTCACTTCTCCAGTCTCCCGGTTCTTCGTCGTTGTCCTCCTACCTTCTCGCCCATTTCCCTTTTCCTTCCCTCTCCTCTCCTTTCCTTCCTTCCTTCCTTTGACACTTAGCTCTCTCTCTCTCTCTCTCTCTCTCTCTCTCTCTCTCTCTCTCTCTCTCTCTCTCTCTCTCTCTCTCTTTTCTCTCTCTCTTCTCTCTCTCTCTCTCTCTCTCTCTCTCTCTCTCTCTCTCTCTCTCTCTCTCTCTCTCTCTCTTCTCTCTCTCTCTCTCTCTCTCTCTCTCTCTCTCTCTCTCTCTCTCTCTCTCTCTCTCTCTCTCTCTCTCTCCACCTCTTTGCTCTTCCCCACCCTCCGTCCCTCTCCCGCATCTTGACTTTACATTATTCAGTGTTTTAACTTGGAATTGTACGATGAATTTAATTCAGCCTGTTTCTCGTGGACTGAATCTCTTACGGTTGTTAGGGCGACAGAGGTGGAAGGGGATGGGGTAGGGTTGGGGGCGGAATAGCAGAGATGATGATGATGGAGGAGGAGGAGGAGACGAGACAGGGTTGGGGGGGGAGTAGTTATGCAGGGTGGAATAAGAGGAGCTTTGACGGCGAACCACATCATTCCTTGCCTGGCAAACAGCGTCAGGGGTTGTTGGCCACAGTCTCCGGTAATAAGCAGCGAGGGAGAAAGTTAAACAGGAGGGAAGTTCTCTTGAAATGATGGTGAGTTTAACGTTGGATGAATAGTGAGGTTGAAGTCTTGTAGGGGAATATTTGGTGATAGATGGAGAAGATTGGACGTGAAGTGTCTTGTTGCTAATTCTGAACATGAGATAGGCATGAGAGAACATGATCTAAGAACGCTAGACCCATATTTTTTTTTTTATTTTTTTTTTTTGCATGTGGGCCTGTATTGAAAGCAGATGGTTATGCATAGCTTGTCCTTTAGAAGTAAGATATTATTTTATCATCTGTTAATCCACCCGTCTATCGTGAACTCGTGAAATGTGTAGGCGGGGGCTGGTATTGAAATAACGTCTGGAGTCCAGGGTGTAGTACTGATACCGGCGTATGTCCGCTGGTAAACCACAGGTTACAATCTCCTGCATTCCTGCCAGCTTCTGCCGCACTTCTGTGCACCAAGACCATGACGCTGCTCTCCATCTGTCGTCACCACAAATCATCACTACCGCCCTTCACTGCACCACCCGGTCACCACCACTCATCACCACACCTCCAACCACTGTACCAACGCCACTCCTCCAACGGCCACCACCGCCACACCGCCAGCCACCGTACCAAAATCGAGTGTGTGGTGATGTCCAAGTATACACCTTGAACTATATCTTCGACCGCTTTAAGACGCAGGCTACGCAGCCCCACTCCCCACCCCACTGCCCCACGCACACACACGCGGTCTTGAGGCGTCAGAGGCACTGGGTGAGGTGACGCGCAGGTGTGGACGGGATAGTGTGTGGTGCCTAAGTGTAATCGGACATACCAGTGGTGTTAGTGTGGTATTGGGACCTCATTTTGATGATAGGAGGAGGAGAAGGTAGGGAGACGTGGATAAGGAAGATGAAGAAGGCAAGGAAGGAGGAGGTAGATAGCAAGGGAAGTTCTTATATATTTATTTATTTAATAAGGTAGCAACATCGAGGTGGGTGGGTGAGGGGGATGAGAAGAGGAAGGAATTCACGGAAGGGGAAAGGGAAAGAGGAGATCGAGTGATGAAGGGCGCAGGGAAAGGACCCGAGAATGGCTGGGCCCCGCCAGTTATTGTACATAACTCGTACTCTTGGACAAACAGTAGTTTTTCTTGGTTCCTTTCTGTGGTGTTTGGGTATCAGGTTTGAAGTCCATTGTAGGAGAGTAGTGGCGGTACTAGCTGTGGGGAGGGAAGGAATAGTGATGTACAGGGTTTGCGGCAAGGGTGGTAGAGAAGGTAATAGCATTGCAATGTAGAGGACAGTTGGAGGTAGTAGTTGTGGGAGTAATGTGAGTGGGTAGTGGCGATGGTGGTAGTGGCGTGGCGTTGGTGGGAGGTAGAGGAGGGTAGTGGTGTTATAGAAGATGGTGGATAGTGAGGATGTTGGTGATGGTGAGGATAGTGATGATCGAAGAGGTCAGGTGTGTTGGACAGGGAGAGGATAGAGGCAGTAGAAGAGGAGGAGGAGGAGGATACTCATAGCATTAGGAAACCAAGGGTGATGGGTGATAATATCCCAGTGTCACTGATAAGAAACAGCAAGTATGCAAATTGCAGAGACATTGCGTTATTTATTTGTTTATTATTTTTTTTTACGTTGGAGGCTTCAGTCAGGGACAAAAATCCACATCAGTGCCAGGCCTAAATTGAAGTATAGAGAGGAGCCATTATAGGGAAAGGAAAGAGACAAGGGGAAAGTGTACACGAATTTTGGAGGAAAGTGAAAAGCTTGTCTTTAAAAAGAGTGCCAGGTCATAGTTGTTGGGAAAGACATGAGAGGGTAGAGAGTTCCAAAGCTTCGAGGTGTAGGGAAAGAAACAGTTATCAAAACGGCCACGGTAAGATGAGAACTTGTCACGTGTTTTTGGTTTCCTCTGTCCTTCTGGGCGTGACAGCGTTCGATGTTGGCGGTGGTTTCGTCAGGGTTGAAAAAGGGGACGGGGCTGGTCACCCATATTTGTGTGGATGTTACCACTAACGCATGTAGAACACACACACACACACACACACACACACACACACACACACACACACACACACACACACACACACACACACACCTCTGCGCCAAGTCATGACCAAGGCATCATGATGGCAGCGGAGCGCCACCACCTGATGCCACAGACTGCTGTGTTGTGGCGCACGTTTTACACAGTACTCTTTCACACTATGCCAACCAGACTCGCGCGTATGGCTCAAAAGCATCTGCTCTGAGTGCTTCCCATTGTCTGCAGCATCTGTGCCTCCCCTCTCGCCCTTACTCTCTCTCTCTCTCTCTTTCTCTCTCTCTTTCTCTCTCTCTCTCTCTCTCTCTCTCTCTCTCTCTCTCTCTCTCTCTATCTCTATCTCCTCTTATTCTCAACTTTTTTCGCTTTTCTTTTTCCTGTATTAACCCCCTCCCCCCAAAAGTGGGCTCCCACCTCCTCATGTTCTCCGGCAGAGCATTGCTCCCCCAGCCCCACGGTCACTTTTACAAATCCAGTTTCTTAAAACGCCAGCATCACTCGTGGATACACCAAGTTGTCTCATGTATAATCCTGCACTTCCACGCACGTTCATTCCAAGATTCTAATTGAATACACTTTATGCGCACAAACAGTCAAAGGAAAAGGTTTCCCCCGCTCTTCTTAAAGGGATTCACTGTCGTAGGATTTCACATTGAACATACTCGAGGACCTCCTGAAATTATAGTATAATGACCTCCACCTGATCCTAGTCAAGATCACAAATATTCTGGCAGTATTTCTTTTACACGCAGGACTTTCAACAAGCAAATTCCTATGTGTGTGTAGTGTGTGTGTGTGTGTGTGTGTGTGTGTGTGTGTGTGTGTGTGTGTGTGTGTGTGAATGAGCCTAAATCGCCTCTGCACCGGTTGAAAATAAACCCAGCCTGGCTCTTACAAGCAGTGGCAGCGGGTTAGTCCTGGGGGGTTAACAAAGAGGTGTTGTAAGTTTAAGATTAGCTCCCGGATTAACTTGCCTCGTTATTTCGGCTTTCGCCTCACTCATACTCTCACTCTGGAGGAGATACACACTTGGTGGCTCCAAGTGTGAGGGAGAGGAGGAGGAGCAGGAGGAGGAGGGAAAGAGAATGTGTGTGTGTATGTGTGTCTGTGTGTGTGTGTGAGCAAGCATGTATACATGTATGTATTTGCTTCTATATATGTGTATAGATCATTGGTCAGTCCTTCCCTCAAATGCTTGTGTGGAAAGCACACCTGTTCGAAAGCAGCGACAATATATATTCAACAGCAATTACGCCTGACCGTTTACTGGATGTTCGACACGTTTTCTTGTTATCCGTCAGAACTATAGCTATAGTTGTCCATCATAAGGTGAGGTGGTGATTGAGACGTTACTGACACATTCCTCCCACACTTCCAGTTTATGGTATGAGCCGATCCGTATTGTAGCAGCGTAAAGTGGCCGATAAGGAGACGTCACCAGCATTCTAAAGCCTCGTATTGATGTGTGAGGAGGAGTAAGGAAGGGTTGCAGGTAATCGATTTGTATAGACTGGAAAACGGTGTTCGACACAACCAAGCGAAGAAAGGAAAGTACAATGTGATGACTTTTTTATTAAGAGGCCCAAAAGACGCTTAATTTTGTACGAAAGAAAAGTGAGGATGGTGAACAAGGGTAACACATTTTAAAGGTAGTTTAAGCCGTTTCCTAATAATGCCCAAGGTCGAACAGCAAAATACCAAAATACCCTTAGTTTATATCTCTCCTTCCCCACACATATGACGCACTTCAAGCCCCATACTTCGTTTTCTTTTTTTTTTTTCTGGGGAGATTTTCTTTTTTGTGATATTTTCATTAAATGCAGTTTTTCCTTACATCATGAAACCCGTGGAAGGACCTTCGGTACTTGGTGGTGCTGTGCATCGCAGACAGATGTGTAAGCGAAGAAAACGTGGTCGGAGTAGAGCACCACCAGCTTCATGCCGCACCTCGTTTTCTTTTTGCATCGCCGAATCCCAGGAACGTCGTTGTTTTAGTCCGTTTTATATATAGTTTGATCATGATCCTCATTGTGTGTCTTACACTCTCATGAGGCGGTGTTGTTTTTGCCTTGTTTTTGTTCTGTTTTTTCGCGTTTCTTTCCTCCATTGTTCCACGGAAGCACGGTATATAATATATATATATATATATATATATATATATATATATATATATATATATATATATATATATATATGTCTTTTTTCTTTCATACTATTCGCCATTTCCCGCGTTAGCGAGGTAGCGTTAAGAACAGAGGACTGGGCCTTTGAGGGAATATCCTCACCTGGCCCCCTTCTTGGAACTTATCGTGTTTCATTTTCCCCGTGGACTCATAGGAATATATGTCTATACATATATATATATATATATATATATATATATATATATATATATATATATATATATATATATGTATATATATATATATATATATATATATATATATATATATATATATATATATATATATATATATATATATATCATACATATTTCCCATTTCCCGCGTTAGCGAGGTAGCGCTAAGAACAGAGGACTGAGTCTTAGAGGGAATATCCTCACTTGGCCCACTTCTCTGTTCCTTCTTTTGTAAAATTAGAAAATCGGGTGGGGAGGATTTAGTGAAGTGAAGGACATCAGCTTTGAGATCACCGGGTATCTGCTGGAGGCACCAAGATTTGTATTGCTTTTCCATCGAATGATAAAGGAAGACACGAGCCGGTAGGATGTATGGAAGGACACGTTTTGGAGGACCAGATTCTCACCTGAAGGAGTGTGTATGAAATGTCCGTAGTCGGAAAACCGCACCTTAGTGACGTTATCGGAACCGAATTTTCTTGTATCAGAGAAGAAGATTTTGTTGAGTGACAAGAGCGCGGTAGACGCAGCAGTGAAGCGAAGAAGGAACCTCCACTGTATTTTAAGCTTGAGGAGGATTCAGCTGGAAGTTTTGGGTAGCGGCGCGACACCGCACAGTGGAGGATGTGTTCAGCAGCTTATGATGACGATACTGGATGATGCAAGGAAATGAAGAATTAATTCTGGATATGAAGAAATCCGCGAGAGAATTTGCCGTAAGGGTGGAAAAGGATTGCGATACTTGCTAATCACTCGGTTAGATCTTGATGAATTGAAATCACTGTTGAATGTGGTTCAACCTAGGGAAATATCCCCAATTTGAGACATTTGAGAATACGCGTTGTGGGGGAAGTGTTTAGCATCGAGTGAGTGGACTGGATGAGGATGTTGGTGCGGAGGCAATGGCACGGATGCTGAGAGGCAAGGGAATTAGTGAGGGCTCCGGGGAATGTGAAGTATACAAAAGGAAAAAAAAAAAGTGAAGTTGTTTATGTGTGGCAGGGGATGTTTGGAGATGGAGTGGAGCCCATCCTGATATATGTAGGTGTGGCACGAGTCTGTAGCAGAGTAATGGCGAGTTTACCACACACACAGGGTAGGGATGGAGGACCACAGATTTGGTTGAGGTAGTAGGTGAGCGGGTAGAGGGAGAGAGGAGGATAGGAGGGTATTAAGTACGGCATTGAAAGAACATTAGTAAAGCGCCAGAAGTAGTTCAGGGACTTTTAAGTTTACGCTTGTGAAGAGGAGAGATACGAGAAGAATGGCAAGAGAAATGGACCCGAAGAAGGTATGCGAGTGTGAAGATAGGAGGAGACTTCGAAGGTGAGGTGGAGGGAGAGGGTGAGATGAGGTTTCAGGAAAAAGAGGCGAGACAGAGGGACGGTGCTGTGGGGGCACCACTCTAGTGGCTGCGGCCCGCTGGATATGTATGTGCTGAATTTTTTTGTATCAAGCCTTTGTTCCAGATTGTCATATATATATATATATATATATATATATATATATATATATATATATATATATATATATATATATATATATAAAGCTGGACTATTCGACTGTAAAACTAATTTTCCGTGATCCACAAAGGGCATTCCTTCGCGCATACACGTCCTATTTGTTCGAGTATTCGTGTTCATGACTATTATTGTCCTTCGTTGTGGCAGCAGCAGCACACGGGTTCCTGACGCCACGTCTGTTCTTGCTTACTTCTCACTTATTTTTCTTAAGAAAAGTTTCGTAGTAAAATCTCCGCCTCCTCGGCAGTTTTCTAAATACGTGGGACTTGCGTGGCCACATCTTCCCCGTAAATCTGGGTCATGTGTTCCTCTCTCTCTCTCTCTCTCTCTCTCTCTCTCTCTCTCTCTCTCTCTCTCTCTCTCTCACACACACACACACACACACACACGTGTGTATGACCGCTGTTGTTCATTGCCTCCCTCCCCAAAATCTGTTATCCTTATCGGAGATAATCAGCCGTTGGATCACCACAGCTGAGCGCATCTTGGTTCACAATGGCTGTCCTGGCCGTGCATGACTCTTGACGAGAAACACGACTGCTTCCTTGACAGAAACAGCAGCACCACCTTCCAACAGACGCCGCACCTCAGCAACACCCAGCTATACAAAGCCCTGAACAAAAACCCAACGAGCCTGGCTAGCAAAACCGTCGAGCGAGTTCTGCAAGGCATCGTTTGGTGGCGCAACGGGCCGACGTGCGACGCTGGTGTAGAGAGAGTCAGGCTGATTCTAGGTATCTGCTACAACAACAGCACTACAACAACGCACTACAACAACAGCACTACAACAACAGCACTACAACAACAGCACTACAACAGCACTACAACAACAGCACTACAACAACGCACTGCAACAACAGCACTACAACCACGCACTACAACAACAGCACTACAACAACAGCACTACAACAACAGCACTACAACAACAGCACTACAACAACAGCACTACAACAACGCACTACAACAACAGCACTACAACAGCACTACAACAACAGCACTACAACAACGCACTACAACAACAGCACTACAACAACAGCACAACAACAACAGCACTACAACAACGCACTACAACAACGCACTACAACAATAGCACTACAACAACGCACTAAAACAACAGCACTACAACAACAGCACTACAACCACGCACTACAACAACAGCACTACAACAACGCTCTACAACAACAGCACTACAACAACAGCACTACAACAACAGCACTACAACAACGCACTACAACAACAGCACTACAACAACAGCACTACAACAACGCACTACAACAACGCACTACAACAACAGCACTACAACCACGCACTACAACAACAGCACTACAAAAACGCACTACAACAACAGCTGTATGATAGACAGTTGTCCCCTAGAGTTATTCTCGAGATGAGAACTTCCCCCGCGAACGCGTCTCACGTAGAGCGTGGATGCGTTTGGTCACCACAGGTGGGTTGAAACCTGCTGTGGAGGGGGCCAGCCGCTGAGAGATCGTAGCCAGGTCGTTGTTTTCATCTTCACCAGTTGTTGTTGGTCGTCCCAGCCATCATACGTGAGCGTCGTGGAGCCGGCCTAGCCAGAGCATGGGGGGAGTAAAGTACGAAAATGCGTAGATGACTGAATCCCTCACCAGCTCCTCCAGACCACACAGAATCGCGCGGGTTCCAGCCATTTGGGGAAACGTCATGCGATGGTAAAAAGGACTTCCCAGAGCTTAGCGGCGTAAGAGAAGAAAAAAACATCGTCACAACGTACTCTCTCTCTCTCTCTCTCTCTCTCTCTCTCTCTCTCTCTCTCTCTCTCTCTCTCTCTCTCTCCCCTTGCTAAAATTTCCAACGGCCACACGGAAATCGCGCCACTGTATCCACCCAAAATAGGTAAATTATACCTAAGCGTGCAGCGCTGGACATTCTACCCCCCCCTCCCCCAACACACACACACACACACACACACACACACACACACACACACTCCCCCAGGGGGGGAAAAAAAACCCCGACAACCCTTACGTTGTATTGGCCGCGACAGGTCGCTACCGTAAGTCAGGTCCGGCGAGTCTCCTAACGTCAGTGAGGTTGGCCCGCTTGACGGGGTCGACCTCTCCTCACTTTAACATGTTGCCAACATAATGTCCCGCGGGGGGGGGGGGGGACGTGCGCAACTGGACCGGAATGCGGAGCATAATTACCTGTTAGCGTCAGCACAGGTAACAGAATAATGACCGTCATATTTTTTTCAACGAGTAGAGGTAGATAGTAAGTGGTGTACCCCCTTTCATCCTAGGGTGAAAGAGGGGAGGTGGGTGCCCTACTTCGGTGGCTGGTGCATGGGCGCGCGCGCGCGGGCGGGGTAACGTGTTGCTAGGCCGGGGAGGTTGGAGAGAGAGGGAGGGGGAATTTTTTTTTTCTCTCCAAAAACAGGTTCCATGTTGGTACTGTAATTTGCCCCGTGCACCGTCGACACACCAGTCCGGCTGCCCGCTGTGTGACGCCGGCCTCATTGTCACGGTATTTTTACGGTCACTCTTCCTCCCTATATATGTGTGTGTGTGTGTGTGTGTGCTGCAGTTGTTCCCCTGCTCTCTCTCTCTCTCTCTCTCTCTCTCTCTCTCTCTCTCTCTCTCTCTCTCTCTCTCTCTCTCTCTCTCTCTCTCTCTCTCATTTTGTCCCACTTAAGACTCTTCAGCAATGCACTACTTTCTCCACAGATGTGATTTTTTTCCTTCTTCTTCTCATTCTCTCGTTCTGTCTCGCCCTCTGGGTGGTGTTGGAGTGCTGCAGTGTCGTGTGGTGTGGACACCCGCTCCTCCTCCTCCTCTTGCAGGTTCCCACAACATTGTAGTCAGGACTGGGGAAGAGATGAAGCTCCTCTCGTAGTCACCTAGGTCAGCACACATCGTTCGAGTGTTAACAGAATATTTTTTTTTCCCTCTTTACTGAGTTTTGCTTTTCAGGGCACATGAGGAGCAGTATGAATTAGTCCTCTATGATGATGAGTTGGTAACACGATCACTATGCCCATCTGTTCCATGATAACTATTTCAGTTATGTTCTGATCCCATGATAGCTATGCAGACATCTTCTATCCCATGATAGCTATGCATATATCTTCTATCCCATGATAGCTATGCAGACATCTTCTATCCCATGATAGCTATGCATATATCTTCTATCCCATGATAGCTATGCAGACATCTTCTATCCCATGATAGCTATGCATATATCTTCTATCCCATGACAGCCATGCAGACATCTTTTATCCCATGATAGCCATGCAGACATCTTCTATCCCATGATAGCCATGCAGATATCTTCTATCCCATGATAACTATGCAGATATCTTCTATCCCATGATAGCTATGCATATATCTTCTATCCCATGATAGCTATGCAGATATCTTCTATCCCATGATAGCTATGACGACATCTTCTATCCCATGATAAGTATGCCGACGTCTATCCCATGATAGCTATGCAAACATCTTCTATCCCATGATAGCTATGACGACATCTTCTATCCCACGACAGCTAATGCAGACATCATCTGTCCCACGACAGCTAATGCGTATATGTTCCAGGGGTTTTAACCCCATGATTTGGGATATATGAGCGGGTCACAGCATCACGTATAATACAGTTGCTGGAAATCAAGAGTGCGACCCGGGCACTATCTGTTATGGATCGATAAACAAGCATCGTGTTATCGTCATTGATCACGTGATTCCTGGAACCCCCCCCCCCCCTTAGGGCTTGTGTTTGATCAGCGGAGTGCCGTGGATCTCCCTTGAGTAGTCATTAAGAATTAATTGGCACTTGGGAGCGTGTGTGGTGGTGAGGTGGGGTGGTGGTTCGTCGTCGTCGTCAGATGGCGCGCGAGGGGGAAGGGGGGGAGGCACAGTGATGGGCATGTTAGGGACCCCCCCCCCCCCAGTCGAACCCCCCACCCTACCCCCTCCCCCCCCTCTTGTGAAGGTCACGGAAATATGGGGATTAAAAGAATTCTTGTCTATCATTATTTCACGTCGGGTCGCGAGTCGTCAAATGTACGATGATCTTCTACCTCACCCCCCCCCCCTTTTTTTTTTTTATTCATTTATCGGTGTTAGGGCTTTGGTTCAACACTGTACTCTATTTAATCAAGAACAAGACGTCACCTCGATGTATACGTATGTGAGTTAAGAGCTTATATTCCTTGAACAGGTTTTATATAAAGAAAATGATTGCAGTTATCACCCTTAATGTCATGAACAGTTATGCTCAAAATCCTTGACATTCTCAGAGACTCGTAGTCTTAATGACTGGTAATACATAGGAGTATTTATGACAGTAAATGAGTCACCACAGATAAGCCAAGGTTTACGACACTTGACACTTTGTTCAATTTTCTTTTTAAACTCTTGACGATATGACCTTTGGGTTATGGCGGCCTTAGCTTTTGACCTAGTCAAGTCAAAGGGCCTGGTGATCATACCCAGAGGTCGTATCATGTCGTGTTTAAGGGTCGTAATGGTCGTGTGTTCGTATCATGTCGTGCTTAAGGGTCGTGTGTTCATGGGTCGTGCCGTCGTGCTCATAGATTATATACCGTCGTGTTCTCAAGGGGTTAACAACGACTGCAGTTCTGAGCATGTCGCCAGTTGGTAATAGAGTTGAGAAACCCTTAATTTTGTACAAAAAAAATTAAAATAGATATAGAATTAGAAAATGAAAATGAAAAAATCAATTCCTACGTATGTAAAAGAAATATAACGTGCATTTATAAGGATTAGTTTTTTATTTCTTTTTAGGACAAATTTAAGTTAATTTTTACTTCTGTTTAGCACAAATTTCAGTTAATTTTTATCTTCTTTTTAACACAAATTTCAGTTCATATGTATATTTCTTTTTAGCACAAATTTCAGTTATTTTTTATTTATTTAGCACAATTTCAGTCGATTTTTATTTCTTTTCAGCACAAATTTAAGTTAATTTTTACTTCAGTTTAGCACAAATTTCAGTTAATTTTTATATTTCTTTTTCGCACAAATTTCAGTTAATTTTTATATTTCTTTTTAGCACATATTACAGATATCTTGGTATCTTCCATGATATACAAGACCTTTTACATAATTGCTTTTACACAACCGTTCTTCCTTTTCATACTCACATTTCCTCCATGGGTTTTCCTTCGTTATTTAGTGCTTTTACATTATCTCCTTGAAAATATATTATACGACAAGACTTAACAGTATTTATAATATTATTTGTTGATATTCTTGAAACCAACTCTTGGGATGAAGTGCCCGATTAACCAGCTTAGTGTACACGCAAGAACTACTTGCTCACAAGTTATTGATGCTTGAGTCTCACTCGGGGTGAACAGAATCGCCCCCACCTGAACCCTGAAAGTCTATCAAGCGAATCGGAAAGCGTCCCTTCCTTCCTTGTGTGTGTGTGTGTGTGTGTGTGTGTGTACAGACAGCGGCGGAGGAAAAAAATCTGTCATATTTCTGGGGCTTTGAAGTTTGGCGGTACCGTCCTGTTTATTATACTCGCTGTGGTGATATATGCACATACTGTATACAGGTTAGAGTAAAAACTGTACCACGTAATTTTATGAGGCCCGGTGTATTTGTGTATTAAGAATATATATATATATATATATATATATATATATATATATATATATATTTGCGTTTCGTACATTTTTTTTTCAAGTCTTTTGATGTTTACGGAGGTTGGAATACCTGACCATTAAATTACAGAGGTTGAAAAAAAAAGGGGCAGAATACACTGTTACGTTTGTGCGATGATGTATCGGTGGTGCTGTACTGTTCGTCTGGGTTGGTGTGTACACCTGGATGTACAGGTGTACGGTCGTTGTGCTCATTCTGTAACCCGTAGGTTAGGTGGAACCGGTGGAGCCGTTGACTTATACGAGGTCGCTCCTCCCGCAGTTTACCTCGCGCTGTAGATTTCAAATGAGCATCATTCCTCTGGCCCGTGTTGGAGGGGAAGAGTTGTTGCGGTGGTGGTGGTGGGGAAATGTGTGGGGACAGTGGTGACCATCGCCAGTGGTTCGCGGTTTATCTCGGCCAGACACTGTGGCCTTCTGTACTGCCGGCTGGTCCTGGTGCTTACCTTTTATTGTTGATTTCAGGTGACCTGTCGCTCTGCGCTCGGGGAGAAATTCTAGTTTTAGATGGAGTTTTATTATTATTGTTTTAGTGCGCGCGCGCGCAAACACACACACACACACACACACACACACAGGTAGTCGGTGGATGCCAGCCACCAGTCAGGGAGGTACCACATCCTAGGTACCAGGGCTGTTAATGAGGACGGCACAGCAAGCCAGTACTGCAGTGGCTGTCATCTTCCCCCCCTCCCTCGCCCAAGGTGCAGTCTTCTTTTTTTTTTTCTCTCCTGCCTCGCATAAAGTTAGGTTGCTGGCAGCGCTACGCGTTCGTCCTAGGCTGCCTTATGGCAACGTCTCGGCAGAGGTGAAGGGTTTTAGAGATAGGGTTCTCTTGAGTGTAGAGATCTCTCTCCCCTCATATAGTGCGAGTAGGCCAGCACAAATATGTAATTACATACACACACGGGGCCTACGTGGCGGTATGGTTTGTGTTACTGGTCATGGCTCACTACGGGCCCGCCCGGGGCTGGGCCAGCATAAGTTCGAATCGTGGTTGCGGCATTTGGCCTATACCCAACCCAGATGTTTCTCCTTTCCTCTCGGGGCTGATCGATGGCTCAGGTGTGTGTGTGTCATCGTCACATGACGTAATAGAACACAGTCTCGTCAGAGAACGTCTCACTCCACAGGAGTCCATCCTCTCCCTGCTGCTGAATGGACTGAGAACGTTTACGGCCAACTGCGGAGACAGCTCACAGCTTTCGACGTATTATTTCAGTTTGATCTTACCAGTCGCACCGTTTGTTTATACGTTCATTTATGATGTGTTGTGTAGCCATGTTTTGAGTCGAGTTATGAATGTCCTTTCTTAAGTGATTCGTATGTAGTTATCATGCAAATTCTCTTTGCAGGTAATGTCGACAGTTCGGCAGTGTCTTGAGGACGGACGGACAGGCAGGCAGACGTTCACGTAAGTTGTCCCGCTTCCCGGTTCTCATCGTGGTCCAGTCAGAGACATGGATCTGTTTTCCTCTTCTCCCATTTATGTATCAGTGGGACGCATCCGGTATCTGGAGCCGGGCTGGTGCTTGGTCAGACACCAGGAGGGTCACCAGCGGATGTGAGGAAGTCCGTGTGTTTACGATGGTTGGGTTGCTATAGTCAGATCGTATCACAGGCACATGTTAACAAATTTTTGCCAATGATATATATATATATATGTATATATATATATATATATATATATATATATATATATATATATATATATATATATATATATATATATATATATATTTATATACGCCAGTAAAGATAGAAAATAGGTGTTTAGATAAGGATCTTTTGACTTCTGGAGATGGAAGCTCTGGTGTAGTTTTCATTCACTGGGAAGGTCCTACAGGCCTACTTTGACAATAGCACAATGTTTCTTAAGTCCTCATTTAGGAGACGTTTCTCATTGTCCGTAGATCCGCGTGGCAAGGGTCACGCTGTTGTGTGAGAGCGCTAACTTGATTGGCGCTGCCTCTGTCTTATTATCCACCCCACCCCCCTTTTTTTTTGTTATATGCACGGCAGGGAAGACCCATAATGGAGGTTAATGGCCTGGGAGACTGTGATGGTTTGCGATGTATAGGTAACCTTGTTTGAGGAGGAGACACACGTGAGAGTGTAATGGCAGTTTTATGGTGAATATCTTTTTTTTTTTTTTTTAAGATTTTCATCGAGTGCAAGAATTAAGAGCAATGTTGGAATGACAGAGAGGTAAGTTAGTCGTCTCTTTTGGGCTTCTGTGGCGCGGAGGTGAGGTAGTACGTTCGGCTGGCGACGCTGTTGTGTCTTACGGTCCGGTACATAGATGTACATCGCAGCAGAAAAAGGGAATTTTTTCCTGAACACATCTGTTGAGGTGACAGATATTTATCATCTATAAGTCAACCAGGGTGGTTGATTCCCTTCTCCCTCCCTGGTCATGGCATGATCTTAAAGCAGTGTTTAATGAGCAGTTGTGTGATGAGATTCATCTCGTTACCTTCGGTCACACGTAGGCAAACGTTAAGTCCATTTTGAAACAAGACAGTTGGACGAGTGACGCACTCCACGTAAACTCGTGCGTTCCAGACTTTAAGCTATAGATGTTTAGATAGTTTACCTGAAACTGAATGATAATATGTTGCCAACGAAGTTGATTGATATGTGAGAATTCAGATGAATTTATGAGATTCCTATTTCTTTCTTTTGTCTCTCTTTCCTGCTCATTCTTTTCCTTTCCTTTATTTCTCTTTCTATAGTTCTCCTTTTAGCCGGAAGTGGTGGGCGACTTTATAGCTGGTCTCCACACAAACCTTTATTGTTAACGGTGTTTGAAGGGCGTGACGACTGATCTGTTTTGGGGGCCTGTTTGGCAAACGTCTTTACCCCAGCGCAGGTCAATCCCTCAGCTGCGCCAACTCTCCCCCCCCTCCCAGCTGTCTCGCTAATGTTCCTTGCAACAATAGTGCCGCTACATCTCATTAGTGAATTATATTTAGATAATTATGTTGATTAGTGTGATTAGCCTCATTAGATTCAACCGGCTTACCCGTGTGGTAGGTAGTTTATCTGGGCTGAGTGGGCGATGGAGAACGATGGAGTGTCTTGTATGGGGACCGCGGAGATATGAGGAGGTGTGCTTCTGGTGGTGGTGGTGGTACTGGTAGGTTGAAGGTGTCCGGGACCGGTGCCAAGCGAGCGACCTTCGCTTCTGGGTCGTGGGGGACACAGCAGAAGAATAAGTAAGAGGAAACCTCTTTTATGTAGTAATCAAGGGGAATGCATTTTTACCCTCTTTTTAAAGGGGGTTTGATTGGCTTGGAATCTAACTGCCGTTCGGTTTACTACTGCTATGTTGGAGCAGAAATGAGCCCCCATTTTGCTGTGTTAAGATAGATATGAGCTCCATTTTGCTGTGTTGAGGAAGAAATGTCTTCTTTACTGCTGATTTGAGGCAGAAATGAGTTTCACACTGCTGTGTTAAGATGTAAAAGAGCTTTATACCACTGAGTTAAAAAAGAAGTGAGCTCTTTCTTTGATGCCGTGTTTGAGGCAGTGTTACGGCACCGCAACTGAAGGGAGACGAAACTGGAGTATGAAAGGGTTGGGGGAAGCCAAAGCTTCGCCAGGGAAGTGTGGGAGGACCCCATGCGTCAGTTGGTGTTGTTCCAAAGATGGAAATGAATGACTGTGAAGGTGGAGCGCCGCCTCCGTGCAAGGTGTGTGTGTGTGTGTGTGTGTGTGTGTGTGTGTGTGTGTGTTTGTGCCAAGAGGGTGTATGGATGGGTGGGGAGGAAGAGGCGTCAGTGGAGTTGCTGCTACACTAGAGTCCCGTGTAACAAGGAGATGTCACGGTTACTGTTACGCATTAATGGTCCTGTGAAATTACAGGTTATGAACACATAGGAAATAAAAGAATTTCCAAACCGCACCTGACCATTCAGTTTAACCCTCCTGTGAGAGTGGAGGAGAACAGAGAGAGCAATGTGGTAAGGGTATAAAAGCAAGATGTGTGTGTACTAACGATGAAATATCTATAAACCTTATTTGTTAGACAGGAAGATACAAATGATGTGAGTCATCGACTTAAGGTATTTGTCAAGTCTTACATTAAATGTACCCATTGTGCTGCTCGCAACGAATGTAAATGATCAATCATGTCGTATGTTAACAGTTCTGTAGAGGAGAAGGTACTTTGCATTGTACGAAAAGGAATTTTTCCCAGTAGTCCCTATATAGATACGAGTGTAAGTCAAACAAATCTAGCCTCACGTCCCTTCTTAGATCGAGATTATCAAAGCCTTTGGTGATTTTAGATACCTGTATCAAAGCGCCTCTTAACTTTCCATGTTTGAGCTGGATAGTTTAAAGTCATCCAGCAAAGCGCTCATAAGATTTTAGTTGCTCATTGTGGGAGTCGTCTTGGTTGCTCTCTCTCTCTCTCTCTCTCTCTCTCTCTCTCTCTCTCTCTCTCTCTCTCTCTCTCTCTCTCTCTCTCTCTCTCTCTCTCTCTCATTATGTGGGATGATCAGAACCGAACACAATATTCAAGGCGGAGACGCACCATGGAATTGTAAACAGCAAAGGATTAAGATTCTTACCCTCGGGTTCGAATGCTCTCCCTACAAACTGTAAAAAATTGTTCGCCCTTTTATTTTTTCATTGCTTCTATGCACTGCTCACACGGTTTCAGCTTATTACACCTAAGGTTTATTCCTCCTTTGCTTTCGTAGCTCGTCAGAATATACACCGTAGGTTTTCCTTCTCGTTTCAGCTACCGATGTGTGAAATTCACCTGCTGCTTGTGAGTCCAGTCCATCAATTTATGTGTGGTGGTGGTCTTGAAGCTGTAGACGTTCACACTTTGCTGTAGTTTTCCTAGTTTATTGTCACTCGAACCTGTCTGTTATCAGCGTCATTGACATATTATGAGAAAGGGAACTCGTCCCAAGACACATCCTTGTGGCACGCCACTTGTTACCTCTATAACCTCTCATCCCTCGTCTTTGTAACCAGTTTTCTGACAAGTGAAGTACATCCCCATCGTTACATACGACTTAACTTTTGCTAGAATTCTTTTATGCGGAACTCGTGTGTTTTGCCACAAAGTGGTGTTGGTGTTACAAAGGGGTTGTATATTGGTAAAAAGCAATATTATTACAAAAGGGTTGAATGTTTATAAAGGTTTTGTATATATATTTTTACGAATGTTTACATTGGAAAAAAAGGAAAAGCCATCAGTCCCGAAATAAGAGAAACTTATTCTGGAAAGGTCCAGCCGCTGATGAGGGGAACAGTCCCAAGAAGACGGGACCTGGGATGTCACAAGAGCAAACCACAGAGTTATGATTGAAAGGTACAGCACGGTGGAATGAGGATGTAGAGGAAAGTAATGTTGAGAATAGATAAAGGTTCATCAGTTTGATTCAGGCGATGGATTATAACACAAGGATGGATTAGCTACAAAGAGGAGATAATGAGGTCGTAAGTTGCTGGTAAGAAAATAAAAAGAAAAGGCAAGCGTAAAGGAAAGGAAAGCTTAGAACTTGAGAACATGACAGAGACATCATCACAGTTATGAAAGCGCAGAGTGTTACTTTTTAAAAAGCGGCATCATCATCATCATCACCATTTGTCACTTTCGTCCGTCATCATCACCATCAGTCACCTTCGTCCGTCATCATCACCATCAGTCACCTTCGTCTGTCATCATCATCACCATTACTGTGTCATCATCGTCAGTTATATCTCGAGGGCAGCAGGGTAGCAAGCCTGCCACCCCGAGGGAAAACTGGGGCATGCCGGCCCTCTCTGCTGGAGCTGTGTGAGGGTAGTGGGGCTTTGGATTAGGGAGCCAGGTTCCGGGGCAATGATTCCCACAACAGTTGCAGTAGCCGAGTGAACTTGATCCACAACCGCCGAGGGAACATGGGGGGGAGGTAGGGTATTGACAGTTATCGTAACTTACCATCAGCATTAGTTGTCATTGTCAATCACCATTATTTGTCGTGTCAGCCACCAGTCATCATCATGATGGTCGCCACCCTCGGCTGCTCCCACCGCCACCACCGCCAGTTCTACGAAGGAGCAGCGGTAATGACCTGCAAGCATCGCCCCGCGCAGCACACCTGGCATAATAAGGCAGTGAGTTGCGCCTTTCCCTGGGAGCTTCACCAGATGGTCCTCAGGTACAGTTGAAGTTCTAGAAGAACCCGATTGGCGGAGGAGGTGAAACCTATGGGAGAATAGTTGGGAAGTTGAGAAGGTTGGTGGACACCCAGTTCGAGTTGGAGAGGTGGTTGATAGAAACCACTGTGTAGGTTCTGGCAGAAACCATGGGTTACGTTTTGACAGAAACCATTGGATAAGTTCTGATAAAAAGAATATTCGGATGGTTCCGTGGGAGAACCCTAGGTTGAGAACATGAACCTTTTGTATCCCTGTAATGGTTTATGAGACTCTTTGAGCATACTTGAGCTCATGTTGACGTCCAGTAAAGCTCTCATAAACTCCGTGGAGCGTTGGGGTGCTTTCTGAGAAATATGTGGAGCTTAGTATATCCCTACATACTGTAGAGCTTAAACGGACACCGTGAAACCCTCTGGAACTCCGGCATACACCCATTTGAAATCCTCTCACACCCCCTCACGAAGATCTGGGCAAAAACCCTCCAGAACACAGAGCTGACGACCGTCATTGTGAGGCGTTGCCAGAGTCCAGTCAGACAGACCCTGGAGGAGCGGGCGGTGCGAGCCGTGAGAACGAACACCAGCCCGCGGGGAGAGGAAGCAAGCCTGTGTGATAGATTAGTCCAGCGCCTTCTTGCTGTTCACGTGCCCCCCCTGGGTGAGGGGGAAGTCTTATGCTGTTGTAGTCCCAAGTTGTTTATACACTTTAGGGGTTGAGGGTCTGGTTCTGGTGCCCCTCCCCCACCCCTCCTTTTTTTTTTACCTCTGGTGTATTTTATGTCTCCTTGTGTTGCTCCGTGGTTTATGTACACGGAAGGTCTCTCTCTCTCTCTCTCTCTCTCTCTCTCTCTCTCTCTCTCTCTCTCTCTCTCTCTCTCTCTCTCTCTCTCTCTCTCTCTCTCTCCTAGTAGTTATTTTGTTGAGGTATATATGTATATATATATTTTAACCCTCAGCCATGTAGGGAGCGAAAGGCTATTATCATACCAGCATTACAGTACACTGCCTCTGTGTGTGTGTGTGTGTGTGTGTGTGTGTGTGTGCCGATGGTTTACATGGTGATGGTGGAGGCATCATGTGTCACATGTCATTATCATTTTTCTTTCCTACATCATCAGAGATAACAAGTAATTCATGGTATTCCTGTCCGTAGGATTTTCTGATCAAGCTTGAAAAGGAGGGCAAGGAGGCAAGCAAGCAAGCAGGCGCTCGTGTTTGCTTACGTGTGCTTGGGTCGACGGTTCGATGTGTATAGCTACCCAATTTGTATTATCTCCTTGTAGTTTATATTACCGCCTTTCTTTTTTTTTTCTTTTAAGCTTAGTAAATTGTGTATCATCTTTCACATTTCGTTTATATGATTTTCTTGTTATGAATCCTTGCTTTATGTTGATTTTCTTTTTTGTTTTTATGTGAATTGTTTGGAAAATCTTTCTTTGGGTTTTAAAATTATAATTATAATTAGTAATGTCATTTAGATAAAGAGGCTTTGCTGAGGAAGCTTTTATTTATTCATTTTTTTGTAATGTTTTTTTTTAGTAATGTTGGCTGTGTCTCGCTGTACCGTAAGCTTTATGTTCCCTGTAAGTCTTATCTAAAGCCGGGAACAGGCGAGACATTTCGATTTTCAGCACATCTGCTGAAAACTTTTCAATCTTGCTCCCGTATATTCTCGCTCACGTACAAATACCTTTTTTTTTCTTCTTTTCTTTTCCCCGGTGTGCACTACATCAAAGGCAGTTACGCTTATACCACTGAGAAGTGTGTGTGTGTGTGTGTGTGTGTGTGTGTGTGTGTGTGTGTGTGTGTCTTAACATTATTGATCGTATAGTTTGCAGGTACAGTATACCCCATCAAAGAGACACCCGTCTTGGTGCGGGGCGAGGAGGAGGAGAGAGTCATCGTATAACAAATTGTCATACAAGAAAGAAAACGGATTGTGAGTGATCACACACACACACACACACACGCGCGCGCGCACACAAACACACACACACACACACACACACACACACACACACACACACACACACACACACACACACTGCCCTTTAATGCAAGAATATCGCCGGAAATAATAAGTCGTAAAGGGATGCTAGGAGCTTGGGTGGACGGCGGGGGAGTCGCCCTTGGGGCAGGTAGAACCAAGGGCGCTAACGCCGTGCTTGGCCCCGTGCCACATAGTGCAGGTATGATGCTTACGCTGTGGGACAATACGAGTGTCGCCATATTTTGACACTCTGCACCAAGACCCTGCCACGGCTCTGAGATCATGTGGGGGAGGAGGGACGTGTGTGTGTGTCGGGGGAGGAGGGAGGGAGGAGGAGGAGGAGGAGGAGGCAGCGGAGGTGTGTGGGAGATTGGAGAAGGGGGTGGGGAGGTAGAGGTTCCTGGTGAGGTTTGAGTGTGTGTGTGTGTGTGTGTGTGTGTGTGTGTGTGTGTGTGTGTGTGTGTGTGTGGGAGAGACACACAGGGTGGGCGGTGGTTGATGATGGTAGGGGGAGGTAAGAATAGAGGGGGAGACTGTGCGATGCAAGAGAGGGAGAGAGAGAGAGGGGGGGGGAAGTAAAAAGGATTGGGAGGGTGAGGGTGCGGGGGGGGGGACGTCGGCCTTGGAGGTGCAGGGAGGTGAGGTGGGGGAGGGGGAGGCTACACTGCAAGGAAGGGGGAATGGTTGCGCCAGGCTGGCACAAAACGTATGGCAGACACTGGAGGACCGCGAAGGCTGCAAGGCACAACCCAAGATCTGGAGAACAACACAAACGTGGAACGGACGACTCGCCTCGTACACCAGCGAGGAGGACATCATCCATCAGTCACCACACACAATGAACATTTCTTAGTCTAGCTTAGCTTTACGAGTCTAGCGCGCGCGCGCGCACACACACACACACACACACACACACACACACACACACACTATTCTGGGGGTAGGTAAGTTACACATGCGCTAAACTACCCACACACCTCGTTCGTTGATCCTACGCTATACATCTTATACACTTTGCAACTGTCCCCCTGTTTCCCCACTTCCCGTTCTCTGTCCAGACCACTTCTTAACCCCCTTCCTCCACACTAACCACCCCGCAGGAAAAAGAGGGATTGTTTCGCTGCTTGGGGTGCGTTGGGGAGTTGGGGGACTGAGATGCGAGGGAGGGTACGTATGATGGGTGTGGGAGGGGCTTGTTGTGGGAAAGGTGGGAGGGTGGAGGGTTTGGGGGGGGGGGTGGAGGAGGAGGAGCAAAAAGAGTCAGAAGAGTTGAGAGGAGGAAGGAGGGTTGGGGAAGGGTGGAGTGAGTGGTGCGGTGAGTGTGTAAGAGTTAGGGGTTAATGATTTAGGGGAGACGGTGAGAGTTGTAGAGTAAGAGTTGGCGAGAGTCGTGGAAGATGGTGACATCTGTAATGGGATGGTGAGAGTTGGGGTGTAAGAGATGGTGAGAGTTTTAAAATAAGAGATGAAAAGTGGAGACTAAGAGTTGATGAGAGATGTGAGCTGAGGTGTGTGAGGTAGTTAATGGTTGTAAATAAGGGTTGTGGGATGAGAGTGGCTAGTGGGGAGAACGGTAAAGGTTGGGGAGGAGAGAGAGAGTTGGTGCTAGAGGATGAATGGTGGGGGTTATGGAGAGAAGGATGGATGATGTTGAGAGTTGTGGAGTGAGGAGAGTGTGTTAAGTGGTGGATGTCGAGAGGTTTGGAGTTAGAGAGTGTTGAGTGTGTGGTACGTACTGCTAGCCCTAAATGGTGGAGGGGGATGGATATGGGTAATAAGACTGTTATGGGTGGACGGGTCAATGAACGGGCAGGAAGCTGTAGTTGAACGTGGCTTTGATCTGGCAAGAGACTTCATAAGCATAAAGACTGGTTACTTCAAGGAAAGCCGAGTTTATCACTAAGAAAACAAGAATTTGGTTAAGAGGAAGTCTCAGAGCCGAGGATGCATGGAAAGGATCAGGGAGAAGAAAGAATTTGGAAGACAGAATGGGTTGGAAAAAAGTGTCACATTGAAATGAGAAGAATTATGCGGAGGAATAAATCTGAGAAGTTGAGTTCAGAGGAAACTGGAAAGCTTGGAGATAACTTGGAATTCATATGAGGGATGGGAGAGGAATGAACGGTTAGAAGAACCGTGGGGGGAAAGGATGAATGGGTAACGGAAATAGGATAGGTTAAGAAAACAAATTTAGGTGCAAGAAGTGTGGAATAATGTAAGGATGCAAGGGGAGAGAAGCATCGAAAGTGGTGTGTGGCAAGACGGGACACAAGGAATAGTGAGAGTTGGAGGAGGAAGGAGGAGGAGGCGGAGTTTGTGTAGAGACAATAAGGAATGAGGAACAAAAGAACCGTATGGGAGATGCGGAAGAGATGCATACGGGCAGGAAAGATAATCCGAAAGATGAAAAGTGAGGACAGGATTAGCATAGCGGAAGAGACGGAGAGAAAGGAAGGAGAAAAAGGTCGGATGGAGAGGGTTAAAATGGAGCATTGAGGAGGAGGCAGAAACAGGGAACGAGGTCTACTATACATCCTCCAGCCTTCCGTAGTCTCAGGGGTTGTTCCAGGGCCGACCGGGACGGGCATCTTGCTTCAGCGTGCGGTTCATCACGTGGCTTTTCCTTAGCTGTTGGATTTTATGCGTCCCATACATTGCCCTCCTGCTTCCCTCTCGTGGAGCTCCTTGTATGCGGTACCCACCTTGCTGGATCTACAGAGCTGGGGTGGCGAGGTCCGTCTGAATGGTGGGGTTAAGAGGAGCCTTCTCTGCTCTACTGACCCGCCTCCACCTACATAGATTCGGAATTTAGGGTAACAGTTACTGTCGTCGTAGACCATCGGGTCCTTCTGTTATCAGGGTCTCGCATGGAGCCAGCATTCACTCCATGACCACTGGCGGCCACGATTGAATTGCATGATCGCACGGCCTTGCCCCAGACGGCTCATCCATAGAGGTGAGGGAGACGCAGACAAAACTGCCCACCCACCTACCTTCTTTCCTTCCTTCCTTCCTTCCTTCCCTCTCCTCCCCCCAAGCCCTCGCCGTCTTAACTCAGGGCCGGCGGGCGCAATATCGTTTCACGGTCGTGTGAAGAGTGACAATATTCTGAGAGCGTTCCCTTTGCTTGATATACGGCACGGCCGGCATCTGTATCCATATATATCCCGATTGATCGTGCCTAGTACACACACACACACACACACACACACACACACACTCACGCCGCCCAAGGCGCGCCCGCGCCCCTCCTGCTGGGCGGGCGATCGTATTGTTTTTAGACGACGCTTCGCGATACGTTATCATTTTTTTCCCCCGTGTTGATATGATAACCTTTTTAGCTTTTTGTTAACCGCATTTTTATTGGTGTGTTGTGAACTTCATGTATCTTTTACTTACCAGTTGTTCTTTTGGTTAGACTTCTTGAGTATATATATATATATATATATATATATATATATATATATATATATATATATATATATATATATATATTTTTTTTTTTCATACTATTTGCCATTTCCCGCGTTAGCGAGGTAGCGTTAAGAACAGAGAACTGGGCCTTAGAGGGAATATCCTCACCTGACCCCCTTCTCTGTTGCTTCTTTTGGAAAATTAAAAAAAAAAACAAGAAAGGGGAGGATTTCCAGCCACCCGCTCCCTCCCCTTTTAGTCGCCTTCTACGACACGCAGGGAATACGTGGGAAGTATTCTTTCTCCCCTATCCCCAGGGATAATATATATATATATATATATATATATATATATATATATATATATATATATATATATATATATACATATATAAGGTGAGGAGGAAAACTATTAGAAGCACTGCTAGTATATCAACTGACACAGTGATGTAAAAGACTGAAAGCAGAATATATATATATATATATATATATATATATATATATATATATATATATATATATATATATATATGTATATATATATATATATATATATATATATATATATATATATATATATATATATATATATACACACATATATACTGTGCATTTTGATATTCTATTCTTTGTTTTTATAATTCTTTAAATATTTTTTGAATCCATGCTCCATATTTCGTTTCCAAATTACAAACACAGATTTTTTTTTCAGATACATTAATCTGGTGTGAAAAAGTTGGGCTCAACAGCAAAATATTAGGGTTGGTCCCGTTATCGAAATGTTGCTCGTGTATTTTGTACTGTTTTGTTTCATTTGCCTGTCATTTTTTCCCCTGGGTCGAGTTCTGAATTCTAAAAATTATTCTGTGTGTGTATAGATGTTTATATATATATATATATATATATATATATATATATATATATATATATATATATATATATATATATATATATATAACGTTTGTCAATGAGGTAAACGTAAGTGAGTGAATCACTCGTGATCAGGGGATGACACTCCCAGACGCCTGAACATTGGCTAGAGGAACAGCCATGGTTCATTCCACGTACCCGCTTGTCCATAACACCTTAAGCACGACGGCACGACCACATGGGTAGGTCAGGTTATAAAGGCCTGGCCCATCATGCTCAAGGTCCGTAACGCTCATGCTCCAGTGGTCGTACTCGATGGGCCTCAAGTGTAATGCATTTAGAAATGGGATCACTTAATATTTCATCATTGGCCCTCAAATCTTACGTCAGTGGTTTGCTAGCGTTTATTCTTGCCTGATTAATCTTCCGAGTTGCAAGAGAAATAAAGAAAGACGGCAGGGAAGATCAGAGAGAGAGAGAGAGAGAGAGAGAGAGAGAGAGAGAGAGAGAGAGAGAGATACGCGATCAGAACTTCCCCATTGCAGTATTTTGACAGGAGACTCGCCATCAGGGAAGTGATAGAGCGGGAAGTTCTTAGCATTGAAGACTTTTATCTTCCGCGTTTCCTTCCCTTTCAGATATTGACGGGATTTTCCGGGGGGGGGGGGGGCGGGGGGCGGCGCCTTAATCCCCCCCCTCCCCGGGCCCCCCATGTCTTCCACTGTCTAGTTTGGGGGTGGGATGTGGGGGAGGTGACGACACTTGCTTGTGGGGAGGTGGAGGAGGACCTCGGAACACCCCCACAGTTAGCTGTGGATAAGAGAGATTTTATTTGTTGCTGACAGTGAGACCTGTAACTCGAGATGCACACACACACACACACACACACACACACACACACACACACACACACACACGCATACACACACACATTAGGAGAGCACTTAAGGTGTACTCTTACCGTGTAAGAGTGGTGGCTGAATGGAATAAAAGGACTGGGGACATGGATTATGCAGGTAGTTTGGTGAATTTAAGAATCATGGTAATAGAGAATGGGCAAGAGATGGTAGTAGACAGCCACTGACTGGAGGGGGGGCACAACTGCCTGGGTATGTGATGGGGATGGGTGGGGGTTAGTGTGACAGCAGAGCAGTGAGCTGGTTCTGCAAGTTGTCCAGGTTGCTGTCTTTTCTTTCTTTCTGCCTCACTCGCACCTGGGCGTCTGGCTCTCAGTCCACGGACATACGATCAGTCTCTCCATCTCATACACAGCACTTGGCAACACGTAACTCGCAAGACTCGTTCGTAGTAACTGCATTTTCCGGCGGTGCGCGCTACGCGTTAGCCCTGCCTCTTGGCAAAATGTCGCCTTAAGTACTCGTGTATTTAAATATTGTGTCTCATCGCACTATGTCTTCTTTATGTGTATATATATATATATATGTATATATATATATATATATATATATATATATATATATATATATATATATATATATATATATATATATATAAAGAAGGACATACGTCGCTTGGATGTGTCCACAGTGGTAACTCTTACCTCGTCATCCTTGACGGGCTTGGCGAAGGTGTCCAGCGGGTCCTTGTACCGGTCTGCTCACCCTCCCTTGTGAACTGTAAGCCCAGTAGGAGGGCTGGTGTGTTAGCCTGGAGATTGATGGTTGGTGTGGTAGTATAGCAGTGTGTGCATTATGTATTCATGAGGTTACCTGATTTATGGTTCCCGTAGTTCGGTGCTTTCCTTAAGCTTCTCTTGATCTTAATACTTATTTTGCCCTAATTGGGAATCCCGTCACACGTCTGGGGCAATTCTGCGTGTGTGTTTGTGTGTATAGAGAGGAGTTTTTTTTTTTTTTTTTTTTACATTCGTGTGGCCCGCATTTCTTCAATATTCTCTGTTATCGTATACCTTTTTAGATTCATATATATGTTGTCTGTCTTAACCATATCCTTGGTCCTTCTGTTCCATTCGTCCACCAGTCTTATACCATAACGTCTTTACATCTATTTCTAACTTTTTTGCTTTATTTCGTGTTATATCCTGTGGTTGCTATATCCGTACGGCTTTCCAAGAACGAACCGTTCACTGTCTACGTCATCAATATGTAAAAAAGAAAAGATAGTGATGCGATCACCCATCTGTCTTCTCTCATCCAAAGTGGGCAGATTTAAAGTGTGTGTGTGTGTGTGTGTGTGTGTGTGTCCTAACCTACGCCAGATACTCAATTTATCAGCTGACCCCTACGGGAGGATGGACAACTTGGATCAATGTGCGCCGAGTGCTTGAACCAGGATCCGAACCTGTGCGGTCGACCCCAGACGGCCCGTGAATGCATCAAGGTCAGCAACGCTAACTGCTTATGAATATATACGAGTATGGGTCGACATATTTACGACTATGCATAGAATATCTCACGTCCTTGTACGTGGATAGAATCTCCCTCTTTGCTCATGAACTCAATTGAGAATTTATCCCTTTGACATCGGGTCGGGTGTGGATGGACGAATAGAGATAACTTAGTTAGTCAGACAGATATACCAGAGCAGCCACGCAGGTGAGGGAGTGAGGGTGGGCCACTCCATGTGATGGAGAGAGAGAGATGTGCCACATTAACTGTAGAACCCAGCCGCACCTCCTCCTTCTGACACCGTGAGCGTCGATGCTAACCATCGCCGTGATACGCGTTGATAAGGACGGGGTGGGCGGGGCAAACCATCCCAGGTACCGAGGTCGTGGAAGGGTTGTGTTGCAGTTGTTGTAGCTATTGTTTTGTTGTTGTTGTTGTTGTAGGGGTGGTAGAAGTAGTAAGAATAAGGTTAGGTTAACGAGAGGGGGGGAGAAAAATTATGATGAATTTAGAGGGTGTGGAGGAAGACGCTAGAGAGAGTAGGAGTAATACGGTTGTGAGGAAGACAATGGGAACCTGAGGAAAGGGAAGAGGAGCCAAGAAGGAACTGGGGGGTGAGGAGGAGGGAGGAGGAGGAGGAGGAGGTGCCGCCCGGCTGCGGCAGTTGTAAATACGCTGGAATTGAATTTGCATACATATTGCCAACTTTTATAGTCCATATGAAAAGAAGAGTCGGTTATAAAGACGAAGGTAGCCGCATTAGGCTGGGGGAGTCAGCGCAGTGTTTATAGCGCCCTGCCTGTAATTCTTGCGTGTCCTGCACCTCCGCCGGGAGGGAAGGAGGGAGACAGTGAGTTAGGGAGGGAGATGGAGAGCCGTGTGTCTTTTTTTTTTTTTTATTCTTTCCCCCCCTTGTGGCACACTGGTGCATTCCGCCCCTCCTGCTCACACTGCCCGCAGTACGCCTCATGATTGATCCACTGGACGACGTGTTCTGAAGGTGGTGGTGGTGTTCGTGGCCTCCTCCTCCCCCTCGGGGCGCTTGAAGGACCGACCGGCCTCCACTCGCTGCTCTCCGGGGAGGATAAAGTATAATTGACTGCGTTCAGGATTCCTGTAGGAAAATGCATCAGTTTTCCTCGGTGTTTTATTTCGCATTTACGTGTACGATGTTAAGTCACAGTTAGAGGGGAGAAATTATCAGGTTCGCTAAAAAGGAAAATATAATGTTTGTCCAAAAAAAAATGTTCATCGTATGTACCATGGCATTCCCCCTACTCTCTCTCTCTCTCTCTCTCTCTCTCTCTCTCTCTCTCTCTCTCTCTCTCTCTCTCTCTCTCTGATCGCGGTAGCGCTTGCCGCAAGGAGTCAGGATCTCGTCATAAGTTCTCGTAGCTAAGTGTGTCCCTCATCTCTCCCACTACTGTCTGTCTCATTGTTTCGGCGTCTCTTACCGCGGCCTCTCTCTCTCTCTCTCTCTCTCTCTCTCTCTCTCTCTCTCTCTGTGCGCGCGCGCGTCTCGTCATCAGTCACTTCTTGACGAAAGGGGGAAAAAAAGGGAGAAAAGGAAAATGACGATTGGCGAGGGAGGAACAGCAGAACCTCTGACCGAGAGCGTAGGAGAATCCCGCCTCCAGCGATGCCGCTGCATAAAACACCCGGGGGGTCTGACCAGGCGGAGAGCAGCAACCAACTTTGTGTGTATTGCCACCGTCTTCCCGCTGCCATAACATTGTCATTCACTTTGACAGCAAACTGCCTTGAAATGAAATAGGTGTGGGAGCAAGAAGGGGCGTATCCAGCACGCCCGGAGGAGGAGGAGGAGGAGGGGGACGGCACGGGAGAACGGGCCTTGCGATCGGCGTGTGGTTTTGAACGGGGGTCGGTCCGTCCGCCTCATGTAAACAGCTGGGCTGTGATGGGACCCTGTATCCCCCCGGAACGACTCTGTACGTGGCGTTGATTTTCTCCGAACGTAGTCCAAGTGTTTCATCTCACGTGTTGTCATCACGTAAAAGTGCCCTGCGAACGATTAATTTAGAGTATTCTTTGTTTTTTTTTTCTTTGTCTCAATATGAAGTGGAATTTTAAAGGCTCGTAGTTATTAAGGTGACGCTTTCTCACAAGGTTGTTCGATGAGGTTAAGCTGGTAGGTTAAGATCACTTGAGCGCGGTGGTACGACGCTGGGAGTACGACGCGTCGATGCGACCCTTAGGGATGATGGCCTGGCTTTTGGACTCGAGCCCTTAGCGGTCACGTCGTAACATCGCCCTATCGTGGCCAAGGGTAGTACCATCGTCCAAAAGGGCCGGACTGTCGTAGTTAAGGGTCGCACCGTCGTGATTTAGGGTCGTACCGTCGTGCTCAAGGGCCGCACCGTCGTAATTCAGTGCCGGACCGTCGTCCTCACGGACCGCACCGTCGTAATTTAGGGCCGGACCGTCGTGCTCACGGACCGCACCGTCGTAATTTAGGGCCGGACCGTCGTGCTCACGGACCGCACCGTCGTAATTTAGGCCCGGACCGTCGTCCTCACGGACCGCACCGTCGTAATTCAGTGCCGGACCGTCGTCCTCACGGACCGCACCGTCGTAATTTAGGGCCGGACCGTCGTGCTCAAGGACCGCACCGTCGTAATCTAGGGCCGGACCGTCGTAGTTAAGGGCCGCACTGTCTTAATTTAAGGCCATACCGTCGTATTCAAGGGCTGACTGATAGAATTAGTTCGGGTTAGTGCGTCATGTTAATTCTAAGGATTTTATGATGGTAAAATTGTTGCTTAATTACTCGTAAGTTAGTCTCCGTTAACGATGAAGCGTGTTGGGGTTATGGTCATCCCAGTCAGGTGTGACGATGAAAGCATGTTGGCTCTGGTAATGGTCAGGCTTGATTGGGTAATTTGGTTAAAGCCAGGTTGGTTTCATGATCATAAAACAGGAAGGTTTGATGAAGGATCAAGTCGAGAGTGAGAGAGAGAGAGAGAGAGAGAGAGAGAGAGAGAGAGAGAGAGAGAGAGAGAGAGAGAGAGAGAGAGAGAGAGGAACTGGGTAAAGCCAAGCTTCGTAAAGGCTTAAGCCACCTTGACTTTGAGGTTAAAGCTTTATTGGGGGGTTGAGAGAAAAGCTACGTTTTGTTGATAGAGAGAAGTGATACAAAATATATGGCGTATTGAATCAGGAATATATGCTGGTGTATGTATAAAGGCATGAGGGGTTATGGAAGGCCACAAGGATTAATGATAGCGTCTCTCCTTACAGGTAAGAACAGAACAACGCTGGAGAGTACGGACAGACCCCCAGAGTGAATTATGGATAACGCTTTAACACGGTGGATGATGAGTAAGAATAAAGCCATCGTTGAGTATAGGCGGATCCAGGGTGAATTAGGGAGTCCTTTCCTCCCTCGCGCGCAGGATTAAGAGTCAGGTCACGCCCTGAATTGAGGGTCAGGTCAGTATGAATCAGATGCAAAGTTACCGTGAGTTTGAAGTTGAGTCGAAGTGGATTACTGACAGTCCATTGTAAGGGGAAGAAATCACATCCGTAGCAGTGTCTGACCACTGTGGAATAAAAGGTCTGACCACTGTGGATAAGTTTCGAACGAATGTGGATAGTAGTGTGTGACCACTGTGGATGAAAGTGTCTTAAACAGTGTGGATAGGAGGATCTGATCACTGTGGATAGTAGTGTCTGACCACTGTGGATGAAAGTGTCTTAACCAGTGTAGATAGGAGGGTCTGATCACTGTGGATAAAAGGGAGTGACCACTGTGGATGAAAGTGTCTTAAACAGTGTGGATAGGAGGATCTGATCACTGTGGATAGTAGTGTCTGACCACTGTGGATGAAAGTGTCTTAACCAGTGTAGATCGGAGGGTCTGATCACTGTGGATAAAAGGGAGTGACCACTGTGGATGAAAGTGTCTTCACCAGGGTGGTGGATAAGAGGGTCTGGCCACTGTTGGTGTGAGGTTTAGCCATTTTGGATCAATATCAAACTTCTGTGACACTGAGGAGACAAAATATATGTTGATTTTTGGATTATTTTAGTTGTGAAAGTTTTCTTGGGTGGGAGTAGTATGGCTACTAGTCTTGTAAATTGAGATCATGTGGTTAAATGATATATATATATATATATATATATATATATATATATATATATATATATATATATATATATATATATGTAAGGCTGTGGTAGGTGAAGAAAAATGGTAAAAGGTTTTTGTGTAAAAATCAGCGTTTGGGTAGGGGTAAATGCGAGGGTGAATTAAGGACAAATCTTTCGGCTTTCAGTCATGAAGTCTGGGTGGCTTAAAGCCTTTTGTGGCGAGCAGAATGGGGGGGTAAAACCATGAGTGCAGTAAAATACCGAGGCAGTTGTGGATGCTGCATATCTGTACGTAGCCAGGGAGGAGGGTGTAGGTGGGTGACGACATGGGTTGGTTTAGGTGGATGACGGTATGTTGTCACAGCTGGATGATGTGATGGGTGGTTTATGGCAGTGATGGAGTAGACGGTGTAATGGGGGGTAACGTGATGAGTATTGTGGGCGAGTGATGGAGTGGATGGTGTAGTGGGGTCATGTAGGTTAGTGATGGAGTAGATGGCGGAGTGGGTAGCGTGATGGGTATTGTGGGCAAGTGATGGAGTAGATGGTGTAGTGGGGTAATGTAGGTTAGTGATGGAGTAGATGGCGGAGTGGGTAGCGTGATGGGTAACGCAGGTAAGTGATGGTGTAGATGGTGTACTGGGGTGACGTGATGGGTAACGCAGGCAGGTGATGGTGTAGATGGTGTACTGGGGTGACGTGATGGGTAACGGGAGTGTGCGCGTCGTAATTGTGTGTGTCGGTGATGAACGGAGTGGCTGTGTTAGCTTCTTGATATGTGTGGCCTGAGATGACCACGACCTACCTTCCTCCTTCCATCTGTGTCTCTCGCACATCCACACCACACTGAAGTCCTACTATGAGGGGTAGGGGTTGGGTGGAGCGGGGCAGTAACAACCGACTCCTAACATATGATGTCGAGGAAGCCACTGTTGTCTCCCATACAAAATAAAAAAGAGGAAGAATCTTGAGACATGAGGACCAGAACTCTCTCGGTCTTACCCCCAGTCTTGAATAAGGCGTCTCCATTCCGTTTATTATTATTATTTTTTTTTTTAACTCCTCTTCCCCCACCCAAAAAAAAAAGAAGAAAAGATTACCTCCTCTCCACCCTCCTCTCCTCTCCTCCTCCCACCCATTCGAGGCCTAGCTGCTGGTGCTGGTGCTGCCTCTTTCCCCCATTCCATGGGGTCGTGGTTTACCCTCAAGAAAGGTCTGTGCCTCTCAGTAGTGCTGCTGCTGCTGCTGCTGCTCTCTGGAGGAGCGTGAAAAGAAGCGACGCACCTCGAGAGAGAGAGAGAGAGAGAGAGAGAGAGAGAGAGAGAGAGAGAGAGAGAGAGAGAGAGAGAGAGAGAGAGAGAGAGAAAGTGTTGATCCTGGCGTCAGAATTATTGAGCTGTGCGCAGGCCTCTCGCCGTCGCCACCAACAAGCGCAGGTAGCCAGGCTGGGCGGTGTCCTGGCGCCACGGCCGCGGGGGGGAGGAGGAGGGGGTGCCGCCGGGGGGCGTGGTCTGGAGGGAAGGCCAGGAGGAGGGCTACGGGAATGGCGAGGGGAGGGAGTGCGGTGGGGAGAGTAGTAGGAGGGGCAGAGAGGCTGGGCAAAGCGGCCACAGTGAGGACGGGCAATAGGGGAAGGAGGGGAATGAAGGAGGAGTAGGAGAGAGAGAGAGAGAGAGAGAGAGAGAGAGAGAGAGAGAGAGAGAGAGAGAGAGAGAGAGAGAGAGAGAGAGAGATACCTGGGTGTAGTACAGTCTGACTCTGCCATGAGTTATTAACCATGGGCGGCTGTGGAGCCTTGTGAACGCTGCTGCTCGCTCACACACACACACACACACACACACACACACACACACACACACACACACACACACACACACACACACACACACACACGTTGGCAGGAACCCCAGACAGGAGTAGGATACTTAGTCCACTTCGTTTCTCTTTTATATTTATATATATATATATATATATATATATATATATATATATATATATATATATATATATATATATATATATATATATATATATATTTATATATTTATTTATTTATTATATATATGATAGATCAATCAGCAGGGAAGCCGGGATCGAGTAGAGGAAGTGTGAGGTAATGTAAGACTTGCAGACATTAAAGGTAGGACGAGGGGTGTGGGTGAGGGAAGGCTGAAGTTGATGGTAATCGTCCACAGACGAAGTAGTGAAGACACGACCCTCTTTGCTTTGGAGGTGGTCAGCCTGAGTTCAGAGGTTGGAGGAGGGTGGTTGAAGGTAGTGTGAATAGGGGAATGAATGGGGGTGATGGTGTGAATATGGGTAGATGCCTGGGGTTGATGGTGTAGATAAGGGTAGATGCCTGGAGTTGATGGTGTAGATAAGGGTAGATGCCTGGGGTTGATGGTGTAGATATGGGTAGATGCCTGGTGTTGGTGGTGGGTTAGTGGAGTGACCGGGGTTAAGGGTGTTGTGGGTGGAGGATGACGGGGAGGGTTGTTGAGGAGGGCCAGACGCTGCGCCGGCCAGGTAGGAGGAGGAGGAGGAGGAGGCTCGGCAGGGTTCATTGGCGGGTGTGGAGCGACAGGAGGATAAGGAAGACATAGTGAGAGATTATATTTACGATTAGTATCATTCCATTTCTGGATCATGATCTCTCCATCATATGTATATTAAGTAAGTTATCTATATTAGTTTATTTTCCATGATCATATATATATATATATATATATATATATATATATATATATATATATATATATATATATATATATATATATATATATTAAGGAATGACATAATTTGCCGGCTTTTGGTAAAGGATTTGTGTTGCTGTTGACTGCGGTAAATTTTATACTGGGTTGAAAATAACATTATGGCAGCCGCTCCTACCATCCAGAGGTACAGTGCTCCCGCAGTGAAGAAAGTGAGGCTTCAGCTCTCCCAGGGAGTACGTTGGTGCGGGAGAGGGGTGGACATTATGAAATATAACTCAACGTTCCGAATGGAAGGTTAATCACTAAGTCTGCCAATCATTGCGGTCCTCTGGCATAAATAGCTGCTAATTGGTCATTGCTGATGGTGAGTCAATAACAGCGGCTCAGAGAGGGGAAAACACCGACGATTGTTAACGTCCAGACACGTATGGTTGGTCCAGCAACTTAGAGGACTTCTTAGATATGTTAATAATTGCAGTTGATAATAACTGTATTTATAAGATCGAGGGAGGAAGACAACTTTTGGCTACGAAGATAAAGAATTATGGGTCGAGCGATGAACGAGTGTATTTGTTGACGGGGGGATGGAGTAAGAGCCTTTGAACTGTCGGTAATGAATGAATGAATGAAAGGGGGAGAGGCAGGGACTGCAGCAATACATTCAGTGTTTTGTGAGTAGTGATTGGCTTTTGGGTTTTATTAAGAGGTCGTTAGCAGAGACGAGGCAACAAAGCCGAGGTCTGGAATGAACCAAGAACAGGTGGAAATTTTTTTTTGAGTATGATAGTATACGATATGTAAATTACAGTAACATAATTCAAATGTTTGATTATCACTTGTGGATTAGTGTAATGTAAGTAAAGGATTGTGTAAGTGTCAGCCATCCATCTCTGAACCCAGTCATTTTTTATCAAACCATCTATCCCTGACCTGGGAATGTTTGGTTCTTTCCCTTGTTCCTACGTGCACACACATTGGTTTTGATTATATGTTAGCACTGAGTTATAGATATCATTTATAAGAGCTGGTGCTATGTACTGAGAAAAGAGTTTAAGATTTTTTTTTCTTTAAGATGGCTGTTTTATATGTACATATGTAGCTGGGAGATGTGAGCTGCTGTTTGCAAATGACGCTGTTCTAGTGTATATAGGCTCAAATGAGAAACTGCAGAAGCTGGTGTCTGAGTTTGGGAAAGCGTGTGGGAGGAGGAAGACCAGATACTTATTACACGTTCGTTAAAGTGTGAGTTTGACTAGGGAGAACGTGGATGAAGCGGAGTGCTGAAGATAGCTGGGAGGAAACGTGCAGCAGCGGATCGAGCCGCGGGAGCTGAAATGAACATTAGGGACTGTGTGGAAGGAGAGGTCAGTTAGGATAAACATACGTGCGTCTAATAGTATAGTGGTCCCGACGGTGCTGTGTGAGCACAGATCTTGGACCCTGGACGCAAAAGAACGGAAAAGGGTGGGTATGTTGGAGATGCAGGGCCTGAGGACAACATGTGGGGTGAGGTAAGTCTTATTGATCGTTTAAGGACACAGTTTTAGAGAGAGACATGGCGGTACAGCGTATTTATTTCTGGAAGGGTCCCGGTGTAATTCAGAACCCCCTCTTTTCAGGAGCTCTAAGGCTGCGCTACACTCAGTAGCAGGGACATGATAGACTCCTTTGAGGTGAGAGTTTCTTAGGCGAGACTACTCTTTTGCGTCACTTGACGATTGTTCAGTCTCGCGAAAGGTGACTTTTCACTCCTGGTGTAACCTCAAGCAGGTGGAGTCTGTATATATATATATATATATATATATATATATATTATTACACAAATATTAGAATTTGTTTATTTAGCAAAGTCCTCCGCGTGATTGGTGCATTAGGAGGAAAATCTGACATCACAAGCATCCCCTGTGCTGTAAGAATTTTAAGCTTTTTAAGAAATTTTAAGAAAAGGTTTTTTTGAAGGCAGATAATATGACATCATCATCATTATGGACAACTCCTCATTACTCTACTTTCCTCTTGTGTTGTATTCTTCCTGTCGTGACACTCCCCCCTACAGCAGAGTGACCCATTAATTATTCACTGCTTATTTAGAGGTCTTTGAAGATGTGTCATTGAAAAAAAAAGGAATGGAATAGGTTCCATATCCTTGTGGCATACAGTGGTACTATTTATGTTATCTGTTATCTTATCAATTGATAAATGATCCACAGCAGGATAGATCTCCTCGTAGTTAATATTCTGTTTACGGTTTGTCCAGTCATCTGAAGCAAGACGGTAAGCAGGGTTGTGGTAAAGGTTTTGAGATGAGCAGAATGTATTCTTGTACCGGATGGTATTCGGGAGTCCTGTGGCGTAGCTTCAACAAACAGGATCTGGCAAAAAAAAAAAAAAAAAAAAAAAACGATCGGAAACAGAAGCATGAACTACAGAGGAACAGATGGTTGCATTGTTCACTAAGGGATGGTTGAATTGTCGAGAAACAGAAATTGAAATATGAAGAGATTTTTTTTTTTTTTTTTTTTTTTTTTTAGTAAAAGTGGCTTGGCTTTTTGACTGACGTATGCCTAGCTGTGTATAGTAACAGATGCATGAATTGAATTATTGAGTAACTTAAGCTTCACTTGTTGAATAACAGATACTTAAGTTATTCAGTACTGGAATCTTGAATTATTGGAGTAGCTGAGATTTGTATTATTGGTTAATATAAGCTTGAATTGATCAGTAACAGAAGCTTGAATTACACAACAACATATGTTCAATCATTGCTTGACTTGAGCTTGAATTATGTGTTATCAGAAGCTTGAAATACAGAGTAAGCATAAGCTTGATTCATCTTGGCCATCTCAAGAATATATATATATATATATATATATATATATATATATATATATATATATATATATATATATATATATATATATTCCTGGTAAATTATATGGGAGGGTATTGATTGAGAGGGTGAAGGCATGTACAGAGCATCAGATTGGGGAAGAGCAGTGCGGTTTCAGAAGTGGTAGAGGATGTGTGGATCAGGTGTTTGCTTTGAAGAATGTATGTGAGAAATACTTAGAAAAGCAAATGGATTTGTATGTAGCATTTATGGATCTGGAGAAGGCATATGATAGAGTTGATAGAGATGCTCTGTGGAAGGTATTAAGAATATATGGTGTGGGAGGCAAGTTGTTAGAAGCAGTGAAAAGTTTTTATCGAGGATGTAAGGCATGTGTACGTGTAGGAAGAGAGGAAAGTGATTGGTTCTCAGTGAATGTAGGTTTGCGGCAGGGGTGTGTGATGTCTCCATGGTTGTTTAATTTGTTTATGGATGGGGTTGTAAAGGAGGTAAATGCAAGAGTCCTGGAAAGAGGGGCAAGTATGAAGTCTGTTGGGGATGAGAGAGCTTGGGAAGTGAGTCAATTGTTGTTCGCTGATGATACAGCGCTGGTGGCTGATTCATGTGAGAAACTGCAGAAGCTGGTGACTGAGTTTGGTAAAGTGTGTGGAAGAAGAAAGTTGAGAGTAAATGTGAATAAGAGCAAGGTTATTAGGTACAGTAGGGGTGAGGGTCAAGTCAATTGGGAGGTGAGTTTGAATGGAGAAAAACTGGAGGAAGTGAAGTGTTTTAGATATCTGGGAGTGGATCTGTCAGCGGATGGAACCATGGAAGCGGAAGTGGATCATAGGGTGGGGGAGGGGGCGAAAATTTTGGGAGCCTTGAAAAATGTGTGGAAGTCGAGAACATTATCTCGGAAAGCAAAAATGGGTATGTTTGAGGGAATAGTGGTTCCAACAATGCTGTATGGTTGCGAGGCGTGGGCTATGGATAGAGATGTGCGCAGGAGGATGGATGTGCTGGAAATGAGATGTTTGAGGACAATGTGTGGTGTGAGGTGGTTTGATCGAGTAAGTAACGTAAGGGTAAGAGAGATGTGTGGAAATAAAAAGAGCGTGGTCGAGAGAGCAGAAGAGGGTGTTTTGAAATGGTTTGGGCACATGGAGAGAATGAGTGAGGAGAGATTGACCAAGAGGATATATGTGTCGGAGGTGGAGGGAACGAGGAGAAGAGGGAGACCAAATTGGAGGTGGAAAGATGGAGTGAAAAAGATTTTGTGTGATCGGGGCCTGAACATGCAGGAGGGTGAAAGGAGGGCAAGAAATAGAGTGAATTGGAGTCATGTGGTATACAGGGGTTGACGTGCTGTCAGTGGATTGAAGCAAGGCATGTGAAGCGTCTGGGGTAAACCATGGAAAGCTGTGTAGGTATGTATATTTGCGTGTCTGGACGTGTGTATGTACATGTGTATGGGGGGGGGGGGTTGGGCCATTTCTTTCGTCTGTTTCCTTGCGCTACCTCGCAAACGCGGGAGACAGCGACAAAGTATAAAAAAAAAAAAAAAAAAAAAAAATATATATATATATATGAACGTTGACCCTGTACTCCCAGGTATCATCAGCGCCCCCTCACATTGTATCCGGTGAGATAGGATGATAGTTTTTTATCTTTCGAGAGAGGAAAGTAAAATATAAGACATTCTATATTGACACTAGGATTATAAAGCATGTAGCTCCTTCCTATCATATAGCACCTGGTCATATAGAATGTATATAGAATGTGTATTGTACTAGGATTGTATAGTATTTAGCTCCTTACATCATATAGAAGGTATATAAGATATATATTGTATTAGGATTATAGAACCTTAGCTCCTTCTGACCATATAGAAGGTATATAAAATGTGTATGAACAAAAGGGACACAATTTATATTCCAGTATGTTTGTGTGTAGTTGTATAGGTTGACGGGTCGAGTTTTCGAAAGACACGCTGAGCGCAACGGTACGACCTTTGAGCACAACGGTACGACCCTTGAGCACAACGGTATGACCCTTTTGCACAACGGTACGACCCTTGAGCACAACGGCACGACCTTGTGCACAACGGTGCGACCCTTGAGCACAACGGTACAACCCTTGAGCACAACGGTACGACCCTTGGTCATAACGAGAGCGGCTGTTGACCTGATCTTCAGGGGGGGTCAGGTTAAAGGCTAAGCAATCGTCGTTGGGCGTCGCTCCGTCGTATTCAAGAGTCGTGCTGGGTAAGGTTGAACTTGTGATTACTACATTGACGGCAGTGACGCACTTTACGAAGTGTGACGTAAGTACCAGTTTGACCTTGACGCAGGAGGGGGGTGGGGGACGGAAGGGAGGGGAAAACAGTCAACTGCCATCCTTTCAAATATCATAGATAAAATATTTGAAGTGACGTGAAAACAGAGAAAATTAGAAAATTCCTCCCTCAGAGAAGGTCGTCCAGGTGTTCGACAGTCGAATGATGGACCAGGATAAATCCGGATGAGGGATTTATGATTAATCCATTATTCGTGGTAACGGGGAAAAAAAAAAAAGAGAAAAGGCGACCGAAAATTCCTTTGGGTTCGCCCATCCAAGCGCGTGGTTGCGTCTGTTTAGCGTGGGGTGTTGCGGGGGTGGGTTTGTGTGAGGCGGGGGTGGTTCGGGGTTTGGGGTGAGGGCGGAATACCAGCCAGGCAGCTAGTCAAACGGTGGTGGGTCGCCTGAGTAACGCTGGCGACGTGGGGGAATGTCTGGGCACCTGCCACTTGCTTCCTCTTGCCAATATGCTCGGCCGGGCCCGCTGTCTTCCGCCAGCCTCCACCAGAACCATCGCTGAGCCTAATGCAATGTGAGGGTAAACAGGTAGCTAGCTAGCTGGCCCGCGGTGCCTGGCCGGAGGTTTGGCGGCTTACTGGTATGGTGTTAGAGGTGTGTACCAGCGTACAGTTACCTATTCATATGGAGAAAAGAAGGTGTTTATATACTCCCAGGGCCCCCCTCCATTTTTTTTTTTGAGAGAGAGAGAGTGTGTGTGTGTGTGTGTGTGTGTATGTGTGTGTCTGTGTTACCTTTCGACAGCGGTCTGGGACTCCACATGACTTAGACGCTTCACACTGACACATTTCTTGTGCCATGATTACGCTAGATCATCCCCCCTACCCATCGCCAGCATGCACCCCCTCCTGCGGTGAAGGTGTGGCTGTGGTTTGGGAGTGTGTCTGTGAAGGGGGCCTAGGGTTGGGCGAGGTTAGACAATGGATGTAGGCGTGTCTGCGGGGAACATGTGGTGGGGCGAGGTAGGCTATGGGTGTGGATGTGGCGGCTGGAGCAACAAGCGAGCCTCTCCTCCCCCCTGTATCTACCCCACTTGTCCCCACCCCTCCTCCTGGCCTTCCAGGTCCCCGCGGCCCCTCCCCCTCTCATCCTTCCCCACTCCTCCCTCTCCCTCCTCCAGTCTCATTTGGCGCCAGGCTGGCGACACGGGTCGGGAGTGCTAGATGTCGCGACGCATCCCATCTCTTGCAGCCTTTACCCTTACCCCCCACCCTGTTTCCAAACGTCCAGGGCACCTGGAACTTCAGCCGGCACTGGAGAAAGCTTACCCTGGTGTCCAGTCTGGAATATCTGGGCAAATGCTTTCATGTTTTCTTTGGGTTGTCGAAACCTCAGGCACGTGGCAGCGCCGCGGGATTGACTCCACAGCATCAGGGGGCCCCGCACGTACGCATGAACTTCCAGGACTGGCACGCATGCGCGAACCAGAGCTGGAACTGGGGAAAATTCCTCAAAAGGCTTCGTTGAGGTTTCATTGTGGATGATCCTCTGATGCCTGCAGAGACAAGACTTGATCCGTGGAGGTTAGAAAAAGGAAAGAACGTACGGGCTCATTGCTCGTTGACATTGTGCTGGATTTGGACGTGGGAAGAAGAGTCAGTCCCTTGTAGATGTTATTGTAGGTGGATGTACTAACCTCACACTGGCACACTGCCTCTGACGGGCCTCGCGCACGAGTGAAAAGAGAAAGGAGTTGGGGGAGGGTGTGTAGGGGGGAAGTATGGGGGGGGGTGAACGGTGGAGTGGGGGTGGGTGGGGGGTTGTCTGTGGCACCAGGAAGCGGCGGTGATCTATAGATACTGTTGCTGCAGCAGCTGCTGCCGCTGCTGTTGCTTGTGATATTGCTATTGCCCGTGGCAAGTGCTGGAGCTGCTCCTGCCTGGCTTTTTATTTTTTTTTTTCACCCCCCCTTAGTCTTCCTGTAACCTCTGCTGCTCTTGTTCATACAGCTACTACTACTACTATTACTACTACTACTATTACTACTACTGCTATTACTACTATTATTACTACTACTACTACCTCCTACAACTACTATTACTAACACTACTACTACCACTACTACTACTACCTCCTACAACTACTATTACTAACACTACTACTACTACTACTACTACTACTACTACTACTACTACTACTACTACTACTACTATTACTACTACTATTACTGCTCCTACTACTACTACTACTGCTATTGGTGCTACAACTACCATTGCTGTTGCTACTATTACCACTAATACTACTACTAAACTGCTGCTGTTGCTACTACAACTACTATTACTGCTGCTACTACCACTGGTACTTTTGCAACAACTATTGCTGCTACTGCAACTGTTGCTACTACAACTTCTACTGGTGCTTCTTCTGTTACTACCGCTCTTACTACTGTTGCTGTTTCATCTACTACTACTACTACTACTGACAGCGCTTCTGCTGTTACTAACACTACTGCTGCTGACAAAGGTTCTGCTGATGCTAACACCAATTATGCTGCTGACACTTGTGTGGTGTTGATACTTCTGCTGTCACTAATACAGCTACTGCTGCTAACACTGCATATGCTGCTGTTGATCTCTGTACTGTTGCTGCGATATCTGCTGACACTACCGCTGCTGCAGCCACGGCAGCTTCTGCAACTGCTGCTATTGCTGCCAAGACTTTGACTTATGACTCGGCCTTATAACACAGACCTGCCTACTTATCACACAAAGATGTTTTCCTCTTGTAAATGTTATTAATTTACGACTCTTGTGTATTAGGGTTCATAATCACACACACACACACACACACACACACACACACACACACACACACACACACACAGGCACTGGTGCCCACGTCAAGGTCGTACATGATAAAAGTTGCAGCTGTTCTCCAGGTGGTGACTGACCTCGTAGAGGAAGACATTGTAAGTCAGGGAAATCCATATGGTAAAGATCTCCACGCTCTGCTCATGGAGGAGAAGAAGCAGATGTCGTTTCCATCAGTCCTGTAGTTGCCGGGTGCTTTTTTGCCCTCTTCATAGCGGGAGGCACACAGGCAGCTATGTCTCAAGAAGAGCCCAAAGTAATAGCTGTAAAATAGAGAGAAGTAAGCGGCTTCGAGGCCAAAAGATAAGGATACAATTTTAGATTTATAGATGTCTTAAGTTGATAAGGCGTTGAACTGGTTTCGAGTATCAGGTGTCAACAAGTAATTTGGTCAGCTCCTCTCTGCTCTTCCCTTCACACCGTCCAGATATGTGGGTAGTGCTCCACACAGGCTGGGGTCACCCCTGTGCATCATCTCGGTAACTTCTCTAAGGACAAAAACATTTTAGAGCTTGAAAGATTTTTCTTAAGGCAGATTTAACTTCTGTTAGACGGGGTTTCTTAGTAAGATGACGTGCATTATAGATAACACGTAAATTGGTAGAGGTAAGGAAATGTGCTGGAGGAATATATAAATAAAGTCAAGGGCGTTTTTGCAGAGAGAGGGAGAGAAATGGGTTTTGGTCCCACCGCCTGTAATACGTCTGCGCCACGGATCGGCGTTTGTCCAGGGGCGAAATGGGGGTTAGTGGTCGAAGTGAGGCGAGGCATTGAGCGAAGCAGGGGTTGGTACCTTGAGGAAGTGGGAGAGTGCAGAGCTGAGTCATCAGCTTTAGAGTGAATAGGGTTATTGATGGAAAGAAGACCACCGAAAGAAGAGAGAGAGAGAGAGAGAGAGAGAGAGAGAGAGAGAGAGAGAGAGAGAGAGAGAGAGAGAGAGAGAGGAGAGAGAGAGAGAGAGAAGACGGGAAAGGTAGACTCAGAATTTCGCGGAACACCGTTGTGGATAGATTAGAGAGGAGAGGTTGATTAATCAGGTACAGCATTAGATAGATTGGACGGAGAGAACTGGAGGTTACTTTGGTGAGGGAGGAGGGAAGGAGGGAGGGAGTGGTGGAGGAAAGGAGGGAGGGAGTGGTGAAGGCAAAGGATGGATGTTTAGAGATTTATGGAGACCAGGAGGTTTTGTAATGTCATGGGCAAGAATAGGACCACTATATATGTACAACTCAGATGCTCTTACTCGTATATTATTATAATTATAATTATTATTATTGTTATTATTATTATTAGAATTATTATTATTGTTATTATTATCATTATTATTATTATTATTATTATTATTATTATTATTTATTATTATTATTATTATTATTATTATTATTATCATTATTATTATCATTATTATTATTATTATTATTATTATTATTATTATTATTATTATTATTATACCACCATCAAACAACAACAACAGCAACTACTACTACTACTACTACTAGCACTGCTGCTGCTGCAGCCGCTATTTGTATCTATATGGTGGTGTTGCATATATGTGTGTGATGGCCTCCATCCACGTGTTTTGAAGGAGTGTGCTCCTGAAGTTGCGCCTGTGCTTGCCCATCTGTTCCGCCTCCGTCTTCAAACCAAGAGTCTTCCTTCCTTTTAGAAACATGTATTGATACAGCCTGTTCCAAAAAAGTGTTGTCGTTTCGACCCTTCCATCTGCTGTCTGTTGTTGTGTATACTATATCCAAAATCTTCGAATTGCTCCCCCATTTCCCATTTTCTTAAACATTTCGAATCAGAGAGCGATCTTTCTGATTATCAATGTGGCTCTCGGGGATATCTTTTCTTACCTTACTGATGTCTGTTCATCTTCTCAAATAGACATTGGAAACTCTTGTGTTGTAAGGCTTGATCTGCCAAAAGCATATGACAAATAATGGCATCAGGCTCTTATCTCTAACTTCCCTCTTCTGACTTCCTTCCCTCTCTCTCTTTCCACGTTTATAACTTCCTCTCTGGCTGATCCGTTTCTGTCATTATCGATGGTTTAACATTAACCTTTCCCTCTATCCCCATCACATGTGGTGTTCCCCATGGTTCTGTCCTGTCTCCTACACTTTCCCTTCTTTCTATGGACGATTCTCTTCAACAGATAACTGAATGCACTCGTGCGCTGACGACTCAAAAGCTGAATTCTTTCAGTTCCTTCATATCCACTCCATCCTCTCGGACTTCGACAGCATTTCCGAGTAGGGCAGACGCAACCTGGTTAATTTATATCTAACCCTCAAAAACCCCGAATGTTCACCATACCGCTTTTTCAAAAGTCCATAATACCTTCTCCGTCCCCTCTGATGGTTCTGTAGTTCCATCACACATCATAGAACACATGCAAACTGTGGCGTGACATTTATCCTTTCTTAGAAACCCTGTTATGCCCATGTCTGAGTCTGCCATTTAAAAAAAGAACCAGGGAGGTGTCTTGTTCTGAATACCAGAAACGGTCGAGTTCGAAGCGATCCGACTCTTGCCTTCCCGGTCTGACCTCGAAACTTGGCGCCCGCTTGCCCCAGACACCTTAGTGTTGGTTCTCTTTCCTTCTCCCATAGATATTACTTTTGTTTCTGCTCCCGTGAGCTGGCCGCTTGTGTGTGCCGCCTGCCATTAGCTTAGATCACGTAATACTATGCGAGCTACTGCGTCACACGATTGCTGTGTCGGTAGTTCGAGCGTGGGCCGTTGCACTGTCACCATATGGCGAACCTGGCAACCTCTTGGATCTGGTCCCGCAGTAGAAGAGTGGATTTGGAAGTACGACGGACCTGGAGCTGTGGTGGATCATTGAAAGTGTGGTGGACTTGTATGAGGTGGAATGACAGTTTGGTTATGTAGTGGAGCTGGAAGTGATGGACTTGATGATGTTTTATTGTTATAGATGTTGTAGGTGGATGGTGGGGCTGGTAATATGGGTGGGTAGAGGACAAGTGGTGTGGGCAGATGGAAGACATCGCGTGGGTGGAGGACTTGTGGTGTGGGCGGGTGGAGGACGTGTGGTGTGGGCGGGTGGAGGGTATATGGTGTGGGGAGCACTCCACATCACCACTATGATGCTCAGAGTGGGAGGCAAGACTGTAAATATTTATAGCGATATGAAAATGGTCGAGGTCTTGTATATATTGTGGGGGAGAGCGATTGTGAGCGGGGAGAGGAAGGGAAGGAGAGGAGTGAAGTGGCTGAGATGGAGGGTGAGAGCAGTAGAGACAGCGACAAATGTTATAAAGAAAAGAAGAGAGATTGATACAATGGAAATAAAGTGGAGGAGGAAGAGGAGGAGGAAAGAAGTGTTTTGTTGGACACGGAGAAGATAACATCTCTTTTACACAGATGGAAGCTGCTGCTGTTGAGGAAAGCAGCTGCCACAGCAGCATCTTCCGGCCAGCAGACACGCGCCTGCACTGACATACTCGCAGATTAGTGCCTTGTTGGCTGAGATATCTCGCTAGACAGACAGACAGGCACAGAGGGAGCGTCGCACTGAACTGAAGAGCAAAGCTCGCATCGTTATCCGGATGTGTGATAACACGACCAGCCTCAATAGCAGGGCTAGTCCAGTCACCGATACGAAAGGTTAGGCGAGGTCAGGGTTGAGCTGAGCTCATATTTGGTGTTTTAAAATGTTGAGGATATTAAGAGGCCATGCGTGATGGATGCCTAGGAGGTAGTGCTTTAGGATTTCGCCCGGGTTCCGCAAAATAGAAGCTTTGCACGACTACTTCTAGGTCATCTGAATTCACGGAAAAGGTAGTGCGTTGAACAGTCATGTGGTTATGTATCGGTCATGCAAGTGTGTCCCTTACCAGCACAAGGTCAGCCTGCTGGTAGGCTTAGGCAAGAACCTCATCTGGGTAGTGCCTCGTAGGCTCGACACTTCTCTCTGAGGGATCCCGCAAGTATCGCACAGGGGCCCTCGCTGTTTACGATCGTCTCCCTGTTTCAGGTGTGTGTGTGTGTGTGTGTGTGTGTGTGTGTGTGTGTGTGTGTGTGTGTGTGTGTGTGTGTTTGGGAGAGAGAATGAATGGAGGAGAGGACAAAAAGGGGAAGGGAGGGGGGTAAGTGTGATTGGCAAGTGGATAAGTATCTTAGTAAAATTCTACTTTTTATAAACCATCAGCTTGAACACGTCATTGAAAACTGTTAGGGCATCTAAGAGAATGACAGATGAGGAGAAGTTTGTTATCCGTTTATCTATTTTTCTGATGAGTCGCTTAAAAATGTAAGGAGACGAAGTCTGACGTAAAGAGGAGGCCGTCTTTTTGAGCGAGTGGGAGAAAAAATACAAATGATGAAGAAAGAAACACTTCTTTTGTTTCTGAATTAAGGTTGTTTGTGAGTTCCAGGAGAGCGATCTCTTTATGAGGTACACAGAAAACGGTGTATGTGAAACGTGTGTAATAAAGGATGCAGTAGGAGTTAATTTTAGTTCCTCGAGTGTTTCTGGATCTGATTCTGAAATTGAGGAAAGGTTGTAGGAAGAGAGAAAAAAGGAAAGAAGAAAAATAATTCACAGCTCCTCGGTTCGAGGAAGGGAGGAGGTGTCATGACCGTCATTCCTCATGTGGTCGGACTCCAAACTAACTGTGGTAAGCAACATTCAGGAGCGTGACCTGCAGGTCCAGCTGGTCTTGGCTGGGACACATGGAGAGAGCTCACGGGAACAGTGTTGGACATAACACCTGTAGAACAGGGAGAGAGGGCAGCGACATCACGGCGAACAGAGAGGGGTGGGTGAAATAGAGGTGGGGGGAATATATGGGCCATATTCTCCCCATACTGGGGTGAGGGAGACCCCTTTATACACATGGGTTACCTGCTCAGGAACGAAAATAATTTCATTTTGGTCCCCATGTCGCCCTCCTCTCTCGATGTATTGTACCCACTGTGTGCTCTATACCTGCCTTCATTGAAGATGGTTGTGCTACAGGGAAAACTGTTTTCGAGGGTTAGAGGAGAAACCCACTCCTGGTGGTTACGAGCGGAGTGTGAATGGGTTAGAGATGTTGTCGTCCATGTAAGTGATAGGAGTGGTACACTTCGTGATTTAGAGCACAAGGAAACCTACTACTACGAAGAAATCCTTTTTTTCTTTTTCGTACCCAGATGGAAATCTTTAATAAGATAACAGACATTTGTATCATCTCATTACTAGAAAAGCTCCGGAAAGAAGAAATGAATGACTGCATTTTTTCGAAAGCTTTCTTAGATTATTATAAGTTAGTTGAGCGGCGAGGGGCCATCCGCAAGTGGTTGATTCGACTTGCTTAACGTCCATGTGTGGGGATTGAGGTTGGTGCAGTGTATAGTAACTGATCATTGGATCACACACCACTCACTCACTCATGGTAGCGGGACGCGGAGGCCTGAATACCTTTTACTCAAGTGTAGTCTATCGTTTTTGCGTCTTTCTTTTTCTTTCTTCTTCCTAGGGTGATTACGATTACTATATAACATTGTTGTTGTTGTTGTTGGTTATATCAATATTGCTATTACCATGATTTTTCCCTCTCACTCCTGCACTTCTTAACCCTCCTCCTCTTCCTCATCCTTCGAGTTAGCCCTTCCTAGATCTCGTCTCAGGAAGGTATTCCTTGTTTCCTCTATCTTCACCAACACCACCACCATCATCATTACTACCGCTTCGTCTTCCTCTTATCTTTCTCTCATCCCTTTTCTTCTTCCTCTCTTCCACCATCGTCTCTACCACTGCCTCCTTGCCCCCCTGTCACATATCCATTTTCTACCCTCCTCCTCCTCCTCCTGCTCTTCTGCGTCGTCGTCGTCTTCCCTCTGCCTCACCGTACACCACTACCACCAGCACAACTTCATCTTCCTCATTGTCTTATGATAACGAAGGGCATCGCTGAGGGCCTGATTAATTTTATCTCTTGCTTTGTATATCTGCATCGCAGGGGGTAGTGTGGCTATGCCATGTATATAAACACACATGCATCTCTCAGATGCAAGCGTCGCTGTGTTTTCATAATAAAAAAAAGAAACATCTACTTTGCACATTTTCTGCCACACGGCACGTCCGTCTTCATCACCACCACGTACGTCAGGATGCATTCATGTCTCTCGACGTACGGCGTGTGCATGTGACCTCTGCTGTGTGCTGTCGATAGACTCTTCTCAACACCAGCAAGCAAGTGAGGATACACATGCACGTATGTGTGTGTGTGTGTGTGTGTGTGTGTGTGTGTGTGTGTGTGTGTGTGTGTGCACGTCTGCAGAACCAACGCTATGAATGCCGTACGTGTGTGTACTCAGTGAGAGGCGATGCACAAGTGGATCTGTTGCTTTAAGCAATGCTGTTCTGACAACAGCTACCGGCGCCTGTACTGCATGGTCAGAAAAAAAAGAGAAATGGCGATGAGCAATTGTGGACATACGTGATACTCAAGAGAAATGCTTATCGACAACGAATGAGGGATAGACGGACGCGTGTCTCTAGTGTTGCGTCTTTGCACTGCTCAGGTTAGTGGTAGAAATATCTGGTGTAGATAATCGTATTAAGAGACGAGTGAGTAGATGACGGCAGGAGGGAGGGTCACAGTGCAGGTGATGTGAGGCGCTGGAATCCCTGACTGGCCAACTTACACAGAACGGGTCTTACATTAGTCCCGCGCCATCGGTAACACACACACACACACACACACACACACACACACACACACACACACACACACACACACTCTTGATATCAACTGTTATTTTAGGAGTGGGGTCTTCAAGGAGAGCCTTGTCAAATACCTTCATTTTGCATTTTATTCACGGACGATTCCAGGTCCATTTTTGTATATAGATTGCTTTGTTATACTCCCTGCTCCGTATTGGCCCTCCAGCCCTACCCCACCTCTCCCTCATGTAACCCCATACTCCGCTTCATCTCCTTCGTCCTTCACTTCCCAAGATCTTCCATCCCACTATCCTTCTCCCGCTTCACTTCTCTCCTCCCACCTGCCGTCCCCTAGTCCCCGTCCACTGCGTCCCCCTGTGCTTCCTCCGCTTCACCTACCCCCCCATCCCCCAGCACTTCACCTGCAGGATATTGGCCACTTCACACCTTCTCCGTCGCGGTCCTCGGTTCCACGTGAGCGGGGTTGGTCTTTTTTAATATTCAGTGGCACTACGCCCCGGAGTATTGACTCAGGGCCCCCAGGGGCTCCCCCCTTCCTCCCATCCTCAGGGCTCCAGCTGCCAGGGAGGAGACGCCCGAGAAATAAAATCATCGGTAATGCGTATTTTCCTGTGTGTAGGAGAGTCGGCGAGAAGAGCAGACACAGTTTGTTTCCTGCTCCATCAAGGTATTAATTTGAAGCTGTGCCTGTTATTGTATGTAAAGCCTTGATATATATATATATATATATATATATATATATATATATATATATATATATATATATATATATATATATATATATATTTTTTTTTTATACTATTCGCCATTTCCCGCGATAGCGAGGTAGCGTTAAGAACAGAGGACTGGGCCCCTGAGGGAATACCCTCACCTGGCCCCCTTCTCTGTTCCCTCTTTTGGAAAAAAAAAAAAAAAAAAAAAAAGAGAGAGGGGAGGATTTCCAGCCCCCCGCTCCCTTCCCTTTTAGTCGCCTTCTACGACACGCAGGGAATACGTGGGAAGTATTCTTTCTCCCCTATCCCCATATATATATATATATATATATATATATATATATATATATATATATATATATATATATATATATATATATATATTTATATATATATTTATATATATATATTTATATATATATATATATATATATATATATATATATATATATATATATATATATATATATATATATATATATATATATAGCTACTAATGTTCACCATGGGAAAATTGTTTAGTGATTTACATATGACTTGTGTGGAAAGAGAAATGCGAGCAAACATGTGGGTTACGTTTGATGGTATAGTTTTCCCTACAGTGTTCTGTGTAGATGAGTTTCGTAGACACGAAGTACAGAAGAACAAGAGGTGTATTAGTCGTCGGAATGAAAGGCTCAATGCTCCTTGTAAGGAAGGATAGTGTAAGAGAGATGTGATGGTGAGTATGACTGTGAGAGAGCCGAAAAGGGGTGTGCAAACAGATTTTGGTTTAAGGTTCTGAGTGACAACGAAGGTTTTAGATTAAAGGTTAGTTTTAAAGAGTTTTTATGTATTTATATCATTAGTTCATTAATCTCTTTCGATAATTATTGTGTGAGGGGGAATGTTGTTGGCTGTACCGCTGTGTTACGTAAGAATCACAACCGCCAGATGGGCTTTTTTGCTGTTGGTAAGACAGAATGGAAGGACTCACGCGAGAGGTTGTAAAATCCATCTGGCTCATAATCCAGAGCTTATATGAGCTGTGAGGCGCCCTTTAATAACTCACCCTACACAGTAAACTGTACGTAACAACGTGGGGACAAGGGTTGATGTATATATATATATATATATATATATATATATATATATATATATATATATATATATATATATATATATTCCAAAAAAAGGCCCAGTCCTCTGTTTATAACGCTACCTCGCTAATGCGGGAAATGGCGAATAGTTTAAAAGAAGAAATATATATATATATATATATATATATATATATATATATATATATATATAGATAGATAGATAGATAGATAGATAGATAGATAGATAGTAAGATAGATAGAGGGATACGTTGAAAAAAACGTCTAGTCGCCGATAATGAGAGAATTCAAGAAAACCCCCTTCTCGAGTCCCCCCCCCCCTTCCCCCGTCCACCACCCCCATCAAAGAACCGTAAACTAACAAGGGTGTTGACAAAGAATTCACGAGAGGCCCTCGAGTATGACACTTAAAACATAACCAGAAGTAATTTTCACAAACACCTCGGCCGGGGGCCTGCCCCAAGCCGTCGCTCGTTTTGCATAGCCTTTAGCTCAGCGCCTCGCTGCGGGGGATAGCCGCCGTCCCAAAGGCGGCGAAAAATGGCCGATGGGGAGCGAACCTTGGTAATGACGTGTTGTGGACTGAAACCACTTGAAGATGGGAGTTATTGTAATAGTTAACAATGGCAGCTATTGTGTGCGGGGCCCGGCAACGCTGTCACGCCGCCACCGCCGCCGCCGCCGCCTCCAGTCTCACCGTTTTCTGACGGCCCACGGCGGCCAGGGGGGGAGAAGGGGGGGGCAGGGAGACTCTTGGCCTCTTTTCATCCAGAAGAATATGTCGAAAGATTTATATATATATATATATATATATATATATATATATATATATATATATATATATATATATATATTTCTCTTTTTTCTTTTTTTAGCACCTGCAGCGTCCGTATGATGAGAAGCGTCTCGGGTTATGTACGTGAAGGGTGAGTGGGTGGTTCAGCAGCTCAAAGAGGCGTTTGATTAGAGTTTAATATCTCATGTTGATGAACAGTTAAGAGAAGAAAACATGGAATTACTGTACCACACGAGCTAGTATACTTCAAGTAACAGCTTTGATATATATATATATATATATATATATATATATATATATATATATATATATATATATATATATATATATATATATATATATATATATATATATATATATATATATGAAGCGTCTGGGGTAAACCATGGAAAGCTGTGTAGGTATGTATATTTGCGTGTGTGGACGTATGTATATACATGTGTATGGGGGGGGTTGGGCCATTTCTTTCGTCTGTTTCCTGGCGCTACCTGGCAAACGCGGGAGACAGCGACAAAGTATAATAAAAAATAAATAATAAAATAATAATAATAATAATAATATATATATATATATATATATATATATATATATATATATATATATATATATATATATATATATATATATATATCGTATAAAGATTGAAGTATATATTCGTAAGGTCTTATCGGTCCCGCCGTGAATTTGACAAAGCAGATCGATGAGGAACAAATGGACGGTGATCAAGCGGTGGAGGGCAGGGATTACGGGATCAGGAGGTTGGGACAGGTCGGGAGGCAGTGTGGGAACCTGCCTCGCCCAGAGGGTGGTGGGGCGACGCCCGCCCTCACTCCCTCCCTCACTCACGTTGGACCGCTGCTTAACATCAAAGGTGAATAAACGAGGGGACCCCAATGTGGTCGCCCCCCCTCCACCTCCCTCTCATAGACAGGGGAAGGGGAGGGGCGGAGAGACAGACAGGCATAAACAGGACAGACACAGACTTAACAGGGACACAGAGGCGCAGGCAAGCAATCACACGGGAAGAAGGACTGAGTCACACAGACAGAGAGGTGCAGACGGTTAGATAGACGAGTCACACGGGCAGAAAGGTACTAAAATACAAATAAGGAATCACACAGACAGAGGTGCAGACAAACAAATGCAGAATCTAACAGACAGAGGCACAGACATACAAATAATCATCATATAAACAGAGGCACAGACAGACTAATAGACGTTCACAAAGACAGAGGTACAGACAGACAAATAGTCACCACAGAAACAGAGGCACAGACAGACTAATAGACGTTCACAAAGACAGAGGTACAGACAGACAAATAGTCACCACAGAAACAGAGGCACAGACAGACAAATAGACATTCACAAAGACAGAGGTACAGACAGACGTATAGACAGTCACACAAATAGAGGTACTGCAGACAAATAGATAACCACACAGACAGCGAGATACAACAGACAGACTGCCACACACAGATAAGCAGACTTTTACACACACACACACACACACACACACACACACACACACACACACACACACAGCCACACAGACCCGGAATAAAAGGGCCGCGAGGAGAGACGAGGGGGGCAGTAACAAATCACCTCCCATTTTCTTCGTTTCTAGTGGCTTTTTAGATGTAATGAGGGGAGAGAGGGAGAGGCGTGAGGTATAATTAGGAAACCCGCGAGACTGGAAGAGGGGAAAGTGTCGACGCTACTAAAGGGATCATTGGTGCCCATGATGCGGAGGGGGCGGGAGACGTGCACTCATGACCAGGGGAGGGGATTACGGGTCTTACCAGAGGATTAATTAAGGTTCGTTATCCTAATTAGAACTTGGTATAAAAAGCAGCTGGAGTTAACAAGTGGGATGAGTTTGTAGGTGAGGAGGAGGAGGAAGAGGGCGAGAGGTCGGTGTGGGGTGAGGGTGGAGGAGGACGACGACACAGCTGGTGACTGCAGTTGGACGAACACACACACACACACACACACACACACACACACACACACACAAGGACGGACTTTGGCTCACGTGTGTGTATATTTGTAACTCTCTCTTCGCAACACAAGTTGAAATCACACGGTGAGGTGGTTAACGTCACTGACCCATGAGTGACACAAGGGCCCACGCTGGTCCGAATCCTGGGCGCGAACATTCTGTCCACAGCCAACACTGCTGTTCATCCTCTTCTTGTGGATGGTCGGTAGATGGGTAACTAACTTTGATAGGGTGTGTGTGTGTATTTATGCACATAAGAGTAAAGACATGGTACATATATACATGGTTAAGAGACGAGGCAGCGTTGGTTTAAAACTCTCCATTTAATGCAAAATTACTAATCACAAATAGTAATCACAGAGACAGACAGACAGGTAGAAATAGTTGGGTAGGTTGCATGTGTGTGGACTGCCAGAAAGCATTAGGTAGGTGAGAAAGAAATTAGACCTTCGAAGCAGGAATAAGGGGGTCACTTTTTCGATGGGCAGATGATTTCCTAAGTGGAAGGGAACAAATGACCCATGATAAAGGAGCCTTCTGGTAATGGCTTAGGGGAGCTTCACCTGTGGCGTACCGCATGGTTCAGTCCTGGGACCAATGTTTTTCTTTATATATATATGACCTGCCTGAAGGGAGGGAGTTAGACTCCGATCTGAATGTGTTTGCAGATGATGCCAAGGTCATGATGGAAGGAGAATGTGAGGTTCATTATATAAAGTTGCAAGAGGTCTTGGACAGATGCCGAAGTTGGTCTGATACGTGGTCGATGAAGTTCGGCCCAAGTACATGCCAAGTGATGAAGACGAGACAGAGTGAGAGAAGGCCTCAGTGCGAATTCTATCTAGCAAGGAGTAAGCTGCTGGAATTGGTGTGTGAAAGGGATTTGGGGAATCGACACTATCGTCATCAGAATCCCAGCTTAAGGATTGTCATAAAGGAAGCAAACTTTCTGCTGGCAAATGTTAGAATTGTAGTCAAGGATAGAGAAACGTTCCTCAAGCTGTTCACATCGTACGATTCGGCAGAAGCTACGATATGCTTCTCGTGTTCGGTCACCGTACATGAACATATAGATCTAGTAGAGAAGGTCTCAGAGGAGGGCAACAAAGATGGTACCCGACTAATTTAGAGAACTGTGTTATAGCGAGAAGTTGAAAGCCAGTAATCTGTCCGTCATAGAAGAGGGAAAAGTTGGAGGTGACTTGATGAAAATCTTAGGGCTTTTTTAAGGCCAGTCTGATGACGTCGAGAGAGAGGATGCAGAGGACGTAACATGAAACTAAATAAGAAAGTTGTTAAAAAAAGTTGTAAAGACATTTTCTTGCACAAGAGCGGTGGGTGATTTGAGTCGAAGTGACGTGTGCAACTTGTGAACGCAGATAGCTTACAGGAACGTTGTATGCTGTATGATAGATGAATGTTGTGTGGCAGTAGAAAATGTTCAAGAGATGGAGCCCTACGAGTGGAAAACACACACACACACACACACACACACACACACACACACACACACACACACGCTATTGTGAATCTGAGTATTAGCTTTTTGGATTGCTAGATTTTGACATTGCTTTCACAATGCTTTTTTTTTTCTTTTTTTCTTGAAGTGTGTCTCGAAAATAATCCAACTTTCACATGTTTCAAAAGATGAAAAGGTCTAGGGTGGAGGTCGAGAGGTTCAGTGTATCTTAAATGTTAACAGACTTGAACTACTTCGTTGTAAACTCGTAGGTAAAGTTCTTCGATCTGCTAACTTGACTCCTGTACCCTCCTACATCCTGAGGTGGGGTTAGGGTGAGGGATATTGTGGCCCGCCCCCCCAAAGGTGGGATTAGGGTGAGGGATGTTGTGGCCCGCCCCCAATAAGGTGGAGTTAGGGTGAGGGATGTTGTGGCCCGCCCCCATTAAGGTGGGGTTAGGGTGAGGGATGTTGTGGCCCGCCCCCAATAAGGTGGGGTTAGGGTGAGGGATGTTGTGGCCCGCCCCCAATAAGGTGAGGTTAGGGTGAGGGGTATTGTGACCCGCCCCCAATAAGGTGGGGTTGGTGTGAGGGATATCGTGTCCCGCCCCCCAATAAGGTTGGGTTAGGGTGAGGGATATTGTGGTCCACCCCCAATAAGGTGGGGTTAGGGTGAGGGGTATTGTGGTCCACCCCCTAACCTCCTTCCGTCAGACAGTCACACACTTCAGGAAGACTTGTGAAGGAGTTTTGTTCAGTCCTTGTTGAAGTGCTTCCTTGGGTGAGGAGGAGGAGCCTGGGAGAGTTGAGTTGCTGCCGCTGCTGTTTGTTCGAAGCGTTTGATGTATTGGTAGTTAGTTAGGCTTGTTGTGTGGTTGGTTTAGCTGTGTGTTGGGTGTGGTTCAGTTGTATGTGCTGTGTGTGTGTGTGTGTGTGTGTGTGTGTGTGTCTGCCATACGTGGGTATGGTTGTAGGTGTGGCATGTGGTTAGTTACATGTCAGGTGGTTATTGGTGTGTGTGTGTGTGTTGTAGCCTTACGACAACCAGACTCGCCCTCTCATCATGGCTTAAGGCTCCGCATCGCTCCTCAGGTGCGTGTATACAGATAGCATCTGGCTGCTCTTCACTGTATACATCCAGAGGGAAACGGAATGCTTGTGGTGCCCCAGTATTTTCATTCGCCTCGCATGAGAGGAAGATCTATCTACACATGCTTGTCTGCAAGAAGAGTTTAAGATGGAATTTGGCGCCTGAATCATCATTTCCGGGAATATAGTGAACGGGAAAGTGGTTTTCTACCCTCTGTGAAAAGTGTGTGTGTGTTTGATCATTGCTTGTATATCCTGCTTGCGTCTGAGGTTATACCGAAAGGGTTTTATGTGTAAACAGGTGTGAATAAAGGTGTATTGTAAAGCCTGTGTTTATCTTTTTGTTTAGTATCTTGATGATTGACTTTTAGACCTTGAGGAAATTGTTGAGCTGGGTGAACTGTGGCTCTTTGCATTTCTAGATAAGAGAAACATAGGCTCAGTGAGTTTAAGCATAGCTTTAAATGAGTTTAACTTGGCTTAGCTCTCAGATCAGATCCTTGGTCATATGTGCGAGAGAGAGAGAGAGAGAGAGAGAGAGAGAGAGAGAGAGAGAGAGAGAGAGAGAGAGAGAGGCAGGCTGGCAACCTTGCTCACTTGCATGTAACTTTGTTGCACAGAAGGAATTCTGTGTGTGTGTGTGTGTGTGCAGGAGAGGTTCATTAACGTCGTTGATGCTGTCGCTCGGGGAGTTCACGACTCATTCATGGCCTTAATTTAGGGGCATTATTACCCCGGTTATTGGCAGGTGACGTAAGGTGTATATCCTCAAACCTGCGAGGGGGGTGTCACATTGCAGCACAACCTCATGGCCACAGAGGGGGGGTGAAATGATACGAGAGGCGTAAACTTATTTTTGATCTTGGTCACTGCCGGCAGGTGGCGGCGGCGACTCTCTCTCTCTCTCTCTCTCTCTCTCTCTCTCTCTCTCTCTCTCTCTCTCTCTCTCTCTCTCTCTCTCTCTCTCAAGGGTATTGTAATTCCCCCCCTTCCCTCGTCTTGTGTTTTTGCCACCCGCCTCCAGAGTCATTTATGGGCCGTGCACTGTGATGCGCTTCAGGAACTCGGCGTTTTCTTTTCCCTGGCGACGCTTGGTCGTTCTGACCCTCGGAGGAGTCCCCGAGAAGCGTTTAGAAAGTCGATCTGAAAGGGAGGAAAAAAAACACGGTGGAGGGGAGAGGAAGATGGGGGAATTGAAAACATGTGTGCCAACTGTGACATCAAGGTTACACTGTGCTCATGCCAGCGAGGAATGTCAAGGTGTGTGTAGGCCTTAGCAACAGCCTTTCAGGATGTATGTAAATTTATAGATAGATACATAGATAGATATGAATATTTACCATAGGATCTGCCGTGGCAAGTGGATCCCTTAGGAACCAAGCATCTTTTGCAAGGCTCTAGTTGCTGTGCGTGATGGCTCCGTGTTTGCGTTAGAGGTCTTTCAGCTTGACCCCGTGGTCTTTAGAATGTTTAAGACAGTGTTGTTATTGGGGAGGACGGCCCTTAAGACCAGGCCGAGGAGGGAGAAGGCAAGGTTTGAAGCCAGGTTGTGTCCACGAGCGCCAGAGGAAGGTGAGAGAGGAACGGTAAGGTATATTAAGCTGCAGCTGCACGCGGGGAAAGGAAGGATTCTACGCAGGAATGATGTTGCTGAAGTAATTGCTTTATGACATATTTTTGTTTACGTTCAGATGTGCTGTAGGTCAAGTTGAAGAACGGTATGGGTCCTCGTGAAACGTGATTTGGATCAGTTATATATATATATATATATATATATATATATATATATATATATATATATATGGTGTGGGAGGAAAGTTGTTAGAAGCAGTGAAAAGTTTTTATCGAGGATGTAAGGCATATGTACGTGTAGGAAGAGAGGAGAGTGATTGGTTCTCAGTGAATGTAGGTTTGCGGCAGGGGTGTGTGATGTCTCCATGGTTGTTTAATTTGTTTATGGATGGGGTTGTTAGGGAGGTAAATGCAAGAGTTTTGGAAAGAGGGGCAAGTATGAAGTCTGTTGGGGATGAGAGAGCTTGGGAAGTGAGTCAGTTGTTGTTCGCTGATGATACAGCGCTGGTGGCTGATTCATGTGAGAAACTGCAGAAGCTGGTGACTGAGTTTGGAAAAGTGTGTGGAAGAAGAAAGTTAAGAGTAAATGTGAATAAGAGCAAGGTTATTAGGTACAGTAGGGGTGAGGGTCAAGTCAGTTGGGAGGTGAGTTTGAATGGAGAAAAACTGGAGGAAGTGAAGTGTTTTAGATATCTGGGAGTGGATCTGGCAGCGGATGGAACCATGGAAGCGGAGGTGGATCATAGGGTGGGGGAGGGGGCGAAAATTCTGGGGGCCTTGAAGAATGTGTGGAAGTCGAGAACATTATCTCGGAAAGCAAAAATGGGTATGTTTGAAGGAATAGTGGTTCCAACAATGTTGTATGGTTGCGAGGCGTGGGCTATGGACAGAGTTGTGCGCAGGAGGATGGATGTGCTGGAAATGAGATGTTTGAGGACAATGTGTGGTGTGAGGTGGTTTGATCGAGTGAGCAACGTAAGGGTAAGAGAGATGTGTGGAAATAAAAAGAGCATTGTTGAGAGAGCAGAAGAGGGTGTTTTGAAGTCGTTTGGGCATATGGAGAGGATGAGTGAGGAAAGATTGACCAAGAGGATATATGTGTCGGAGGTGGAGGGAACAAGGAGAAGAGGGAGACCAAATTGGAGGTGGAAAGATGGAGTGAAAAAGATTTTGTGTGATCGGGGCCTGAACATGCAGGAGGGTGAAAGGAGGGCAAGGAATAGAGTGAATTGGAGCGATGTGGTATACCGGGGTTGACGTGCTGTCAGTGGATTGAATCAAGGCATGTGAAGCGTCTGGGGTAAACCATGGAAAGCTGTGTAGGTATGTATATTTGCGTGTGTGGGCGTATGTATATACATGTGTATGGGGGGGGTTGGGCCATTTCTTTCGTCTGTTTCCTTGCGCTACCTCGCAAACGCGGGAGACAGCGACAAAGTATAATAAAAAAAAATAATATATATATATATATATATATATATATATATATATATATATATATATATATATATATATATATATATATATATATAAGTGACGTTGAAACTTTATGGAGGCGATGTGAAAATTTGTGTAAGTGGCGTTGGAACATGATTGGGATTATAGGTCGAGGTCAAACGTTTTGAAAGGTCAGGCAGAAGCATGTTCAGGATTGAGACATGTATAGATCAAGTCATTGGTCAAGGTCATGCAGAGTTGTAGACTACGTTCAGACAGGCCAGGTGGGAGTGTGTATTCAGTGAAAGGTTAAGGAAGGATTTATTCCTGAGCTGGATGGTGTAAGCTTCTCGGATCATACATCCTTCCGTTTGGAACGCTATTTCGTTTTCTGATTATTTACATAAGGACTTGGAGTACTTCCCTGGCTGTGTACAGACCAGTGTAGCGTTGGAGCTGAAAGTTCCTGATATTCGGATTTTATCTCGGGAATTGAGCCACAGAAATGAGACTGTAGCATCTGTATTTTTAACATCCATTTAGATTCTTGTACTGTACTATGTCACTGTATCTTGTACTGTACTATGTCACTGTATCTTGTAGTGTACTATGTCACTGTATCTTGTACTGTACTATGTCACTGTATCTTGTACTGTACTATGTCACTGTATCTTGTACTGTACTTTCACTGTATCTTGTACTGTACTGTGTCGCTGTATCTTGTACTGTACTATGTCACTGTATCTTGTACTGTACTATGTCACTGTATCTTGTACTGTACTATGTCACTGTATCTTGTACTGTACTTTCACTGTATCTTGTACTGTATTATGTCACTGTATCTTGTACTGTGCTATGTCACTGTATTTGAGCTTTACAAGTGAACTCTAAGCATGTGTGATTTAAAACGGCTAAGTTCTGGTCCAGGAGCAGACATATGTATACACCAAGTACAGTAATAAGAATAATGAATGCTGGTGTGAAAGTCGTAAGTTATACGTATTTTGAAAGTTATTGGGGAAGGACAATCCTTCTCCGTAAGAAATTTTGTAGGTAATATTTTTCAACGAAGTTTTGTTTCCTTACGTTTCAGTTTTTAACCTTTGTTGATGGTCATTTAAATTCTTCCAAACTCTATGGCTGCTCCTTCTCTAACTGTGATTTAATATCTTGAAGCGTAGAATCTTCAAAGACCTTTTTTTTTTCTTAAACCTTGATATCTTTTATATATATATATATATATATATATATATATATATATATATATATATATATATATATATATATATATATATATATATATATATGTCGCGACGGTGTTGTACACAGCTCAGACATTCCCTGCTTCCTGGGACATCGCCATACATCAGCATTCATCCATCCTGAAGCTTTCATAGTTCGAGAATCTTGTCATAAGACAATCTCACGCGTTCTCCCTCCTAGGCTCAGTCGTCTTTTCTTAACGCTACCTCGTTAGCGAGAGAAATGGCGAATATGTATGAAATATATATATATATATATATATATATATATATATATATATATATATATATATATATATGTATATATATGATGAGACATCATTAACATGAGCAGCCTTCTATTTTCAAAACGTCTCCAGGGACAGCTTCACCCTGCTTCTGTTGTAAGGTCATCCTGTCGTTTAACCCACAGTTCAGGCCTCCCTCCACCCTAAGATTTATCCTACATGGTTTCATCACCATGGAAGAAGATCAAGGCGTCTACTACATTGACTATATATCCTGACAGTACAGCTCCTTCGACGTTGAAGACCAAGAGTTTTGTTTCTAACATCATCCACACAATCATCGATTCACCCCCCCAAACATCCATCTTTCTCCTCTCTCTCTCTCTCTCTCTCTCTCTCTCTCTCTCTCTCTCTCTCTCAACAATTTTTTCCCTGTATTTTTAATCCTGTCATATGAATTTTTTTCCCATTAATCTCTTGGCATTCCCGTTTTTATACGATTTCGGGTTTATAATAGGTGAGAACAACATGTCTATACATAATGCTTATGACCTACTTGACATCTCCAGTGGTCATCATAGCTGAATAAGACAGACTCTGTGACGTTGAGAATGACAAAGGATATTGATCATCACCAGTGACTTTATAATGATCATCATCAGTGACTATAGTGATCATCATCAGTGACTATAATGACTATAGTGATGATGATCATCAGTGACTATAATGACTATATCGATGATCATCATCAGTGACTATAATGATGATGATCATCATCAGTGACTATAATGACTATATTGATGATCATCATCAGTGACTATAATGACTATAGTGATGATCATCATCAGTGACTATAATGACTATATTGATGATCATCATTAGTGACTATAATGATGATCATCAGTGACTATAATGACTATAGTGATAATCATCATCAGTGACTATAATGACTATAGTGATGATGATGATCAGTGACTATAATGACTATAGTGATGATGATGATCAGTGACTATAATGACTATATCGATGATCATCATCAGCGACTATAATGATGATGATCATCATCAGTGACTATAATGACTATATTGATGATCATCATCAGTGACTATAATGACTATAGTGATGATCATCATCAGTGACTATAATGACTATATTGATGATCATCATTAGTGACTATAATGATGATGATCATCAGTGACTATAATGACTATAGTGATAATCATCATCAGTGACTATAATGACTATAGTGATGATGATGATCAGTGACTATAATGACTATATCGATGATCATCATCAGTGACTATAATGATGATGATCATCATCAGTGACTATAATGACTATATTGATGATCATCATCAGTGACTATAATGACTATAGTGATGATCATCATCAGTGACTATAATGACTATATTGATGATCATCATTAGTGACTATAATGATGATGATCATCAGTGACTATAATGACTATAGTGATAATCATCATCAGTGACTATAATGACTATAGTGATGATGATGATCAGTGACTATAATGACTATAGTGATGATCATCATCAGTGACTATAGTGATGATCATCACCAGTGACTTCATAATGATCATCATCAGTGACTATAATGACTATAGTGATGATGATCTTCAGTGACGCCTTGATGACCCACGACGCGCCGGAATGGAAGGTTTGACTCATCGCCACAGGGTCGTCGTGGAGACGGCCTGTAATGGCTCCCGAGATAGCAGCCAAGATGACTTTCAGTGGCTCATGAGACTTGAATCATCCTGACCATCAGGATAGCTTGCTGATGTCATGCGAGACGGCTTCGCCACCACCATCATCATGAGCACCAAAACGCCCTTAGCCTCGGGGGCGTCAGGCAAGACGACATTCATATGAATTTAATTTAAGACTCTGTGAAGGTCTCTGTCTCACTAGAGCCATGAGAGGTTAGGGGGATGCACGTGGAATGGCTCCCTCTCGGTCATAAGTGGCACTAGGTTGTGCTGGGCGCTGCTGCCTCTGTCTCTCTCTCTCACACACACACGCAGCCCGCAGGACTCGTGCATTTTGT